>NW_006262201.1:29952181-30316843 GCF_000493195.1 Citrus x clementina | reverse complement strand
ATACAACACTGTTATAGCATATTAGCCATGCTTCATCTTCCAAGATAACTTTTCCTCAGAGTGAAGAAACGGACATTTAAAAGATTTGCATTTCTCAAATTTATCTTTAATTAACATTAAATTCCACGTGATGGAATCAGCATTCATGGATTTTCTTCAATGATCGGAAATGAATGTCATTCCTTGAACTTTTAGCAAACCATTATTCTCCCTTTGTAGCTTTTCATATTTAGGAAATGAAATAAATAAATAAGTTGATAAACTTATCAAGTATTTGGTGAAAATGCTCAAACACTGTTTATCGTAGTATAGCTTCATCTCCCATATTAACGTTTCCTCAGAGGGAAGAGATGGACATTTAAAGGATTCATATTTACGAAACTTTACCAACAATTATTATATGTATATTCACACAACAACTTTAATCAAATCATATTTACGAATATTAACTTTCGTTTTTTAAATTTAACATGGCTGAATTAATGCTCCCTTGTAGATTTTAATATTTTATTACATGAATTAAATAACTAAATTGATAAACTTGCTAAAATTGTTTGTCTTATTTTTTCTTAAGTTTTGTGCTTCTGTTTTCTCTCACTTTTCGCCATAAACTCTATTGATTTTTGATCTTATGATCTCAACGACACTTGGCACTCTTTGATCTCCAGTCTTGTTATTTAGAATTGCGCTGCTCCCTATATTTGTTCTGTTCTGTATCCACTCTCGTTTTTTTTCCATTTTTACTCCGCCCCATATTGCTGTAGTCACTTCACTTGCGTTTAATCTCTCAGTGTCAGTTTGCTTCCTAACTAATCAATTGTTCTGTGCCTCAGTTCTTGTCTCTGTTCTGTTTCCCAATTTCTTTTTTTTTTTAAAAAAAAAAAAGAGTGAGCGAAAAGGATTAAAGATGGTGGAAATCATAGTTTCTGTTGTTATAGAAGTTGCAAAGTGCTTGGCTCCTTCCATAGAACGCCAATTTGGTTATGTGCGCGACTACACTAGAAACTTTAAGAATCTCAATAATCAAGTTGAGAAGCTGGAGGGTGATATCGTGAGTATGGAGAACGCGGTTAATGATGCAGAAAGAAAAGGTGAAGAGATTGAACAGAACGTTCAGAATTGGCTTGCAAGCGCAAACAAGGCCATTGTTGAGGCAAAGAAATTTGTAGGTGATGAAGCTACAGAAAATAAGCATAGTTTCAAGGGTTATTGTCCTAATTTGAAGATGCGCAGTAGACTTAGCAAGGAAGCAGTGAGGCAGCTGGACGCTATAGTCAAGCTCCGGGAAGATGGGAGATTTGAAAGAATTTCCCACAGTATCATTCCTGAGGATACATTGCTTATGTCCAACAAAGGCTACGAGGACTTTGAATCAAGAATGTCCACTCTCAATGATATTCTCGGTGCATTGAGAAATCCCGATATCAACATGCTCGGGATTTGGGGAATGGGCGGCATTGGAAAGACGATGCTGGCGAAACAAGTTGCAAGAAAAGCCAAAAATGACAAGCTCTTTGATCTTGTGGTTTTTTCCGAGGTGTCCCAGAGCCCAGACATAAGAAAGATTCAAGGAGAAATGGCAGATAAATTAGGTCTAACAATTCGTGAGGAGAGCGAATCGGGAAGGGCAAGACGTCTTTTTAGCCGACTGAAGAAAGAGAAGAGGATCCTTGTCATCTTAGATAATATTTGGGAATATCTTGATTTGCAGGTGGTGGGAATTCCCCACGGAGATGGTGACAAGGGATGTAAAGTGCTGTTGACGGCAAGAAGTCTAGAGGTGTTGTCATGGAAGATGGAATCTCAACAAAATTTCGTAGTTGGTGCTTTAGCAGAAGAAGAAGCGTGGAGTCTATTCAAGAAGATGGCAGGCGATTATGTTGAAGGTAGTGAATTGAAATGCGTTGCAAGGGATGTGGCGAAGGAATGTGCAGGTTTGCCTGTTTCCATTGTGGCGGTAGCAAGGGCGTTAAGGAGCGCGAGTATATTTAAATGGAGGGATGCGTTGAAACAACTAAGGAGGCCATCCTCAACGAACTTCAAACATATACAACCAGCATATAAAGCTATAGAGTTGAGCTACAACAAATTAGAAGGGGAGGAGCTCAAGAACCTCTTTTTGCTAATAGGATATGCTTATGTGGAATCCATTGATGAATTGTTAAGATACGGTGTGGGATTGGGTTTATTTCAAGGTATCAGTAAGTTGGAAGAAGCACGAGATCGAGTAAGTACGTTGGTCTACGAACTTAAAGCTTCCTGTATGTTGCTAGATGAAGGCCTTTCTATGCACGATGTTATTCGCGATGTTGCGATATCAATTGCATCTGCAGAAAAAAATGTGTTTACGGCGACAGGTGAGCTGTTTGACGGTTGCAAGGAATGGTCAGACGAAAGTGCAGTAAAACTTTACACTTCAATCGTCTTACGTGACATCAAGACTAATGTGCTTCCTAATGGAGTACAACTGGAATATCCTCAGCTAAAACTTTTTTCTGTACGTGCTGATCATCAGGAATCGTCATCATTAACAATTCCAAACAACTTTTTCGAGAGGATGATACAGGTCAGAGTTGTAAACTTGACTTACATGAATCTACTGCCACTGCCTTCATCACTTGGTCTCCTCTCAAACCTTCGAACACTGAGTTTGTGTAACTGTAAGTTGCTGGGTTTAAGTGTTGTAGGAGACTTGAAGAAACTAGAAATCCTTTGCTTAAGAGGTTGTGGTTTTAGCCACTTGCCAGTAGAAGTAGGTCAATTGACTTGGCTAAAGTTGCTTGATTTGAGAGATTGTTGGAAACTAGAAGTTATTCCACCAAATATTTTGTCAAATTTATCCCATTTGGAAGAACTGTCTATGGGCGATAGAAGCTTTTATAAATGGGAGGTGGAGGTGGGTGGGGTCAAGAACGCCAGCCTTCAGGAGTTGAAGCATTTGCATAATTTGACCTCTTTGGATTTACACATCAAAGATGTCAACAATCTCCCGAGAGGCTTGTTCTTCGAGAAGCTGGAAAGGTACAGAATACTTATCGGATATTTCTGGAATTGGAAGTACAACATTTACAGTAGAGATTTCAGAATCGAGCTGAATACCAAGGTTTGCTTGAAGGATGTGCTGATCGTGCAGCTGCAGGGAATTGAACACCTTGGATTAGAGGGACTGCAAGAGCAAGATGTCCAGAATTTTGTCAATGAATTTCCGAACCTTAAATCGTATACAAATGTCGTAACACCTGCATATTTATAAAACTTATAAAATTAATGTCCATCATTTTTAACTCCACTAATCAAGATTAATCCTTAGCCTAAAATTACTAGCAAACTATTCTTTTATCAAAACTATCTGAAATTGTTAGGAAGAAAATACAGGCATGTACTACTTTGAATCGTAATGTTTATTCTCATCGATCTAAGTTTAAGAAATGTCATAAATCATTTTATCAATAAGCATTTGATTGGGACGTTGAAAAGAAAAAAAAAGTTATCCTTAATTTATGAAATTACGAAATTTTGTTGAAATAAATTAGACATATATGTAAGAAGGTTATTGAAACTTCCTAAATTTTGCAAATTATAGTTATTATGAAAATCATTCTGTTAATTTATACGTTAGAATAAAACTAGAAATTTCTACAGTATCAAAGTTAACTTCGAAAATTCCTCAGGTATCATATTTATATAATCAATTTAGGAGAAATCTTTAATGTTTGCAATTTAATTAATATTTTAATCTTTTAGCTTCGCTGTCACACCACCGTAACAACTAACATAACATTAATCTTTAATGTTGAGCATTATGCTTCGTAATATTATTCTTCTTCCCTTTACTTTCAATAAAATTCGCAATATTCATATAAAAAAAAAGTGAAATTAATCTTCCTATATTTTCGGCACTCTTATAATGATCATATTTAGAGAATATTCACTATTTACTTAATGCACAAGTTTAATTGTTCATATTTTGGTCAAATTAACTCAATTAAATTTTTTATTAAAAAATTTATTGATTATCAAATCTAACATATCAGATTTGGATCTGGTGCTAAACTAAATTGTACTAATTTTTGAATATCTTATGTCAATATGCATTAAGATCGCTCATAATTAAGTTTATAAGCTAAACTCAAGATGGCTTCAATGTCAACAGAGACCAGAGAAGTCGTCATATGATATTCCGTCGACCGAAATCATTTTAGAGGACGATATCAGTATTGCTAAATCACTTTTCATTGAGAAGGTAGGTTATTATTAACCCAATAGTCTTATTAATTCTCTATGATTTTTGTATTTTTGTTCTTTGTTATTCTCGTTTGTTAGAAAATATGCAAGAGTAATTAATAATTATATATTATTCAAAATTTTTCATCCCACAAGTGTTGTAGCGTGTAGCAAATACGTTCTCAGAGGAAAGAAAAGGTACTGTAGACACACGAATTGAATTAGTGATAATAATAAAACATCTGCTAGAAATTACTAAGTATGTTGTAATAACTAAATAGAAAAATTTATTGACTAATGATTATTGATTCACATCTATAGCTTGTTATTTTCTTTAATATGTGTCCTTAGAATATATGTAAATTAGCAACGAATAATTTGAAAACTTGATTAGTGCTTGTTTGTATGAAAGACTCAAGAGAACTATAACATGAGAAAGAGATTAATAAGTTTATTGATTTGTCCATCTGCAGAAATGATTATTACTTGTAGTTAACAAGAAATTATTTTGATCGAGTAGGTTGCGTTACCAAAGTTGGAGAAGTTGGAGTTGCGTTCAATAAATGTTGAGAGGATTTGTCAAAACCAAGTTTCAGCCCTATCTTGTGGTGTTCAGAACTTAATACACTTGACCCTATACAAGTGTAGGAATTTAAGATGTCTATTTTCATCTTCTATCCTTAGCAATAGCATCTTTGTTCGACTGCAGCACCTTGAGATATGGGGTTGCCCTGTCTTGGAAGAGATAATAATCGTGGACCAAGAAAAATGGAATAATAATATTGTAATGTTTCCTCAATTACAATATTTAAAGCTGCATGATCTTGAAAAACTCACACGCTTCTGCACAAGAGATGTACATATTATTACATTTCCATCCTTGAGAAAGTTATGGATATCTAGATGTCCTGAATTCATGGTGAGCCATAAAAGAACTACTAGTGACTTGGCAGAAAAGGTACATAAAGGAATTATATAATCAATTTTTCAATTCTTGTAGAGCTTAAAGTTATATTTCCATTGCCTTCACGACTTGGTTAATTTTTTACGAATAAAAAGTTATTATTTTCTAAAAGGTTAAAATTTATTGGATAAATATTTTGTATTAGCTAGTGATAATTAAGTTCAAATTCATTCTCTTCTATTTTGTTAAATTTCTTTGATATAAATATATCAAATAATCCATGCATTTTATTTTTTTATTTTTGGGTTATGATTGATCACCCAGTTATTCCCCAATTTGGAAGAATTGAGAGCTGATGCGAAGCACATAGCAACAAATAATAGTCTGTTTCCAGAGGACTTGCTTTGCAAACTTAAATGTCTTGAAGCTGAGTTTGGTGATGAGTCGACTACTATTTTCTCACTTGATGATTTCCTTCGGAGATTTCACACCATCAAAGTTCTCTGTATAGGAGGAGGAAGTTATGGTTGGGAGGCAAAAGAAACGGTTGAAAATGGGATGACGGTAATCGTAAGAGAAGTAAACAAGTGTTATGATTTGAAGCACTTCTTGAAACAAGAGTCCCCCATTGCGGACAATTTGGAACAGCTGAAGATATCCGAGTGCAGCCATTTGATTAATCTTGTGCCATCTTCGTCATCCTTTCAAAATCTAACAACTTTGGTGGTATCGTATTGCAAAGAATTGAAAAATGTATTAACATCCTCAGCAGCAAAGACTCTGGTGAGACTCAGAGAAATGAAAATAAGTGGATGCAATATGATAACAGAAATTGTGGCAGATGATGATGATGCAGCAAAAGATGAGATTATTGTTTTCAACGAATTGAAGAAGTTGACGCTTTCTTATTTGAAAAGTCTGACAAGCTTTTGCTCTGGCAGTTGTGCCATCAAATTCCCATATTTGGAAATATTAGTGGTGGATGATTGTCACAATATGATGATTTTCTCAAGAGGAGAATTAAGCGCACCCATGTTACACAAAGTGCAGCTGAAGACTTGGGATAGAGAACGTTGGGCATGGGAGGACGACCTTAATAAAACCATACAACAGGTAAATCTTAAAAGGGAAAGCTTCATCAAGAAGCGACGAGACGATCTCCAATCCCAGCGGTTTCTTCCTTCTGCTCCTCGCCCCAGTCTTAATCTTCAGACTAAGTTGGAAATTTTGCCCGCGATGGTTGCTGGGGTTTGGTCAGATGACAATAGCTTGCAGCTGGAAGCAACTACTCAGTTCCGAATACTACTTTCGATTGAGAGGAGTCCACGAATTGAGGATGTCATACAAGCTGGCGTTGTCCCGCGCTTTGTTGAGTTCCTTATGAGGGAAGATTATCCGCAACTTCAATATGAGGCTGCCTGGGCTCTTACAAACATTGCTTCTGGAACTTCGATGAACACTAATGTGGTGATTGACCATGGTGCTGTTCCAATATTTGTGAAGCTACTTGCTTCTCCAAGTGATGATGTCCGTGAGCAGGCTGTTTGGGCATTGGGAAATGTGGCTGCCGACTCACCTGGATGCCGTAATCTTGTGCTTCGTGAAGAAGCTTTGATTCCATTGCTGGCACAATTAAATGAGCACGCTAAGCTTTCAATGTTAAGAATTGCCACATGGACATTGTCTAAATTATGTAAGGGCAAGCCACAGCCACCATTTGATCAGGTAAGGCCAGCTCTTCCTGCACTTGCACAGCTTATTCATTTAGATGATGAAGAGGTCTTGAGTGACGCCTGTTGGACACTCTCCTATCTTTCTTATGGTACCAATGACAAAATTCAAGTTGTGATCGAGGCAGGTGTCTGTCGACGACTTGTTGAGCTCCTTGGTCATCCATCACCCTCAGTGCTCACTCCTGCCCTGTGGACTGTCGGAAATATTGTGATGGGAGATGATTTCCAGACTCAGTGTATAATTAACCATGGTGCAGTGCCGTGCCTTTTGGCCCTGTTGATCCATAATCATAAAAAGAGCATCAAGAAGGTAGCCTGCTGGACTATTTCAAATATTACAGCTGGAAACAGGGAACAGATTCAGGCGGTAATTGATGCTGGCTTAATTGTTCCCCTTGTCAATGTGCTTCAAGATGCTGAATTTGATATAAAGAAGGAGGCTGCATTGGCAATTGCAAATGCCACCGTTCGTGGCACTCATGAGCAAATCAAGTACCTCGTGAGAGAGGGGTGTATAAAACCATTGTGTGATCTCCTTCTATGCGTTGATCCAAAGATCGTCACTGTTTGCTTAGAAGGATTAGAGAACATTTTGAAAGTCGGGGAAGCTGAAAAGAACACGGGTAGTACCATTGGAGATGTTAATCAATATGCTCGGTTGGTGGAGGAGGATGAGGGATTCAAAAAGATTGAAGGTCTGAAAAGTCATGACAACAATGGGATCCGTGAGAAGGCAGTAAAGATTCTCGAGACATACTGGTGTGGCCGTGTGGTTGGTCCTCAGCTTGGTTTATGTTAAGGAAGCTCATCATGCTTGCTGTACAATAGGAAAAGCAGGAGATAAAGCAGAGGATTACAGCAAGAATAATAGCATACGGTTGAAAGTTGATGATCTGAATGTCCAGCTGGCACCTGGTGGTTACATAGTTACAAGCACACGTGAAGACTAGCTTAATCTGTTTTAATTAGCTATTGTTAATCAGTAGTTTGTTACAACAATGAGCTGTTAATTCAGCTGAGTATGCAAGTAGCATTGTATCTCATTCTGTATTAAGTTCAGATTCATTGAATAATGATTCCAGAACATTCATAATTCTTTCCTTTGTTTTCTTAGCTTTTGTTTAACTTTCTCACTTGCCAAACACTCAATAAACATTTCTAACTGTTTACCGCATGCAGGGAAGTCAGTAAAGATTCTAAAATATTTTTCTAATGAATGCATCTTAAAAATATCCGATGTTTTATTTGGTAGCATGTGCGAGTGTAACTAAAGTTGGGTTTACATATTCAACGGTTGCTCAACCAACCAACCCAACTAACTGTCGTTTAGTATCTCGTACAAAGAAATTATATATTAAAAAATACAGAGTAGGCAAATTGCTGCTGTTTAAAAATTATGTATTGAGGTGATGAGTTGATTGTATAAGGTAATGTCGATGACTCTATTAAATGATAGGGAAGTTTAAAATTTCAATAATGTCGCGCTGCATTAGCGTACGGTTTTGTTTCCTTACCATATGACATTGTGATAACCAATGGTAAAGCTCTTTCACTTGTTTATTTCAGGCACCCCCAAAGACTTTTCAAGTACCATATTTTAGTTAATTAATCAAAGATGCATGTGCGAATCAATAATCATGCTTGCGTGTGCGTGCCTTGAGTTAAAATACATTGGAATGCCGGAGTGTTTCGGTTGTTATAACGATGAAACTAGCCATTAAATCAGCTTATAATCATTGTAATCATGCAATTTTTTTATGAAGATAATTTAATACTTTAGTAGTGAAATTCATTGGAGTAGCTTCAACGTACATAAATGATACCCATTGCACATATATTTTTTGAAAAAAGATTAATTTTTTTCCAGCGATTTTTTTTTTTTTATAAATTATGATTTAGAATATAAGAGTTAAAATTTAACACTTAAAAACTAATATATTTCTTTCACCTATTAAATGCGAACATTATTATTATAAGTATGAACTAAAAATTAAAAAAAATTATTAGATGTTATATTATTTTGCATTTGATTAAATACAATCCTTATGATACAGACTCAAAATAAAAAGATCTGTTGATAGGAATTTACTGGAGCATGCATGATGGAGTGCTCATCTAGTTCGAGATTCTAAACTTTCTTAAAGTTTGAGAAAACTATTACACCACACTCATACACCATATGTTGTAACTAATAGAGTAAAGGATTTTGAGAGAATGAACTGCACATTTTTCCATTGATTGTAAGACTTTATATACAGCAATATACATAACTACTTTGCCTATTTTAAAGAGATAAGATAACAGAACGATATACTTTACATTTGAATTAGTTTGAATGAGTAAACTAGATAGGTCCTATATTCTAAGAGAAGAATCTGCTGACATGCCCCCTCAAGATGGACCTCGGGAGAGCAGTCCAATCTTGTCCTTGAGTTGAAGAAATCGTGGTCTTGGCAGGGCTTTGGTAAGAGCATCTGCCAACTGGCCAGCCGACGAAACATGTGCTACTCGAATGGCACCACTTTGAACCTGCTCCCTAATGAAATGAAAATCGATTGCGACATGTTTCATTCTTGAATGAAACACTGGATTTGAACAGAGTTTCGTTGCTCCTATGTTGTCACAATAAATAACAGGGCAAGAAGACACCTTAATGTGCAAATCCGTCAATAAAGAACATATCCAATTCACTTCAGCAACGGTGTTTGCAACTTATCTGTATTCGGCCTCAGTGCTGGATCTGGCCACAGTTCTTTGTTTCTTGGAGCTCCAAGATATAGGATTACGACCAAGATAGATTATATAGGCTCCTGTAGATGAAAAATCATCCTTGTTTCCTCCCCAATCCGCATCAGCAAATGCATGCAAATCAAAACCAGTGTTGCAATATAGTTGGATACCATCATTAATAGTACCTAATAAGTAGCGCATCAACCTTTTAACATATGTCCAGTGGTCTGTAGTCGGTCGGTGCATGTATTGTGATAGGCGATTAACAATAAAAGCAATGTCGGGTCGGCTGATGAGGAGATATTGAAGACTGCCAACCACGGTTCTGTATTCAGTAGCATCCGGTAATGTGGTACCATGGTGCAGACATAACTGTGCATTGGTTGGGAGAGGTGTGAGTACCGGTTTTGCTTCTAGCATTTTCGTCTTTTCTAGTAACTCCAGTATATATCGTCGTTGCGACATGATTAGGCCCTTTGAATTTGGAACTATCTCAATGCCCAAGAAGTATGATAACGATCCAAGATCTTTGAGTGAGAACTTCTTGGCAAGGATGGCTACAAACTCAGTAATCTTGTTAGGCTTATCACCCGTGAGGATTAAATCATCCACATATACAATAAGATAAAGAACACAATGGCCATCATTAAATACAAAAAGAGAGGTATCCGCAAAGGAATTTTTTAACCCAAACTGTAAGAGAAAAGTTTTAAGTTCATGATACCACGCCCGCGGAGCCTGTTTTAGTCCATAGATGGCTTTCCTGAGTTTGCAGACATAATTTGACTTGTCGTTGTCAATGAATCCTCGAGGCTGCACCATATACACATCTTCATACAAACGCCCTTGAAGAAAGGCATTATTCACATCTAGTTGTTGCAGTGGCCAGCCTTGACTAACAGCAATGCTTAAGACAATTCATACTGTAGTTGGTTTTACTACAGGACTGAAGGTGTCATGAAAATCAACTCCTGGTCTCTGATGAAATCCTTTTGCAACCAAACGGGCTTTGTACCTGTCAACAGAACCATCAGACTTTCTTTTGATTCTATAAATCCATTTACATCCAACAAGATTGTAATGTGGAGATGGAAGGACCAATTTCTAGGTTCCATTTGTCACTAAAGCATTAAACTCATCTGACATGGCTTAGTGCCATTTGGGCTCTTTGAGAGCTTGATTGACTGTGGTTGGTTCAATTTCGTCAAATTTGGCTAGATGAGCATGGAGATTCATTTTTCGAAGAGGTTTGTGGATGTTGTTTTTGGCTCGTGTGGTCATGGTATGAGAGGGTAGGTTTGTGGTGGTAGTTGTGGAGAGAGTTGGTGTCTCAGGATTTGCACAAGAAAGTTGATGAGGGTCTTCCATGGTAGATAGCGTATTGAGTGACGGTGGAAAAGATGTTGGTATTTGTATCGGGGAAGGAAACCACGTAGCAATGGTATTGGAGTGAGTTTTGGACTCTTCTGGTTTAAGATGCTTAAAAGGATAAACATTTTCGACAAACTTTACATGTCTAGACACATAGACTCTTGAAGTGTTGGGATCAAGACAGAAATATGCACTTTGAGTATTCGAATAACCTAAGAACACACATGGTTTAGAGTTGGACTCTAGCTTGTGAGAGTTATATGGTTTTAACCATGGATAGCAGAGGCATCCAAATATCTTAAGTTTGGTATAATTGGGTGGCGATTTAAAAAGTTTTTCGTATGGGGTTTGAAGGTGTATAGTTGGTGTTGGCATCCTATTTATCAAGTAAACAGCTGTTGCAAAAGCATGTGTCCAATAAGATAATGGAATAGAGGCATGGGTTAAGAGTGCCAAACCAGTTTCTACAATGTGTAGATGTCTTCGTTCGAACATGCTGTTGTGTTCAGGAGTGTGTGGTGGAGTGGTAAGATGAGCTATGCCATTCATGGATAGGAAATTGGTTAGAGCCATAAATTCACCACCATTATCAGAATATAATATTTTGATAGAATGATCAAAGTGCTTTTCAACAATGGCTTTGAACTTGATAAATATTTCTTTCAAGTCAGATTTATGTTTTAGTGGATAAAACCATATGTACCTTGTATATTGATCCACAAATATGACATAATATTTATAATTATCAATGGAAACCACAGGCGATGTCCAAACATCACTGTAAATGACTTCAAGAGGATGGGACGATTTTATTGTTGACTGTGAAAAGGACAACTTGTGACTTTTATTTGTTAGACACGCATGACAATCAAAAGAAGAAGATGTTAAACTCAATTTATTGGAAAAGATAATTTGCTTAAGAATAGAAGCAGATGGGTGTCCTAGCCTATGATGCCAATCATGAGAAGTAGTTCTGATACTGGAAAAGGCAAGAATGGGACTGGAAAGTGGCCACTCATATACGCCATCTTTAGTTTTGCCCCTCAACAGTGTGTTCCCTGTGCTGAGATCCTTCACAGAAAAAGTATGAGGTAAGAACTCAATAGCAGCATTATTGGTATTGCAAAATTGATGAATTGAAATAAGATTTCGTTTCATGCTTGGTACACAGAGAACATTATTTAGTTTAAAATTTTTATAAGGAGAGGTAAGAGTGGTGGAACCAATGTGAGTTATCTGTAACTCAGTGCCATCCCCAATCATCATGTCATCGTGTCCGTCATATGGATTGTGCAAAGAAAGGTTCTGCAGGTCTGATGTGACGTGGTGAGATGCACCACTGTCAAGAAGCCAATTTTGACTGTTGTGTGTTGCTGCTGCATAATTGGCTTTGGGCTGCCATAGAGTGGTTGTGCTGGTGTTGGTAGGTTGGATTGGTTGCAACTTGTAAGATGGACACTTTTTGGCCGTGTGTCCTTGAATCCTGCAGAGTTGGCAAAAGCCAAGGTAGGGACGTTGCTGTCAATTCAAACTGTTGTTTTGAGATTGTCCTGGATTCCGATTGGTGTTGGTTGAACTTTGGTTGGCATAGTTGTTGCTATTGCGCCAGTTGTTATTGGTGCGAGTTGAAACATGAGCAGTGATGGGAAAGACAATTTGTGGTTTGGTGATGTTGAGTGTGGCTTCAAAGTTGAGGAGTTTTTCATGGAGTTCTTCAAAGGAGATCGGAGTATCTCGTGCTTGAACAGCTCTGACTAACTCTTTGTAGTCATCACCAAGTGTCTTTAGGATCTTATCGGTGAGGTCATCATTATCAAATGGTGACCCAAGTAGAGCCAACTCATCAGCTCTTGCCTTCACATTTTGCAGAAATTCAGTAATTGATTCAGGTCCTTTAGTCATTTGTTTGATTTGATTTTTGACTTGCTTGATTCGACCACGTGAGGGTTTGGCATATGTGTTGGCAAGTGTGGTCCAAGCTTCTTGTGATGTTTTGGTAGTAGCAATAAACGGGATTATAGAGGGAGAGATTGATCCAATGATTGCATTTAAAATCAATTGGTCTTGTCGAATCCAGAAAGTATATGCAGGATTTGGGGGTGTGGTGTTGTTGGCTGTTACAGTTGCAGAAGGACATGGTTTAGAGCCATCTATATATCCGAGGAGATCATAGCCAACAAAAAGTGTTTGGAACTGTAACTTCCAAGATAGGTAATTGGTGGTAGTTAATTTGAGAGGAGCTTGAGCTGCGACATTGATCGTAATGAGAGTGTTGTTGGGATCATTGGTGTTTCAGATAGCAGTGTTGGAATGATTGCTTGCCATCGAAAAAAATCAGTAGAAAGAGGGAGAAGAGAAAAGAAAAATGGAGAGCTTTAATGCTCTGATACCATAATAGACTTTATATACATTTTTCCATTGATTGTAAGACTTTATATACAGCAATATACATAACTACTTTGCCTATTTTAAAGAGATAAGATAACAGAACGATATACTTTACATTTGAATTAGTTTGAATGAGTAAACTAGATAGGTCCTATATTCTAAGAGAAGAATCTGCTGACAGTAACAACTTTTTTGGACTTTTAAGAGAGTCCAAGATCTTGAACTGGATAATATCTCATATATGATGTTACTTGCAAAAGAATTATTTTTATTTTTATTTTCTAAGTACATTAGTCTTTTTTATTTTAAATGAACCAATTTATGACTAAGGTCCAATCTAAAGGTTACCGAAAAAATTAAAAATTTATTCCTTTATTAACTATTAAAAAATATCTATTTTTTCCCAAAAAAATTAAAAAAAAAAAACTTCGGGCTTGAAGTAGATCAATCATGTTATAGACTTAGATATCTAAGTTTATGGTTCTAAAGTTGATATAACAGGTTATGAGTTCTAACAACGTTGATTAATATTAATACATTTGGTTAAAATAAAAAAATTCTCAGACTCAATAGATTGTCTTTCCACATTTACAAATACTGAATGTGAAATGCCAAACAGAGAAGGTACTTGGTACTCCCAAAGCAAGATTGTGTAGAGCACTTTCATGAGAAGCAATTTATCCACTTTATTTTCTGCTTCTCTTGCCCAACATGGAACTGTACAAAATTAATGTTGAAAAGATTTGGGATAATCAACTTCCAGATATGTTTTCTCGTTTTCAAAGTCTTACACGATTGATTCAAAAATTTAAATATTATTTTCAGCTTCTGCGATCAGAAGCTTTCAGCAGCTCCAGCACCTAGAGATATGCAATTATAGCACAACACATCAAAATAAAATGGGTCACTTTCAACTTTCGTTGCTTTATTGACTTCTTGAATTTGTGGAATGTCATTCTTAAAGCTTTTGGCAAAAACCATCATCGTTTAGTATCATTCATTCATTACAATCAACAAAGTCCTTCCCTTGTTTACATCATTTGACCTCAATTACAATTCGCTCCTGTTCATTGTGCTCACTATTGCGCTGTTTGTTTCTCAGTGTCTGCCATAAATTCTTTTGAACTTTCAATCTTTTAATCTCAACAGCACTTGGCATCCTTTGATCTCCAGCTTGTTATTTAGAGTTGCTCTGCTGCCTATCTATTTGTCTAGGGATGGCAATGGATTGGATCTGATCCAAGATCCACGTGATCCAAATCCAATCGGATCGGATTTGGATCGGTTTAAAATGGATTTGGATCGGATTTGGATATCGATGTGCGGATCTAAGACGGATCTGGAGCAGATCTGGATCTATCTTAATATCTAAATCCATATCCATATCCACTCATCTTTTAATTTTATTTTATTTTAAAAGTTTCTTAACAATTGTGAAATTATAATGATAATAAATTTTATTCATAACATATTAGTAGTATTTACCATGCATTAAACTCTTAAAACTTAAAGGTTAGTTTTGTAAATTTAAAGGTCAGCCAGCCCCAAAGCATGTACATGCAATATTCAAATTGCAAGCCAAGTAATATAACCTGGCAATTTATTTTATTATATTGGCCAAATAATTTTTAAGGAATATAGTTATTCATATATTTAGTCAAATATGGTCATAATAAAAATAATAAAGGACTAAATATAAATCATATTTAATTTATATATCATTATCTAATGTTGTAGGAATGAGGGTAGGTGTATCGTGGATATTAGAATGATGAAGGAGACAATAGAATATTAGATTGATCTTACTCCTGCAATTACTTCGGAATGATATTTTATTATCTTTCTTATTTGTTGTTTTGGTGTAAAAGTATAAGCTACAATATTTATTATATTTTTGAGAAAAATTATATAATTTATTTATTATCAATACATTTTACCCTTCAATTTTCAATCTAAAAAATTATTACTTTTTTATTACTGAATTTTAGAATTCATGACGGATCTAGAGCAAATTTGAATTTTAATTTTTTTTTTGGATTTGGAGCAGATATAGATATTTATTTCTTTTTTGGATATGGATATGGAGCGAAAAATATGGATTCATGACGGATCTGGAGCAGATACGGATCTTGATTTTTATTATGGATTTGGATCTGGAGCAGAGTAGATCCAACCCATATCTGCCCCATTGCCATCCCTATATTTGTCCTGCTGTTGTTGGCTTTTAATTTTCTTTTTATTTATTTTTTAACTTTTTCCTACCCTAGATTGTTGTAGTCACTTCACTTGTGTTTAATCTCTCAATGTCAGTTTGCTTCCTAACTAGTCAATTGTTCAGTGTTCCACTTCTTGTATCTGAGGTTCTGTTTCTGTGTTACTAGTTGTTCTGTTTCTGTGCTTTTAGCTTTCAGATGTATAACTCCAATTTTAATCTGAATGAATGTACGTGTGTTTTAGACTTAAAATTTCTGACAAGCTTCTGCTATGGCAATTATGCCTTCAAATTCCCATCTTTGGAAAGATTAGTGATGGATGGTTGCCCCAGGCCCATTGTGAAGATTTCTGTGGAGGAGAATTGAACAAATTGGACAAAATAACGTTGAACTGCGTTGATAAAGCCTAAAGGACATTGGACTTGGGAGTGTGACCTCAATAAGCCATACAAAAGAAGTCTTAAAACAAAAGGTACATATTCGTTAATTTACTAACTATTAATTAAGAGATATTGATTGAAATGTACAATTTCTTTTTTTCTTTTTTTTCAGTTTGTTTAATTTGTATAATTTTTTATTTTGTCAAACTGTAACAATTTCATTGTTTTAGTTTTGTGTATATATTGGCTTCAGTTTTTATTGATTGTCACTTGAATTTGATATTGTTAATTGTTAGTGAATCTGATTAATTGTGATGAAACAGAGGAAGTGAGCACATGATTGTTAATGTGTGTTGTACTGTAACAGATTAGCTCCTTGGCTCAGTTTGTTATAGCAAGCTAGCTGACGTGGCTCTATCTGTTATTTTGGTTACAAGAGCTACTACGTGCATGTGTAACAACCAAGTTAACAAAGAATTGATACTTGTTATATAAGTGTGTAAATACGTTGATTAATTAATAATAAGAATACAGTTTCCAGTTTATCAACATTTTCTTTCTCCTTCATTTTAACTTTCTCGTTTACCAAACACAAACTCTGTTTTCTTTCATGGTGTCAGAGCCAACAATGGCAAGCATCACTCAATCAAATTCGTCCTATAGCTTTGTCACACCAATCAAGTTAGATCAAAACAATTTTATTCTGTGGAGAACACAAGTTCTGGCTTCGATTAAAGGAAATGGTTTAGAAGGTTTTATTAATGGCGATCTGAAATGTCCAGAGAAGTTTATCTTGTTTCCTAGCATTGGTGAAGCTTCAACCTCTGATGAATCACGATCAGCAAACCCTGAGTTTATTGCTTGGATGAAGACAGATCAACTCCTCTTGAGTTGGATGATGTCGTCCATTCAGCAGAGCTTACTATCAACTGTGATTGATTGTGCAACTTCAAAGCAACTCTGGGAATCACTTAACTGTATGTTCATTTCTCAGTCTCAAGCACGAATTCAAACTCTTAGAATGCAGATCCAGACAATTAAAAAAGGATCTATGACTATGGCTGAATATTTTTCTAAAATCAAACGTATAGCAGATACTTTAGCCTTAGCAGGGAAACCAGTTGAGCTAGGTGATTTTATTATGCATGTGTTGACTGGTCTCGATTCTTCTGATTATGAGTCTTTGATAACAGCAGTTTTAGCTAGAGAAGGAACTATTACTCTAGATGATTTGTACTCACTACTTCTGAATCATGAAACTAGAATCGATCAAAAGAAAGGCAAAATTGCTAATGATATCATACATCATATGGCTGCAAATGTAGCTAAAAAAGGATCATATTCTGGCAAAAATAATAATGGATTTCAGAAGAATTCTGGAGGTAATTTTGGAAATGATAATAATAGTTCAAGTTTTGGTGGTTATAATGGAGGTTTTAACAATAATGGAGGATCTAAGTTTGCTGGTGGAAGAAATTTTTCTGATCTTGTTTGTCAAATATGCTTCATTCCTGGTCATGGAGCAAATAGATGCAAAAATAGGTTCAATCCTTCATTTGTTCCTCAGAAGAATTTTGGCAGAGGGAATTTTAGAGGACAATTTGGTAACAGGCCTTTTAATAATTTTAGCAGAGGGCCAAATTTTTCTGGACATAATTTTGGAAATGGTTATATGCCCAGAGGAGTTCCTTATCAAGCCAATATGGCTTACTCAGATCCTGGTTTTCTTCCTGGGTATACTCCTTATAATTACACATCTGGTTTCAATATGCTTGCTCCTGGATACTTTCATGGAATTCCAACTCCTAGCTTTGCTCATAACTCATCTCCATATTACTCTGGAAATTTTCCAAATGGTGTGCCTAGTACCTCAGGACCATCACCTCCAGCAACTTGTGCTGCCAATCCTGAGGTTGCTGAAGATCCCTCTTGGTATATTGACAGTGAAGCAACCAACCATATCACAAATGATCTAGGTAATCTTGTTAATCCTAAAGTGTATGTTGGTAATGAACAGCTATATGTTGGTGATGGAAATGCTTTGCTTATTAATCATGTTGGATCAGTGAAGCTTACTACAAACACTCCTGAATTATTACTTCTTAATCATGTTTTACATGTCCCTAAAATCACTAAGAACTTACTTAGTGTTTCTAAGTTGCTTGCTGACAATAATGTTACTCTTGAATTTGTTGGCACCTGTTGTTTTGTTAAGGCCAGGAGCACAGGGATCATATTGCTTGAAGGAGTTGCTAAAGGGGGTCTCTATAAAGTTCAAAGTCCAACCTCTCATTCTCAGTCTGCTGCTGTCAATACAATTCCTTTTAATCAGAATCAGTTTCATTCTCTTTTTGCTTGTCTTCCTCAGGAAAATAAAAGTTCTTGTTTGTCTGCTATAGCTACAAAAGCTGCTGATGTAAATCTTCTTCATAGAAGATTAGGGCACCCTGCTGCTCATATTTTAAAAACAATCCTCAGTACATGTACCCAGTTTGGCAGTTTCAATAAAATTCAGAACTTACAATTCTGTGATGCTTGTCAATTTGGAAAGAATCATATGTTGCATTTTAATTCTGTCCAAACTAAAACTATAGAACCATTACAACTGCTTTATGCAGATCTTTGGGGTCCTTCCCATGTCACTTCCACTCAAGGTTATGTCTATTACCTGTCCATCTTAGATGATTTTAGCCGTTTCACTTGGATCTTTCCATTAAGCTCAAAGTCTGATGCTCTCACAGTTTTTGCCAAGTTCAAAACCTTCATTGAAAAACAGCTCCAAAAGAGTATCAAAGTGGTTCAGACTGACTGGGGTGGGGAATTTAGATCATTTTCTTCTTTACTCAGTACCTCAGGGATTCATTTTAGGCATCCTTGCCCTCATATTTATCATCAAAATGGGAAGATTGAAAGAAAACATAGACATATTGTTGATATTGGCCTTACCTTGCTAGCCCAAGCACATCTTCCTTTAAAATTCTGGTGGAATGCCTTCCAAACTGCTGTTTACCTAATAAACAGACTTCCCACACCAGTCTTGAACAATATTTCACCTTATCAAAAGCTTTTTCACCAAAAACCAGATTATTCTACTCTTAGAATTTTTGGTTGTGCATGTTTTCCATACCTAAGACCTTACAACAGACACAAACTTGAATTCAGAACTGGCAGGTGTATTTTTCTTGGGTACAGTACTAACCATAAAGGCTATTTGTGTCTGCATTCATCTGGGAGGACATACATTTCTAATCATGTAGTCTTTGATGAAAAATCATTTCCTTATGTTCCTGGTCTTGATTTTTCCTCAGTCTCTATGTCTTCTCAAACAGATTCTGTCTTTCAGTCAGACTCTGCAAATTCTTCTGTTGTTCATCTTCAAACTCCTTTAGCAGCTACTTCAACATATGACTCTGCAGCTCCAGTCTTACCATCTCCTCAGGTATTTTCTCAACACTCATCTATGTTATCAGATTCTACCACAAATACTTCAAATCATACTTCAGATCCTCCCCCCCATTCTTCAAATCATACCTTAAGAAATTCACCACCTCACATTCTTCCTGCATCATCCTCTGTTGGCCACTCCATGGTCACAAGATCTAAAAATGGCATTTTTAAACCAAAAGCTTATCTCTTAGCACTTCTAGCTCAACCCTCTGAACCTACATCTGTTTCTCAAGCTCTCACTGATCCGAAATGGTTAAAAGCCATGCAAGAAGAGTTTCAGGCTCTCCAAGCTAATCATACCTGGGAGTTGGTGTTACCTAAAGCCCCTGTCAAAGTGGTGGGCAATAAATGGGTATTCAGAATAAAATATAATCCTGATGGGTCCATTTTGAAGCACAAAGCACGACTGGTTGCAAAAGGGTTTAATCAAGTCCATGGTATTGATTACACTGAGACCTTCAGCCCAGTGGTTAAAGCTTCTACTGTCAGAGTTGTTTTGAGCATTGCAGTCATGAACAATTGGATCCTCAGATAGATCGATGTGAACAATGCATTTCTAAATGGAATTCTTGATGAGGAAGTTTATATGGCACAGCCAGAGGGTTTTGTTAATTCTCAAAAGCCTCAGCACATATGCAAACTCAGGAAAGCTATCTATGGATTAAAGCAGGCTCCAAGAGCTTGGTTTGCCAGATTCAGAACAACCATGACTTCTCAGTGGAATTTCCAGAATTCAAAGTCAGATAATTCTCTTTTTTACAAAAGAGAGAATGGTCACTTACTCCTAGTATTGGTATATGTTGATGATATCATCATCACTGGTTCTAACTCAGCTAGAGTTCAACAAGTAATTCAAGATATGCAGCACACTTTTGCATTGAAAGATCTTGGGGAACTTAGCTATTTCTTAGGCATTGAAGTCTCCAAGCTTCATAATGGTATTCATCTTTCACAGGCTAAATACATTGCAGACATTTTGCTGAAACATGATCTGACACACTGCAGTCCAGTGCCAACACCTATGTCTACAAGTCAGTTTCTCACTAAAGCCTCAGGCACTGACATTGCAAATGTTTCTCAATATAGAAGCATCATTGGGGCATTACAGTATGTTACACTCACCAGGCCAGAAATTTCATTCAGTGTCAATAAGCTCAGTCAATTTTTGTCTTGTCCAAAATCTTCCCATTGGGAGGCTTGCAAACGATTATTAAGATATCTTAAAGGCACAATTCATTTTGGACTTCAATTTTACAATTGTGGAGCTCTGCAAATAAACTGTTTTTCAGACTCTGATTGGGCTGGTGATCGTGATGATAGGAAGTCAGTGGCTGGTTTTGCTGTGTTTTTGGGTCCAAACTTGGTGTCATGGTCTTCCAAGAAACAGTCAGTTGTATCAAGGTCAAGTGCAGAGGCTGAATATAGAGCTCTAGCTCATGCTGCTTCAGAAGTTGTTTGGATCAAGTCTTTACTTGCTGAGTTGCAGGTTCCGTTAAGCACAACCCCACTTATGTGGTGTGACAATCAGAGTGCTATTGCCTTGGCTTATAATCCAGTCTATCATGCTAAAACAAAGCATGTTGAGCTGGACATTCACTTCGTCAGGGATAAGGTGGCATCAAAAGAAATCGATGTTTGTTTTGTGCCCAGTGAAGATCAAACAGCAGATGTCTTAACCAAGGCCCTTACTTTCAATCAGTTTCATTACTTACGCAGCAAACTAAATGTTCAACCCAAGCATTTTCGTTTCAGAGGGGATGTTGGTGAAACTGAAAATGAGTGAAGCAGTAACAGCAGCAGAGAAAGAAAGTTATGAGGGAAAAAGGAAGGAACTTTAGTTTAAGAGGGGATGTTAGTGAATCTGATTAATTGTGATGAAACAGAGGAAGTGAGCACATGATTGTTAATGTGTGTTGTACTGTAACAGATTAGCTCCTTGGCTCAGTTTGTTATAGCAAGCTAGCTGACGTGGCTCTATCTGTTATTTTGGTTACAAGAGCTACTACGTGCATGTGTAACAACCAAGTTAACAAAGAATTGATACTTGTTATATAAGTGTGTAAATACGTTGATTAATTAATAATAAGAATACAGTTTCCAGTTTATCAACATTTTCTTTCTCTTTCATTTTAACTTTCTCGTTTACCAAACACAAACTCTGTTTTCTTTCATTAATCATTGTATTCTTCTGATATAATGAATGGAAAAGATATAGTTTATAGTGCTTTTTTCTTTTTTCCCCAAAGTCGGCATGATATTTGTTGTTGATGAATCAATATTCAAGACCAGAAAAAAAAAACGATGCGTTTGCTTTTGGAATTCGTCATTTGGGTGCTCACGTGTTTGCACCACGTGCATCACGTATTCTGACCAAGTCAAAGGTCAATTAAGTTCGTATTCTGACCATGTTTATTCATGGGGTAAAAATCTTCTCTTAGTTTTATTTTCTCTCTCAATCTCTTCTAGTCAAATGAGTGGTCAAAATTAAATTTTAAATTTTAATATTTACAATCATCCTAATTCTTTTCACTTTATTTACAATTAAGCTAATTTTTTAACTAGATTTAAAAGAAATAGTTCAACTCATTATATTGTCATGGAGGGTGTGGTTTGTTTTTTGCACTTTATCATATTCTCTTTTGCTTTGTACATCCTTCCAAATACCAAAATAAATCTTAGCTAAATGTTTTACTTTTATTAAAAAAATAAAATAACTTTTTTTACCTCTGCATGGTCCCTTCATTGTTGTGCATTATTTTCTTATGAATATTGATAATTAGTATAATAATTAGTACAAAATCCACAAGAGACCAGAAATAGTTTGTCTTATCGTGTAATTTTCTTTTGTTTTGTAGTAAATTTGTTTTTGTTTTTTTTTTACCCAGTAGTAATGGTGTACTAACTACTAACTGCCATATTAATTGTAGTAAGTATATCATTACTTTTTTTTTTTAATTGGCATAGCGATCATCTCCATTTTCAAAACACATATATAACAATAAAAACTGATTTCATCTTTGAAGAATTGTCTTGAATCTTAAAAGGAAAAAAAAAAATACATGAACTTTCTTTGGCTAATTATGATTTTTACAAACATTAGTTTGCTTCTTTAGAAGTGAATGTTCATCAATTTTTTTGGCAAGTATGATTGACCATTTATGCATGTTAAGGAACATACTCTGGAATATATTCTTTAGATGCTTCAGTTCGTTAAGTTTGTTAGATAACTAAACTGGTGATCTGGCAGCAAGTTTGTAACTTGTAATTAACTTTAGCCCAAGTATATGATTTTGATGCTTGTAGAATGTTCCAGAGACTGATATAAAAGGACTTGTAATTAGACTTAATATGTAATGAAAACGATCATGATCATCTGATCTGAAAATTTTCTTTCAATGCTTAACTTTCTTTTTACTCTTTCTCAGTAACCAAACGTTACAAACTGATTAAATAAACTTTGATTATGCGTACCAAGTATTTGGTGAAATGCTTGCAAGAATTTAAAAACTGTTATACCATTGCTTCGTCTTCCACGTTCAACTTTTCCTCAAAGTGAAGAAATGGAACATTTAAAGAGCTTATATTGACATGAGTGCATTAATCGAAGCATATTTACGAATATGATGGCTTTAACTTTAATTAACATTAAATTATACATGCTTGAATCAGCATCATTGTTCCTGGACTTTCTTCAAGGAGCGGAAAGGAATGATACTCCTTGAACCTTTAGCAAACCATTATTCTCCTTTGTCTATTTTAATATTTAATTTCGCTTTTAACTACTCAAATACTGAGAATTTTAGGTACCAACTGACATCACAAATATTCTGCTCTGTATTTTAACCTTTATACTGGGTCTGTCATCACCAGGCTAACAAATAATCATAATTAAAGCTATCACCTTCTCATCTTTATCTTCATTTATTCATTCTTTTATTCAATTCTAAATTAAATTAGCGAAGGAACCTTGGCTTTACAGCATAGAATGCATTTAAAAAATGAAAACGCTCACTTTCAACTTTTGACCCTTTGTTGACTTGTTGAATCTGTGGGGTGTCATTCTTAAAACGTATGGCAAAAAACAAACCTTAATATCAGTCATTCATTACAATTTACAAAATCCTTTCTTCATTTACGTCCATTATTCTTCTACCCCTCTTCCATTAATGAAATCTTTTTTGTAATATCAGTCATTTGCATTCATTCCCAATAAAAAAACAAACCTTATTATTTACATCTTTTGATCAGAGTCACATTTTGCTTCCGTCTTATTGTGCTCGCTGTTGATTTGTTATCCCGCTTTTGCCAACAATCCTTTGGTATTTTCAATCCTCTGATGTCAACAATACTTGGCCTCTGTTTGAGATGACTTGACAGAAAAGGTACGTATATGAAAGTTATAATTAATTATTCAATTCTTATATGTACACTTTCTGCATGTTAGGTGTATTGTTATTATTTTCTAAGAGGTAAAAATTTATTGGATAAATAAATATTGTTTTTGCTAGCCGTAGCCTTTTTTTTTTTTTTTGGTTAAATTCCCTCTAAAAATTACAATACTAATTTTGTGAAATTGTTGGAGAGAACATTAACTAATCCATTTAGCAATTTTATTTTTTTTGTTCTGATTGATCAAATAATTGTCTATTTTCAGAAGACTTGCTATGCAAACTTAAAATGTCCTGATGTGGACTTTGTTGATGAGTGGACTACTATTTTATCACTTGATGAGTTCCTCCAGAGATTTCCTCCCATGAAAGTTATCAAAATAGAAGCATATGATGAATGGCTGTCGAAAGAAAAGGTTGAAAATGGGACGGAGGTTATCATAAGAAAAGCAAATAAGTTATGTGATCTGAAGCACATTTTGGAACAAGAGTCCTCTAATATGAACAATTTGGTTATTCTTATGTAAGGAGGTGTCACAATTTGATTAATCTAGTGCCATCTTTCTTTCTTTCACTTGATGATTTCAGGTTGAATGGTGGAACAGTCCAAATATCAATTTGTAGGCACCCGCAAAGACTTTTCAAGTACGGTATTTTAGTTAATTAATTAAGGGAAATTATCATTGCATCACCTTTATTTTGCCTTATATTTATCCAACCACTACAAAATTCTAACATTTATTTTGCACCACCTTTCTTTTCACTTTTGTATCAACTAACCACTTTTGCATTAACACTATTAAATAATTTTAATAAAATAACAATTTTACCCCCAAATAAATGAAAAGACTATTTTATTTTATAAAAAGTTTAAAAAATAAAAATAAAATGATAAAATATCCCTAAATTTAATAAAAATAAATCCCAAAATTAGAATTTTTATTTTTAATATAAATTATTTTAATATAAAATTATAATTATAAAAATAATTGCAAAATTTTGGAATTTAATAAAAATCCCCTAAATTATTAAAATTTTAGGATTTATTCTTCTAAGAAATAATTCAGTTATTTTAATAAAATTTTACAAAATTATAATTTTTAATAAATAAATTCATTTATTTTTATTAAAATTTTATAAAATTAAAATTTTTAATAAAAATAATTATTAAAATTTTGTAAAATCTAAATTTAGTAAAAATCAGTTAAGCACCTCTATTCGGGATTTTTTTAATTAAATTTAGGGATTTTTTATGATTATAATTTTTAATTTTAAAAGTTTTTATAAGATAAAATAGTCTTTTCATTTATTTGGGGGTAAAATTATCATTTTTATTAAAATTATTTAATAATGTTAATGAAAAAGTGGCTAGTTGATACAAATGTGAAAAGAAAAGTGGTGCAAAGTACATGTTAAAATTTTGTAGTGGTTAGATGAACATAAGGAAAAATAAAGGTGGTGCAATGATAATTTCCCATTAATTAAATACACGTGTGTGAATCAATAATCATGCTTGTGAGTGTGTGTCTTTTGTTAAATGTATTGGATTGCTGGAGTGTTTCGGTTGTTATAATGATGGATCTAGCCATTGAATAAGCTTGTAATCACTATAATCATGCAATTTTTTTTCAAATGATACTCATTATGTATTTAAAAAAAAAAATTATTTCTTTCCAGTGATTTTTTTTAATATAAATTATGGTTTAGAATATATGAATTAATTTTAAAAAAAACTAATATTTTTCTTTCATCTATCCATTTCGAACATTATTATAAGCATGAACTAGAAACTTAAAAAGAAAAAATTATTGGATGTTCTCTTATTTTCCATTTAATTAAATAAAATCCTTTCGATATAGACTCGAAATAAAAAAGACTTGTTTCTAAGAATTTATTGGTGTATATATGATAGAGTACTCATCTGATCCAGAATTCTAAATTTTCTTAAAGTTTGGGAAAATTATTACGCCACATAATTATATTATCTGACATAATGTCTTTTTTGGGCTTTAAGAAAGTTCAAGATCATGGACTGATTTCTAATATATGATGTTACTTACAGAGCACACTACAAAATAATAGGCAATAGATGACGGTATATAACTGTAATAAAAGAGAGTGTATGATAGACAATTTATCCTTCATCTATATCACTATTATTAATTTATGATAGAATATCTTCCGTCATCACTTCATGACAGTTTTTCACAGTCATATATCTGTCACTCAATCTTTTTAATGGGAAATTAAAATTATTTAAATTTTTGGAATTTTTTTTTTAATTTTTGGCTGAAAATTGATATTATTTCAATATTAAAATTACTTAAAAGCATTATTATTTTGAATTATTATGTAACACCCCAAAAATTACCCAAGAAAACACAAGGGTAAAATTGGAATGAAAAACTCACATCTTTTATCCTTCTTAATAAATCTCAAGATAGACAATCATTATTCATACTCCAATTGAATCCTTACATAAAACATATGAAATAAAGTCTCCAAAGGAAAGTCTCTAATCCAAAATAAAAAGTCTAGTCAAATTTAATCTTTAAAGCGACTCCAAAGATCCACTAAGAAACATTCTCCATCTAAGCACCCAAGCCACATTTCTAATCAATCTGCAAAATATTAGAGACGAGGGGTGAGCCATCAACTCGGTAAGCAAATCCATGCACAATATTTGAAAACCTTTGTCATGTACCGTAAACATTTTATAACAACATCTTCATTTAGCATAAGGGGTGGATTCTTATAAAAACATTAAAACATTTATAAAAACATTAAAGCGTAAATATTGGTAGCTCATGCCTCGTAGTCATCATCATTCATCATTCATCATTCATCTTTTAGGGTGTTATACCCTGCATTGTTCCTCATTCAGGGTACTATACCCCACATTGTTCGTAACATCCTTGTGCACAAGATCATCATCATACCAGCAAGCTGGCCATAACATTACATAACATCATAACATTTGCATTGTATACATTATTACGGACTATGAGCCAAAACATTTTTGAATCCACTTTACATCCTTTCATAAATAGCATTTAAAATCTTCTAAAACATTTAAGAACTTTTCTTTGAACATTTAATTCTTTTAGAAAATTCTTTAAGAAAACATTTAGTTTAAGAAAACTAATTTCTTAAGAAAAATTCATTTTAAAATACATTTATATAAACTCATTTAAAAACGTTTTTATTTTACAAAATTCATTTAAATATTTTAGAAATCAGTTTTTGTAAAAATTTCCATTTAAACATAATTCTTATAAAAAAAATTGCATTTATTATAGAGCATATCATGCATGAATCTACTTACCTCACTCCGCAGCAATCAACTCAATACCTCAAGAACAAACCAACGAACTCACCCACGTCCTATAATCATCATAAAAAATATCCTTATCAATATCATCTATATCCTTAAATCAAATCTCAATCATAAACTCTAATGCCCTCAAACTTCTCAATTTAAACAACTCCTAAGCTCAACCTCAAATGTCCTCAATAATTGGCCCTCAAAACATAACAGTCCATATTCTCTGATTTTTAATAAATTATTCCCAAGAATCTCAAATTTTACAGACCATATGCTGACAAATTGAAAGTTCATTTGATAAAAATTTCATAACATAATTCTTTAAAAAACTATTGAAAATAATTGACGTTTTAGACATCATCAATATTGTCAAACAATTTTCTATTTTGAACACACTTGCTTTAAAAATACAAAACAATTTATTGCTTTATTGTAAAATCATGAAAATTTCCATAATCATACTAGACATATATAAAAATCACTGGTCCAAATTTCATAATTTTTGAAGAAGTCTATCTATGGTGAAAATAATTTCGTAATTCACGTTATTCACTGAAATCATAAATTTCCAGGTTTTCAGACTTGATTTTGAAAACTCGTAATTAATTGAAATCTTATCCGATTAACTTGAAACAAGTTTCAAAATATTCTAGACGATGTCTAGTTTAACGCACCCAAAAATCAGAATGAAAATCAATTTGTACAAAGTACTATGATTTTTGTAATAATTCACTGTCAGCATATTTCTGTAAAATCTTAGGTTTCTACTTCTATTGCAATCATGCTTCTCCACAACAATTTAACAAAAACCAAGATTAAAACTTACCTCCAAAACTTCTCCCAACAATAACAACTTGATCCCATGTGTTGCCTATGGCAGAACTAAGAAGAAGATGAAGACTTTCTTCCTCTCTTTTTCTTTTATTTTCTCTCTTGTAATTGTAAAGACATCTTGTTCTATTTATACTAGGGTAAAAAGGATCACTAAAATTAAAAAGACTTAAATACCCTTAGGAGATTTGGGATATTACATATAATGTTATCATTATTTGCATTGAATTAATGTTAACGTCGTTGTCGTTGTCGTTGTTGTTGTTGCTGTTATTAGAATTCTCAAATTCTACAAATTTGTTTTTAAAATAATTTATAAATCTAAAATAAATATTAAACATGATACAAAAATTAAAAAAATCCAATTAATTAAACATGGATATCCATTTAACCATACAATCCATATCATTGAAGTATTCAAACTACAACAATCCAAAATTTCACAAAATATCCTAAATAACCTGCAATTGTTGGCCTCAAGAATACTAGTTCCGTAACTCCTAGTCCCATAACTCAGCATCTTATTCTTGTTCAAGAAAAGAATTAGAGCAATAACCAGTGTAACTATGAACAAACCTGCATACCTTAATAATAGTTTACACTCTAATAATTACACACAACTATTTTTTTTATAAGCTGAACTATCCTATTGAAAATATCTATCGTACCTCCAAAGAAAAAGAGAACATAGAAGCTAAAAGAAAGCTGAGCTGACAATTCAATTGCCGAATTTAAGAAAAGGAGAAAAAGTTCATCGCATGCTACTATAATGCCAATATATGTTATCATTGATTCACATTTTCATAAGAACCGTGTCTCCACTATATTTTAAATTAGTAATTTTACCACAAGCCATCACATAAAAATTAGAAAACCATTTTCACAAATGAGTATTTGTAGTAGTAATCAAATTCTGTCAGTTTCCATAGGGGAATCCATCTCAAAACTAGTTCTAAAATAGAAGAAAACGAAGCATTAAAAAGATTATAACTTAATGAAACCCGTGAGAACATCAAGAAAATATAAGAAAACATGAAATAAAAATTCACAGAGTTCAAGCAAAAGACAAATATCTAGCCATTTATTTAAAATACCTAATTATAAATTTCTAAAGTAATCCAATTCAGCCGCCTTGAACAAAATCATTAATGGCACTACCTTATGTAAAAGCAATGGCGAAGCTAGTATTGTTTTATGGGGTGGGCTATTAGATTTATTTATTTTTTTATAAGTATTAATAAAGTTAAATTTATAAATTATACTTAACTTTAAAAAAAAAAAAAAAAACTTACCCGGGCTGCAGCCCGGGTTAGCCCACTCATAATTGGAGGACCAAATGTGTAGCAAAAGCATTTGCCCCACTTTGATCAAACATCATAAAAAACCACACAACACCAAATTCTAAATTCTCAACAATGTTTACTAATAATCCCCTCAACATTTCAGTTTCAGAATTATCGAGCTGCCCAGAGGAAAACTAGCACCAACAAAACTTAAACATACACAAAACAATCTAGTTCTTTGCAGTTCAAGCAATTAAAAAAAAAACTATGAAAGATATAAGATTCACAATCTTTGTGGATTTAATTCTTTATTCCAACTAGATCAAGACCATTCACATGAAACAAGTTCTCTAAAACAAAAGTTAAAGCAATAAAGAAAATGATTAACAAGCAAACTTGAGGATTAATAATCCTTGCTAGGAGAAACGAGCTACAGAAGTAGCTTTTAGGATTTTGATTTCCAAGTGCATGAGTGTTAACCCTTAGAGAAGAAAAAGAAAAGTAGTGTTAGGTACCAAAAACGGAAGCGTCTTGCTAGTGTTTTTTTTTTTTTCAATTATTAAAATGCATATTTTTTTTAAATGAAATAATACATCAAATTTGGGTCAAACATGTCAAGATCATTATTCTATCTCAATTTCTTGACAGATCAAATTTCTATCACAATTCTATCATAAATCTGTGATAAACGATAATTCTATTATAAAACCATCATAAATCCGTGATAGAAAATATTTCTCTCACAAAACCATTATTGATGTATGATAGATTGAAATTCCTATTATGAATCCGTCATAGTATTATGATTTAAGTTATTTTACTTAGAATTTGTTACAAATTGTCTGTCATCTATTGTTCATTTTCTTATAGTGGCATTATTTTTACAATTCAATTTAAGCCAAACAATAGATGTACAAAATATGTGAGAAAACACCATTGCGATCTATTTGTTATGTATAACTGGAGCTTTTCACAACCGTCAAAAATCTTGATTAAAACATATATAAAAGTTTACAATTTTAACTTGAATGAAAAATTAAAATTTTCTGGGTCTATGTTTTTGTTCTAATTAAACTAATCTTGACGGCAAGTAAGAGGTGGAGGTACTGATCCTAGCCCCTGCGAATTTATTAGAAAGAAAAAAAAAAGGTAGAGGAATATATGGAGGGCAGTTTTGGAATTGTTGTTGTGCTATTAGATTTATAATAATTTTTTAATATTTTTTATGGGGTACTATATATATATATATATATATAATCAAAGATTCTGACTATATTAAAGTCAGGAATAAACTAAAAAATGAAAAAAAAAACATAGACTCCAATACACTATATTTTGTTATGTAATGTATTGAAATCAGTAGTTTTTTTAATCTTATTCTTGATTTTAATAAAGTTAGGGATCCCAATTGGATAAACCCACTCTACACACACACGAACACACCCCCCCTATACCCACACCCACACGCAAACACGTGTACGAGTACGCCTTTCTGTACTTCTCAAAATTCCTCATGAAACCCCCTTTTTTATTGAAATTACCTAAATAACCAAAGACAAATTATTTTTTTTTTTATTTTGAGTTAAAAGTCAATTAAACACTTAAATAAAACATTCTTTTAACAAAATATACATTTCATAATTTATATTTAAATTTTAAATTTAAATTTGAATTTTTTAAAAAATTAAAATTGTTTTGAATTATGGAGATATAAGTAAAATAATAAAAAGAAAATACTTAAAGAATTTTAGGATTTATATGTACTTTATAATTAAAACTTCAAAGCGAATTTTTTTAGGATGACATTTTGTGGGAATATGGTTAATCTTTTCATAGAGATTTATACTTTATAAATTGAAACTAAGATATTTTAAGAAATAAAATTCAAAAGAGGTGTTGTAAGGATTTTAATAAGGGTGCCAAAAGCTAAACTCTATATATCTATCAACAGCATACGAAATTATGAATGGATCGTCCAGTCCAGCGGTTGGTGGGAGAGATGGACCTAGGCTTGAAATTTCAAACCCGGACCGGGCTGAGTCTAGGTCCAGTTATCAATCTTATATTTTTGTTTTCTAAAAATATTAATTTTTTTTTATTTTTAAATGAACCATTTTATGATTTTCGAGGCCCAATCTAGAACGTTACTAAAAAGTTTGAAAATTTATTCCTTTATTAACTGATAAATTTTTTTTTTCCAAAAAAAAAAACTTTGGGCTCGAAGTAGATCAATCATTTTATAAACTCTGATATCTAAGTGTGTCAGTCTAAAGTTGATATAATTTAAAGTTGACATAAGTGGTTCCAAGTTCCAATTACGTCCAATAATATTAATAGATTGGGTGAAAAAAAAATTAAGAATCTCATACTCAATAGATTGTTTTTTGCATATTTACAAATATCGAATGTGAAATGCCAAAAGACATGAATGATCGCCATAGTTTTTGGTCTCACTTACTTTTTTTTTTTTTCATTTATATTTGACAAAAGGGAATTTAGATTGACTCAATACGAGCAGCATTTACTCGATGTGGTTGTGAGAAGATGTTCATAGTTTTTTGACCAATGCCGTTGTTACTTGAGACTACATATTGATATTTGCCGTTATATTGTGAGTTCCTGGCTTTAACTATGTAAATTAGTAGATTTTGATGTTATCAACTCAAACTAATTACACTTATACTCGTGAAGATCTTGGAGGACTTTGGGATAGTTGGGTAATGTTGTATCTTTTAAAATAATTATTATTAGTTACACTGTAGAAATAATCAATTATGAAAAAAATCAGTTAAATGTTTGGTAAAATTTATTTTAAAGGTATTGTGAGTTTTAAAAAATAATCATATGTGTTCGGTAAATATTACTCTTAAACTACTATGAGAATATAAATGACTGGATTGTATATAATGTTGAATAAAATTTATTTACACGTTTATAAAAATGTGTATAATTTTTTTAGTGTGTGTATATATAATAATTGATAGTTAAAATCAATATTTTATATTATTAATTTTATTTTTATTTTTATCTCAATATAATTATTAATAATAATTATCTCTTTAAAGTTAATTATTGTATTTCCTATATGAGGATATATATGGAATTATATTGAGTATAAAATTTATTCTCAAAATCAGATGTTGAAAAACTACTCCTTATTTTTTCAAAATCTACTATAAGATAGGGTGATTTTCCTAAATATAATTTCTAAAAAAATTTACCAAATACTAAAATTAACTTTTATCTTTTCAAATCACTTTTAAACTTCCTCAAAAATATCCCAAACCGCCCTTGTATGTTTATATTTTGGAATGCATACTAGTGGCTAGCATTAAAAATTAAAGTTGGTGGCGTCTTCTTGTGACAGAGTGAATGTAATTAGATAATCTAACATGTGGTAAAATGTGAGGCTGATCAGAGCAACGACAAAGCGGTAAAAAAGTGAGGCTGATTCAGAGCAATGACAGAAGCGGTAAAAAGAGGTGGAATGTTTTAGTAAAGTTTATTGACGTAGCATTCAACATAAATGCCATTATGCACTAGAACTTCAACGTATATGCTACCGAACATCATCACTACTCCCAAATTAATTGCCTTCAATAAAAATGCCATGTCCTCCCCTGCGTATAAGTATTCTAGTTTTGTATGAAACTTTGACTAAGAAATACTCGTAGAAATTGGCCCACTACACAAACACGGTTATAGCATATTCAAGTGAACTTTTCCTCAGAGTGAAGAAACGGACATTTAAAAGATTTGCATTTCTGAAATTTATCTTTAATTAACATTAAATTCTACATGATGGAATCAGCATTCATGGAGTTTCTTCAATGATCGGAAATGAATGTCATTCCTTGAAGTTTTAGCAACCCATTATTCTCTCTTTGTAGCTTTTCATATTTAGGAAATGAAATAAATACATAAGTTGATAAACTTATTACGTACTTGGTGAAAATGCTCAAACACTGTTATAGCAATATAGCTTCATCTCCCATGTTAACGTTTCCTCAGAGCGAAGAGATGGACATTTAAAGGAGTCACATTTCAGAAACTTTACCAACAATTATTATATGTATATTCACACAACAACTTTAATCAAAGCATATTTACGACTATTAACTTCAATTAATTTAAATTATACATGGTTGAATCAGCATTATTCCTAATTTTCTTTAATTAGAGGGAAGGAATGTACCTCAAACTTTTATCAAGCCATAATGCTCCCTTGTAGATTTTAATATTTTATTACATGAATTAAATAACTAAATCGATAAACTTGCTGAAGTTGTTTGCTAATATGCCTTATCTTTTCTTAAGTTATGTGCTTTTGTTTGTTCCTCAGTTTTTGCCATAAACTCGTTTGAATTTTCAATCTTATGATCTCAACGACACTTGGCATTCTTTGATCCCCAGTCTTGTTATTTAGGCGCTGCTCCTTATAGTTGTTCTGTTCCGTATCCACTCTTGTTTTTTTTTTTTCCTTTTTTACTCTGCCCCATATCACTTGCGCTTAACCTCTCAGTGTCAGTTTGCTTCCGAACTAATCAATTGTTCTGTGCTTCAGTTCTTGTCTCTGTTCTGTTTCCCAATGTCTTTTTTTCTTAAAAAAAAAAAAAAAAAAGAGTGAGCCAAAAGGATTAAAGATGGTGGAAATCATAGTTTCTGTTGTTATAGAAGTTGCAAAGTGCTTGGCTCCTTCCATAGAACGCCAATTTAGTTATGTGCGCGACTACACTAGAAACTTTAAGAATCTCAATAATCAAGTTGAGAAGCTGGAGGGTGAGATCGTGAGTATGGAGAACGCGGTTAATGATGCAGAAAGAAAAGGTGAAGAGATTGAACAGAACGTTCAGAATTGGCTTGCAAGCGCAAACGAGGCCACTGTTGAGGGAAAGAAATTTGTAGGTGTTGAAGCTACAGCAAATAAGCATAGTTTCAAGGGTTGTTGTCCTAATTTGAAGATGCGCCGTAGACTTAGCAAGGAAGCAGTGAGGCAGCTGGACGCTATAGTCAAGCTTCGGGAAGATGGGAGATTTGAAAGAATTTCCCACAGTATCATTGTTGGGAAAATATGCTCTTTAAAAGCATATGTGTTTATTTAATTGTAATAAACATTTTTTCTGATTAATAAAATAAATGAGGTATTTTATTCAAATATCTTAATTGCATTAATATTTGTATTAAAGTCCATTTAATCATATTATATGTATTTATGTGATCACTATATGGATTCACAGAAGACATAAATACAAGTTATCTTATGATTAAATAAATTTAGTTCGCAGTTGATAAATAAAGTTGGGCACTTTATTTAGGTATAGACTGTAATAAATTCATTGAATGATTTGTCTTAATCATGTATGAATTTATTGATGTAGTACGACTACATTGAACAGGATCACATATGAGATTTAATTAACTTTGTAATAACTGTCAGACTTATTAAATCTCATAGGCGTTGATTTTACTGTAATCTTAATCTTGAGTTAATTATGATTTCATGATTGTGATTGTTATTTCATTTGAGTTACCAATGGGCACGACACATCCTTGTGGTCAAGATTACCCGGTATCTTGGTGGGAGCAATTATGAGTATTGGAGTTATGGATTAACAATATAGAATTTGTACAACACATCTCTTGATAGGTTTTCGGTACTTGATCATAAAATTCTCTGGCCAGAGTGTATCAACATATTTAGTGTGTTGAAAATGATCATTAGAGAAAACCAGTAAGGATCAAGGAATAAGATGTTATTAAATTGATTGGACAGTTGAGATATCAATTTAATTAACGATGTGGTACAAAGGATTGTGCAGTAAAGAAATCAATGTGGCTTGGGACGAATTATTATTCGAGCATACAATTATGGAAGTCAGTTCCAATCTTTTAGTGGAGTAGATTTGGAATTAAATAATTGGGCTAGTTTAATTACAGGCCTAATTATTGTAGCCACTATTGTATGTTCCCAAATGATCCCCGGGTTAGCTCATTTAATTGACTGCACCACTACTGGACTAATAAGTAAGATAACTAGCTATTTGGGTCAAAAGCCTAAATATATCATTTAGTGGGAGGCTCCATTTAATTAGCTTTTGTATAAGGGGCCTTATGTTATTTTACAAGGTGGGTCCCCTATTGAAAAAGAAAATAACGTGAGTTTTATTTAGGGTATTATTTGGAGCCTAGGGTTTTCACTAAAAGGTGATATAAAAGGCTTATTTTTCCCAAAAGAAAAAAGGAGGAAGCCACTTTATACAAATCGGAGAATAAGATTTTTCTCTCTATTGTTGAGAGAAAAATTTTCTCGTGCTAGTTGCTTTGGTAGTGATAAAGGCGCCCACACGTCAAGTGCAGATCGAACCTGAGTCATAACCTGGAAGATCATTGGAGACAGTTCGTGATCTAACAAGCGTGGTGGTGACGGATCGTGATCTAACAGGAGTGGTGGTGGCGGATCGTGATCTAGGAGCCTAAATCACTTCAGCGGAAAAAGCAAACTCAGATTTACAAGGTACGATTTCTAGAATACGAATTCTTATATATTATATGAGAGCGATCTTCAAAAGGTTTTATAAAAATTTAAAAACCTGATTTTTCCCCAACAATTGGTATCAGAGCCATCTCATATTAATATATAAGAATTTCGTATGAAATCATTCTTGAAATTTATGTATTAGAGTGGAACAATTTATTCAGATATATATTAATTGTTTAATATATGAATAAAGCATGTTTTGGTTTGTCTTAATTCATGGTTAGATTTTCCGTTGTATTTTTCGTTTGGATCTGTAACAAGAGGGGTGGCTTTTTATCACCATAATTCCCTCTTGATTTATTTTACTGTAATTGAAATTTTGTAAGCCAAAATTTGCGTTGAAAATTTGTAAATCACCGAAGCATCATCACTGGAAAACGAGCGCAAACAATGGAGGACGGAAATTTCAGCAACGGCCAGCAGCACACGCTGCTGTGCGAGCAGCGCGCGGCCCGCGTGGGCAGCAGCGCGCGCTGCACGCCCAGCAGTTGCCGCGTGCGCGCTGCAAGCCCGCAGAGCACGCTGTGACCAGCAGCTGCAGCGTGCAACCAGCAGCGTGAGCAAGGGCTTCCAGTTGCACGCGCGGGTTTGATGCGTTTCCGGCGAGGCGGCAGCGGTTGGAGATGTGTCGGAGATCGGCGGCTGTCCGGTGTGAAACAGTGAACAATGGCTGGATGCCTTTGTGATGATGGCGGCTGGGGAAAGAAAAATATGGATTTAGGGTTTCATGGCTTTTGTCATGGAGGTCCCTATGGTTCCATAATTTTTTATTTGGGCAGTCAAGTTTTAATTTTTTGCATTTAAGTCTAAAAACAGTTTTGGGCTTAAAGAATCCTAGTTTTAGGCCCAATTTCAATTAGGCTTAATGGATTAAAAATGCATAGATAAAATTAAATACATTAAATTTATTTTTGGTCTAAAAGTTTTATTTTAATAAAAATAAAATTAAAACTATTTATTTTATTTCAAAATTAAAATTGGACCAATTATAAATTTAAAAGCCCAATTTCCCCTAGTCCATTAACAAAGACAAACTTATGGAAGATGGACATTGACAAGAAGCCAAATGAAGATTAGGCTTAGGGTTAATGTATTTTTCATTACTAGGAAAGCCATGAATTAAGATTATTTAATTGTTTTTCTATATGTTATGTTTTGGATGATCACATGCCATGATAACATGTCATATAGAATAGGTAGTGCCACTCTATGCATAATGATACATGTCATTCATTAATAATGAATTTCATTATATTGTTTGATATTTGCGTATGCTTAATAATATTTGATATCATCTAGATAATATTATAGGAAGCATGCAATTAATAATATGTATGTTTTAAAAAGGAAAAACCAATTTCAAAATATTGAGTGGGAGAGGGAAAATTCAAGATAATTTACCCACAGGCTCCATTGTTAGTTCAATAATAAAATTATATATATACCTCGACTTCATGATACGGTGATGCTCCCTTCGGAGGGTATATATATTAGATATTTTATTTGATGAACTTCTTCAAAGATAAAATTGAAATATTTTTTAATCGATTGTTCACCCCAACGGTGACTATTGATATGAAAAATACGTAGATTGAAACAATGGTTATACACTCAACTAAAGTTTGTTATTAACCTTCCCAACGAAGCTCTGTTAACAAATTTAGGCCCAAAAGGATAACGATAATTATTTATCATGTCTCTACATGAAAGTAAATAATCCAATGGATAATTGGGTCTAGTAAGTGTAGACATGACTTCCCCAACGGATAGCTTGTCAAAGCGGTACTAGATTATCGTTACAATAAATTAAAATGCATTTATGGTTTTTTGCATTTTTGTCATTTATTGTGAATATTGTTTCAAAGTATTTATGCATGTCTATTTTTTTTTTTTTTCAGAAAATGTCTTCCATCAACCCATTATTAATTATCCTTGTTAAAAATGAACTCACTGGCGAAAATTATTTAGATTGGAAACGCAATTTATTTAATATTCTCACTGCTAAGGGAAGCAAATATGTTTTGACTCAGCCTTACCCTCCTGAACCATCGTTATACGATTATAGAAATCAGAGGGAGCCTTATGAGAAATGGTGCGAAGCTAACAAAATGGCTAAGCGCTATATATTGGCTTCGATTTCTGTGGAACTGCATAAGAAACATCGGAGCATGGAAACAGCCACTGAAATTATGGCTAGTCTTCATCAGATGTTTGGGCAAAATACCCATTTTGCCAGAGAAGCAGCATTAAAACGTATTACGGATACTAAGATGGAAGAGGGCACAAAAGTTCGTGATCATGTCCTCAAAATGATGGACTATTTGAATGAGGTAGAGATTCATGGTGTTCAAATCAATGATAAATCAAAGATTAACATGGTGATTGAATCTTTACCTGATACATTCAAAGAGTTTAAGGTCAGTTATATCTTAAACAATAAAGATATGACCTTAATTGAATTAATGCACGAACTACATGCTATAGAAGAATTTTATAATAGCAGAAAACTTCCTGAAAAAGGATTCTCTTCAAGGCTTAAGTCGAAAGACAAGAATGAGCAAGCAAGAGTTGGGATCGGCAAACTGTCCACTAAAAGAAGTGGCAAGCCAAAAGGCAAGTGTTACAAATGTGGACAGAAGGGTCACTGGAAGAAAGATTGTCCTAAGATTATTAAAATCAGGTATAGGAAATCTTTAAGCTTCCTAATTAGTTCAGATTTCTATTGATTCATACAATAATGAATTCTGAGATAACTAATCTTATTTGTAATTCATTTATTTGGTTTTCAGGAAACCAAGAGATTAAGTGAAGAAAGCTTCAAACAGCAGTTGAGGACGTGTTAGTTTATATCAATTGAAAGACTAGATCAATTTTACAAGACTTTAGTTTTGATATTTGTCTTTATTTTTCCAAATATTAGAGGAATTTAATTTCGGTGGCTTGTTTTAATAAACAGGAGTACACTGTTATTTATGGATCCTCTATTTATTACTTATTTTGGTTATTTATAAAGACAATTTATATCATAGAAGTACATTGATCTATTCAAAGTAAAATATAATGATAAAAAGTATATGCATTTATCTAAGAAAAGAAATGTTTCTTCTAACCAAAAATCACCTCTGATATTTATGCTTAAGTCATATAAACTATAATAAGATTTTAAGAAAATGATTAATGATAGACTTGTTGGCCTATTAAGATTGATCATTGTAACTCTATAAATCTTATTTAGAAAAGTAATATGACAAGGATGCTCTTTTTGAGCTAAAAGCATAACATTGTATTTGATGATTTAGCGCATACAAATGTATACGGACTAATCAGTTTACATGTTATAAGAGGTTATGAGTATTCTATCAATCTTGTTGATGAATATTCATTTTATTTATGTTTGTCTAAATGCGTCATGATTCCATTGCTTTTGAAATTCAAAAGAGTACGTGAATAAGACAGAAGCAATTAGACAGGAACATAAAAGAACTTCGATATGATCGAAACAAAGAATATCTCTATGGAGAATTCAAGCACTATTTGGTTGTCAATAAACACTATAATACAATAGTGTAATTAAATGGAGAAACAAGATTCTTTTGTATAAGACAAGATATATACTAAGTGGTTTATCATTTACCTTTTTGATTCCAGATACTAGTATTTGAAACTACAAAGTTTATTGAACTTAGTTTCATCTATCTCGGTGTCAACTACTCCAAGATATTATGAAAAAGTCACAAACATGGTTTGAGACACATTCGTATTTGGAGTTTACTAGTATTTCTACTAGAATCTGAGATAGACAAGATGGATTCGTGTTCAGAAGCTTGCATGTTTTAGGTATCTTAAAGGAATAAGGGAAAGTCTGAATTATAGTCCTCAAGATAGGAATGTATTTATAGAAATATTCTTTACTTTCTTTGAGGAAGACTCTATAATGACTTATAACCTAAGAGTAAGGTAAAACTAGAGAAATAAAAGAGATCAGGTTGATGCTCAGCTTTCAACACCTGTTATAGAACAGGAAGAACAGCAACAACCAGCTGATCAGTACAGGATTATCCGTGAACAACCATCACTTTTAGAACCTCGTCGTAGTGGGAGGGTAACTAGGTTACTTGCGAGATACATGCTTTTGGGAGAAACCTATATGGCTATCTCAGATGAACATGTACAAGATCCCACTAGTTACAACGAAGCTCTAATAGATAGAGATGTTGAATTTTGAAAAAGGCCATGAATCAAGAAATGGAATCTATGTATTCCAAAAAAGTCTGGGAACTTGTAGAGGCGCCAAATGGGGTAAAACCTATAGGGTGCAAGTGGATCTACAAGAGAAAAAGAGGAGTAGACGGAAAGGTGGAAACATTTAAAGCAAGATTAGTAGCCGAAGGGTTTACTCAGAAAAGAGGAATCAATTATAAGGAAACTTTTTCTCCGGTTGCTATGCTTAAATCCATCAGGATTCTGCTCTCCATTGCTGCAGTGCTAGATTATGAAATTTGGCAAATGGATGTCAAGACTGCCTTTCTTAATGGGCATCTTGAAGAAAACATCTACATCAGCAACCAGATGGATTTATACAAAAAGGCCAAGAACACATGGTATGTAAGTTGCAGAGATCAATTTATGGATTGAAGCAAGCATCCCGGTCATGGAACATCAGATTTGATCAAGCGATAAAATCGTTTGGATTCATTCAGAACATTGATGAACCATGTGTGTACAAGAAAATTCAAGAAAAAATTGTAACCTTCCTAATTCTTTATGTAGACGATATTCTTCTAATTGGAAACGATATAGGAGTGTTGACTACAATAAAGAGTTGGTTAGCAGAACAATTTGATATGAAAGACCTGGGAGAGGCAAGTTATATTCTTGGTATCAAGTTACCACGAGACCGGAAGAATAAAACTTTAGCCTTGTCTCAAGCGGTCTATATCGATAAGATATTGGCTAGATTTAGCATGGAAAATTCCAAGACTGGTTTATTACCATTCAGACATGGAATTACATTCTCTAAGGATCAATCACCTAAAACATCTGAAGAGATAGAGAGAATGAGACGAGTTCCCTATGCAACACCTGTGGGAAGTCTCATGTATGTCATGCTTTGCACTAGGCCAGACATCTGTTTTGCGATAGGGATGGTTAGTCTAATCCTGGACCTGAACACTGGACTGCGGTCAAGCATATAATGAAGTATCTGAAAAGAACTTAAAATTATATACTTGTGTATTCTGGTGATAAACTTATTCTAGTGGGTTATACTAATTCTGATTTTTTGTCAGATAAGGATTTTAGAAAATCAACTTCCGGCTATGTGTTTACAATGGGAAGTGGAGCTATTAGTTGGATGAGTGTGAAACAATCTTGTATCACAGACTCAATAACTAAAGCTGAATATGTGGCTACATCTGAAGCTGCAAAGGAAGCTATATGGCTCTGCAAGTTCCTACGAAATCTTGAGGTGGTACCTGTTGTAACTGCACCCCTTAAACTATTATGTGATAATGGTGGTGCGGTAGCTCAATCTAAGGAACCAAGGAACCACAAGAAACAAAACATATTGAAAGGAAGTATCATCTTATAAGGGAATAGTGTAGAAAGGTTATATGACAGTACCCCAAATGGTATTAGATGCTAAATGGCAGATCTTATTACAATGACCATTAGTGGGAAACCTTTATAACCTACACTTAGAGCCCTAGAGCATGTGCAATATGCCAGATATGCTTTGAGAGCTAGTGGGAGATTGTTGGGAAAATATGCTCTTTAAAAGCATATGTGTTTATTTAATTGTAATAAACATTTTTTCTGATTAATAAAATAAATGAGGTATTTTATTCAAATATCTTAATTGCATTAATATTTGTATTAAAGTCCATTTAATCATATTATATGTATTTATGTGATCACTATATGGATTCACAGAAGACATAAATACAAGTTATCTTATGATTAAATAAATTTAGTTCGCAGTTGATAAATAAAGTTGGGCACTTTATTTAGGTATAGACTGTAATAAATTCATTGAATGATTTGTCTTAATCATGTATGAATTTATTGATGTAGTACGACTACATTGAACAGGATCACATATGAGATTTAATTAACTTTGTAATAACTGTCAGACTTATTAAATCTCATAGGCGTTGATTTTACTGTAATCTTAATCTTGAGTTAATTATGATTTCATGATTGTGATTGTTATTTCATTTGAGTTACCAATGGGCACGACACATCCTTGTGGTCAAGATTACCCGGTATCTTGGTGGGAGCAATTATGAGTATTGGAGTTATGGATTAACAATATAGAATTTGTACAACACATCTCTTGATAGGTTTTCGGTACTTGATCATAAAATTCTCTGGCCAGAGTGTATCAACATATTTAGTGTGTTGAAAATGATCATTAGAGAAAACCAGTAAGGATCAAGGAATAAGATGTTATTAAATTGATTGGACAGTTGAGATATCAATTTAATTAACGATGTGGTACAAAGGATTGTGCAGTAAAGAAATCAATGTGGCTTGGGACGAATTATTATTCGAGCATACAATTATGGAAGTCAGTTCCAATCTTTTAGTGGAGTAGATTTGGAATTAAATAATTGGGCTAGTTTAATTACAGGCCTAATTATTGTAGCCACTATTGTATGTTCCCAAATGATCCCCGGGTTAGCTCATTTAATTGACTGCACCACTACTGGACTAATAAGTAAGATAACTAGCTATTTGGGTCAAAAGCCTAAATATATCATTTAGTGGGAGGCTCCATTTAATTAGCTTTTGTATAAGGGGCCTTATGTTATTTTACAAGGTGGGTCCCCTATTGAAAAAGAAAATAACGTGAGTTTTATTTAGGGTATTATTTGGAGCCTAGGGTTTTCACTAAAAGGTGATATAAAAGGCTTATTTTTCCCAAAAGAAAAAAGGAGGAAGCCACTTTATACAAATCGGAGAATAAGATTTTTCTCTCTATTGTTGAGAGAAAAATTTTCTCGTGCTAGTTGCTTTGGTAGTGATAAAGGCGCCCACACGTCAAGTGCAGATCGAACCTGAGTCATAACCTGGAAGATCATTGGAGACAGTTCGTGATCTAACAAGCGTGGTGGTGACGGATCGTGATCTAACAGGAGTGGTGGTGGCGGATCGTGATCTAGGAGCCTAAATCACTTCAGCGGAAAAAGCAAACTCAGATTTACAAGGTACGATTTCTAGAATACGAATTCTTATATATTATATGAGAGCGATCTTCAAAAGGTTTTATAAAAATTTAAAAACCTGATTTTTCCCCAACAATCATTCCTGAGGATACATTGCTTATGTCTAACAAAGGCTACGAGGACTTTGAATCAAGAATGTCCACTCTGAATGATATTCTTGGTGCATTAAGAAATCCCGATAACAGCATGCTCGGGATTTGTGGAATGGGCGGCATTGGAAAGACGATGCTGGCGAAAGAAGTTGCAAGAAAAGCCAAAAATGACAAGCTCTTTGATCTTGTGGTTTTTTCCGAGGTGTCCCAGAGCCCAGACATAAGAAAGATTCAAGGAGAAATCGCAGATAAATTAGGTCTAACATTTCGTGAGGAGAGCGAATCGGGAAGGGCAAGACGTCTTTTTAGCCGACTGAAGAAAGAGAAGAGGATCCTTGTCATCTTAGATAATATTTGGGAATATCTCGATTTGCAGGTGGTGGGAATTCCCCACGGAGATGGTGACAAGGGATGTAAAGTACTGTTGACGGCAAGAAGTCTAGAGGTGTTGTCAAGGAAGATGGATTCTCAACAAAATTTCGTAGTTGGTGCTTTAGAAGAAGAAGAAGCTTGGAGTCTATTCAAGATGATGGCAGGCGATTATGTTGAAGGTAGTGAATTGAAATGCGTTACAAGGGATGTGGCGAAGGAATGTGCAGGTTTGCCTGTTTCCATTGTGACTGTAGCAAGGGCATTAAGGGGCGCGAGTATATTTGAATGGAAGGATGCGTTGAAACAACTAAGAAGGCCATCCTCAACGAACTTCAAAGATATACAGCCAGCAGCATATAAAGCTATAGAGTTGAGCTACAACAAATTAGAAGGGGAGGAGGTCAAGAACCTCTTTTTGCTAATAGGATATGCTTATGTGGAATCCATTGATGAATTGTTAAGATACGGTGTGGGATTGGGTTTATATCAAGGTATCAGTAAGATGGAAGAAGCACGAGATCGAATTAGTACGTTGGTCTACAAACTCAAAGCTTCTTGTATGTTGCTAGACGAAGGCCTTTCTATGCATGATGTTGTTCGTGATGTTGCAATATCAATTGCATCTGCAGAAAAAAATGTGTTTACGGCGACAGGTGAGCTGTTTGACGGTTGCAAGGAATGGTCAGACGAAAGTGCAGTAAAACTTTACACTTCAATCGTCTTACGTGACATCAAGACTAATGTGCTTCCTAATGGAGTACAACAGGAATATCCTCAGCTAAAACTTTTTTCTGTACGTGCTGATCATCAGGAATCGTCATCATTAACAATTCCAAACAACTTTTTCGAGAGGATGATACAGGTCAGAGTTGTAAACTTGACTTACATGAATCTACTGCCACTGCCTTCATCACTTGGTCTCCTCTCAAACCTTCGAACACTGAGTTTGTGTAACTGCAACTTGCTGGGTTTAAGTGTTGTAGGAGACTTGAAGAAACTAGAAATCCTTTGCTTAAGAGGTTGTGGTTTTAGCCACTTGCCAGTAGAAGTAGGTCAATTGACTTGGCTAAAGTTGCTTGATTTGAGAGGTTGTGACGAACTAGAAGTTATGCCACCAAATATTTTGTCAAATTTATCCCATTTGGAAGAACTGTATATAGGTACTAGCTTTTATAAATGGGAGGTGGAAGTAGGTGGGGTCAAGAACGCTAGCCTTCTGGAGTTGAAGCATTTGCATAATTTGACCTCTTTGGATTTACACATCAAAGATGTCAACAGTCTCCCAAGAGGCTTGTTCTTCGAGAAGCTGGAAAGGTACAGAATACCTATCGGATATTTCTGGAATCGGAAGTACGACATTTACAGTAGAGATTTCAGAATCGAGCTGAATACCAAGGTTTGCTTGAAGGATGTGCTGATCGTGCAGCTACAGGGAATTGAACACCTTGGATTAGAGGGACTGCAAGAGCAAGATGTCCAGAATTTTGTTAATGAATTAGTCAAACTGCAGGGTTCTTCACAACTCAAGCATCTCTATATCTGCGGTTCCCACCTCGCCCTCAATCCGGAAGAATCAGAGGTATGATCAATATGAAAATTTACAAATACAAATAACACATTACAAAAAACAAAAAAATAATACTATTTTTTATTTTCGGTGATCAAAATTGGTTAAAATCAAAAGTCTAGTTTGCTCACTTTTTAGTGTCCTCCAACGACAAAAAATCTTATTGATGTCAGATTTGGATGACGTAAATTAAACCTCTAATAAAGAAGCTCGAATTAAAGCTTTTTGGTCATTATTTACTCGCTTAATTAATCTAACCTTCAAGTTTTAAATATTTTTCCGAGCATTAAATCGTATACAAATATCATAAGACCTGCATATTTATAAAAGTTATAAATTAATGTCCATCATTTTTAACTCCACTAATCAAGATTAATCCTTAGCCTTTAATTACTAGCAAACTATTCTCTTATCATAACGTTAATTTATAAGTTAGACTAAAACCAGAAATTTCTAGAGTATCAAAGTTAACTTTGAAAAGTCGTCAGGTTTCATATTTATATAATCAATTTAGGAGAAATCTTTAATGTTTGCAATTTAATTAATATTTTAATCTTTTAGCTTCGGTGTCACACCACCGTAAAAACTAACATAATAGCTTCTTATTGTATGAGCATTATGCTTCGTAATATTATTCTTCTTCCCTTTACTTTCAATAAAATTCGCAATATTCATATAAAAAATGTGAAATTAATCATCCTATATTTTCAGCACTCTTATAATGATCATATTTAGAGAATATTCACTATTTATTTAATTTTTCATATTTTGTTCAAATTAACTCAATTAATTTTTTTTAAAAAAGAATTCTTGATTATCAAATCTAACATTTTAGATTTAGATCTAATGCTAAACTAAATTGTAATAATATTTGAATATCTCATGTCAATATGCATTTCGATCATTCATAATTAAGTTTATACGCTAAACTCAAGATGGCTTCAATGTCAATAGAGACAGGAGAAGTCGTCATATGATATTCGGTCAAACGAAATCATTTTGGAGGACAATATCAGTATTGCTAATACACTTTTTATTGAGAAGGTCGGTTATTATTAACCCAATAGCTTATTAATTCTCTATGATTTTTGTATTTTTGTAGCTTATTAATTCTCTATGATTTTTGTATTTTTGTTCTTTGTTATTCTTGTTTGTTAGAAATATGCAAGAGTAATTAATAATTATATATTATTCTAAATTTTTCATGCCACAAGTGTTGTAGCATGTAGCAAATACATTCTCAGAGGAAAGAAAAGGTACTGTAGACACGATTTGAATTAGTGATAATAATAATAAAGCATCTACTAGGAAATACTTAGTATGTTGTAATTACAAAATAAAAAAATAATTTGACAAATAATTATTGATTCACATCTATAGCTTGTTATTTTCTTTATACGTGTCCTTAGAATATATGTAAATTAGCAACGAATATTTGGAAACTTGATTAGTACTGTTGTATGAAAGACTCAGAGAACTATACATGAGAAAGAGATTAATAAGTTTATTGATTTGTCCATCTGCAGAAATGATTATTACTGTAGTTAACAAGAAGTTATTATTTTGATCGAGTAGGTTGCGTTACCAAAGTTGGAGAAATTGGAGTTGCGTTCAATAAATGTTGAGAGGATTTGGCAAAACCAAGTTTCAGCCCTATCTTGTGGTGTTCAGAATTTAATACACTTGACCCTATACAAGTGTAGGAATTTAAGATGTCTATTTTCATCTTCTATAGTTAGCAATAACATCTTTGTTCGACTCCAGCACCTTGAGATATGGGGATGCCCTGCCTTGGAAGAGATAATAATCGTGGACCAAGAAAAACGGAATAATAATATTGTAATGTTTCCTCAATTACAATATTTAAAGATGTATGATCTTAAAAAGCTCACAAGCTTCTGCACAGGAGATGTACAAATTATTAAATTCCATCCTTGAGAAAGCTATGGATATCTAGATGTCCTAAATTCTTATAGAGCTTGGTTGAAAAGGTACGTGCAAGAATTTTATAATCAATTTTTCAATTCTTATAGAGCTTAAAGTTATATTTCCATTGCCTTCACGACTTGGATAATTTTTTACGAACAAAAAGTCATTATTTTCTAAAAGGTTAAAATTTATTGGATAAATATTCTGTATTAGCTAGTGGTAATTAAGTTCAAATTCATTCTCTTCTATTTTATTAAATTTCTTTAAAATAAATACATCAACTAATCCATGCATCTTGGGATCCGTGAGAAGGCCGTAACGATTCTCGAGACATACTGGTTGAAGAGGACGATGATACAATAGCTGCAGGTAATAGTCCTCACTCGTCAGAGCTAATGATGGCTACTCCACCGAAGTTGAGATGAGGAGGAAGCTGCAGAATACAGTGATAACAGGTAGGTTCTACTCGGGAGATTCTGATTTTTGTGGTGACTAAATATTTTTTATTTATGCCAACCAATCACCATTTGATGATGGCTTTTCATGTTGTGAGATTATGTTTTGGGTATACAGACTATTTAATTATTTGACTCAAATCTTGCATTCAGTTAGTCATTTGATTATGAAGTCATTTGGTAGCATTCATAAAACTTAGATGCTTCGTTTCAATTTTGTAACATTTTTTTTTAATAAAACTATTTGGTTGTTACTTTTACAGGAGACGGCGTGAAAGAAGTTCAAAATTTTTTGAGGCAAAGAAATTTTATGTCTACAAAGGTTTTTTTTTTTTTTTTTTTTTTTATCGGTTTGTTTAATTTGTACATTTTTTTATTTTGTCAAACTGTAACAACTTTATTGTTTTAGCGTTCTATTGGCTTCAAATTTTGTTGATTGCCACTTCAATTTAATATTATAAACTCTTGTATTCTTATAACTATATTTCATGAATCAAAGAGATATTGTTTATGTTATTTTTAAACTTGGAATGGTTTTGGATTTTCAAGAAAAGGTTGGAATGGTTTTTGTTGTTGATGAATCAAAATTCAAAACCAGAGCCCAAATGCTGCGTTTTTGGAGTGTTAAGCTTTTGGAATTCGGCTTCTGTGATCAGAAGTTTTGAGCAGCTCCCAACACCTAGAGATATGCGATTGTACGCGTTTGCTGAAAGATCATTTCTGGGGAAGGATTCGATCAAGTGACCCCTTGTTTTGTCTTCCTGCGGTTGATCACTCGGATGCTCGTGAGAATCTTCGAGAACTAGATGTTTATACCCGGGAATGCATACTTCGGAGTGGTGGCGGCGTTTTCTTCGAATATAAATCACTCTTACCACCATTGTTGTGAAAATTTTAATATACTCGCAAGCGCACGAATCTAGAAATAGAATAGTGATAACGAGGTCGATCCCACAGGGATTGTTATAAATTGAAAAGTCTAATTTAAATCTAAAATTAATATTAATTCTAACCTAGTTGAGCAAATTGAGTTTTAAGAGAAATTAAACTAATTAAACTAAGAAAACAATTAAAGCAAATGAGAAATCAATAAGACAAATTACTAAGGTTTCAGAATCCACCACAAAGAGTCAAAGTTTTCCTAAGCACTCTATGTAAACAATTTAATGAAAGACATAAAATCAAAGATAATCATGTATAAACTTTATAGATCCAAGCATAGAATTAATCGAATATTAATTCTAACAATCAATAATGCATGACAGAATTGATGAAAAGATTTTAATAACATCCAATTAATCATGTGAAATAAAAACCATAATCATCAAAGAACATATATAGGGAATTAATTAAATAAAAAGAGATAATTATTTCATTGAATAGGGTTTCATCCTTAACCTCAGTATAAGAAAATTAGTTAAACATACTTGAATTGTGAGCAACAAAAGAAATAAATGCAGCCATGAAAGTCGAACTACTGCAGATTTTCTTCTCTGTCTCGCGTTTTCCTCCTCTGGCGGCTCCCTCTCTCCAAAAGCCAAAAGCTTGCTTTCATATTACTCTTTAAAATGGGCCCCACCGACCTTGTTATTTCCTTAAGTCAAAAGGCTTGGCCTTTTAATTTCTTTGCTCTCACTCACGTGCTCACCAATTAAGCTTGCACTAGGATTCATTTTTTCAATTGTAAAAGCCAAGTGTGGGCCCCTTTAAGTTGCTTTCCATTCATTACAATGCTATGCACGCCCAGGTCACTTGAAAAATTGAAATTCTTTTTTAGTGCAAATTACTCTTGGCTTCACATGCTATAAACTCTTAATTGTGTCACGGCTTTGATTGATTCTTTCCCAAACTTGTTATTCTTTATGCACTTTTTATCCATAATCTCCAATTAATTCCCTATTCAATAAAACAATACAATTAATTAAAAATAAGAAACAAAAATAACTAGCAAATATATAATAAAGGGTAAAATATGTATATAAATTATGCTCATCAAATACCCCCAAACTTAGATTTTGCTGGTCCTCGAGCAAAACTAAAACTAAAAATAAAAAATAAAAACAACGAAACAAAAAGTAAATCCTAACTAAACCACTTTCGCAGGTAATCGCGATTGCATTTAGCGTATGCAACAAGCCTTTAAACCCCTAGGCGGCCCTAGTGGACGAGTTATAGTCTCATGAGGGCTTCAGTGATGATACCCACAAACATCATTTAAAAAATAAATAAATTAAATTAAATTAAAAGAACGAAAAACTTTAAATAAAACATGAAAATAGCCTCAAAGATTGCAAAAATTATATAGCTCAAAAAAAATTTCAAATATTGGCAAAGTTCTAACTTTAATTCAATAATCAATCCCATCTCTCTTTCGATTCTTGTAGTGTGTGTGTGAAATCAATTCAATCAAATCCATTCCTTAACATCAACAGCCTTCGCCTCAAACAAAGAACAGAGTAGGTCAAACTAATCTTATCATCTTGATCTCCAATTTTTTCCTCTCACAGGCTTTTATGTGCATTTTCTTTTGATTTTTTTTTTCAGCACATGCACTTGATTTGATTTTTTTTTCTTTTCTTTTTCTCTTTTTTTTTTTTTAACCATAGTCAGGAGCTTTCACTCTACCCCTTAAGGTAGCCTTCTTCTCATGGTAGATTATCCTCTACATACTTGTGGTACATAGGCCCAAATTACTCAAGGATAGCTTCACTCTTAAGGGTTATAGGTAGCTATTTCTGACTTTGGCGCCTGTCTATACTATTTTGTATTGTGGAGATAAGAATTAAGACAAACAGTCATTTACTCTATCTAAAATTCTCAACTCAGGCTACGTCAATCTCAAATTTCAAGTCAAAATTATGAAAGAATTGATATTAGTGCTCATGATTTAAAGAATCTCAATCAAGAGGAACTAACACAAGAATCAAGTATAAACTAAGACAATATTTAACCCTTTCTAAAAACCATATTCATTGTCAATCAAATTTTTATCATTGGCTTTTCACATAAAAACAAAAAAACAACACAATTTTTTTGAAAATTTTCATTTTCATTTTTTTTTGGTTTTTTTTTTTAACAAACAAAGCACACACTATTCCCACCTCCAAACTAATTTGGAACATTGTCCTCAATGTTTCACAAACAAAAGATATGCATGCAAACAAATGAAAGAAAAAAAAATAATAATAACATAAATAATAAAAAGAAAGTTGGAGAGAACACACTTGGATGGGCTGTGAAAGCTTAAAAAATGACAACTAAAAAGAAAACATTAGAAAAAAAAATACTAGAAAAGAAAAACAAACAAAGAAAAGAAAACCTACTATTAAAATAAAACAAGAGTACAAAGATGGACTTAATTAATCCTGATAAACAGGATCATCTAAAAGTATCTCCTCAACTTCTGGTGTTCTTAACTCTAAAAATGGTTTTAATCTTTGCCCATTGACCTTAAATAAATCACCATTTTTAGGGTTTTCAATCTCAATTGCTCTATAAGGGAAGACAGTACGAACTATAAAAGGACCAGACCATCGAGAACGTAACTTACCTGGAAAGAGATGCAATCGGGAATTATATAAAAGTACTTTCTGACCTGGTGTAAAGGCTTTTCTCAAAATGTGTTTGTCATGAAAGACTTTCATTCGCTGTTTATAAATCTTGGCATTCTCATATGCATCATTCCTGATCTCTTCAAGTTCTGCTAGTTGTAATCTTCTCTTGGAACCAGCCTGCTGCATGTCAAAATTGAATTTCTTGATAGCCCAATATGCACAATGCTCCAACTCTACTGGCAGATGACATGCTTTTCCATACACAAGTCGATAAGGTGACATCCCAATTGGTGTTTTAAAAGCAGTCCTATATGCCCACAATGCATCATCAAGTCTCAAAGACCAATCCTTTCTATCTGGCCTAACTGTTTTCTCTAGAATCTGCTAGATCTCTCTATTAGAAATCTCTACTTGGCCACTGGTTTGAGGATGGTATGGGGTGGCAACCTTATGTGTAATGGAATATTTGTCCAAAAGAGTTTTGAAAGGTTTATTGCAAAAATGGGTACCACTATCACTAATGATTGTTCTAGGGAAACCAAAACGAGATAGAATATTACTCTTCAAGAATTTCACTACAACCCTATGATCATTGGTTTTGCATGGAATAGCTTCAACCCACTTCGGCATATAGTCCACTGCAACCAATATATACTGATAACCAAAAGATGGAGGGAAAGGTCCCATGAAATCAATGCCCCATACATCGAAGATCTCAACCACAAGAATAGGATTGAGTGGCATCATGTTCCTCTTTGAAATGCTACCCATACGTTGGCACCTATCACACAAAGAACAGAAAATATAAGCGTCATGAAAAAGAGTAGGCCAATAAAAACCACACTGTAAAATTTTTGTTGCTGTCTTTTTAGCACTAAAGTGGCCTCCACAAGCTTGTTCATGGCAAAATGAGATAACACTTTGAATTTCATTATCGGGAACACATCGCCTAATAATCTGATCAGCACAATATTTAAATAAATAGGGATCATCCTAAAAGAAGTCCTTCACTTTAGATAAGAACTTTGTTCTATCTTGCTTAGTCCAGTGCTCTGGGATTTGACCTGTAGCAAGGTAATTAACTATATCAGCAAACCATGGTACAACATTTACACTCATAAGTTGCTCATCTGGGAAAGACTCATTCAAAGGTAAAGATTCTGGAATAAATTTAAGATCAAGGCGAGATAAATGATCCGCCACAACATTTTCAGAACCTTTTTTATCTCTAAATTCAATGTCAAATTCTTGTAAAAGCAACACCCAATGAATCAATCTTGCCTTGGCATCTTTCTTAGTAAACAAATATTTTAAAGCAGCATGATCAGTAAAAATAATCACTTTACAACCTATAAGATAAGATCTGAATTTATCAAGTGCAAATACCACAGCTAGCATTTCTTTTCTGTAGTTGAATAGTTCAACTGTGCATCATTGAGTTTCATACTAGCATAATAAATCACATAAGGCACACGATCTAATCTTTGTCCTAAAACTGCTCCTACAGCATAATCAGATGCATTACATATAATTTCAAAAGGCAAATCCCAATTAGGTGGCTGAATAATAGGTGACGAAGTCAACAATTTCTTAAGCTTTGCAAAGGCATCAAGACAAGATTCATCAAAGATAAAATGTGCATTCTTAACAAGTAAATTGCATAAGGGTCTAGAAATTTTGCTAAAAGCTTTAATGAATCTTCTATAAAAACCAGTATGTCCAAGGAAAGATCTTACTTCTTTTACAGATTTGGGATGTGGAAGATTAGAAATTAAATCCACCTTAGCTTTGTCGACTTCTATACCTTTGCTGGAAATTATATGACCAAGGACAATACCTTGTTTTACCATGAAGTGACACTTTTCCTAATTTAGAACTAAGTTCTTTTCTTTACATCTCTGCAAAACTAATGTTAGATGCTGCAAACACTCATCAAAAGAATCTCCATAAACAGAAAAATCATCCATGAATACTTCAAGAAATCTCTCAACCATATCAGAAAAAATGCTAAGCATGCATCTTTGAAAAGTAGCAGGTGCATTGCATAAACCAAATGGCATTCTCCTATATGCAAAAGTTCCAAATGGACAAGTAAAAGTAGTTTTCTCCTGGTCCTCTGGAGCTATAGGGATCTGATTATAACCTGAATATCCATCTAGAAAACAATAAAAATCATGACCTGCAAGTCTATCAAGCATTTGATCAATAAATGTAAGAGGAAAATGATCTTTTCTTGTGAATGAATTCAATTTTCTATAATCAATGCAAACACGCCAACCTGTAGTTACTCTAGTGTGAATTAATTCATTATTAGCATTAGTAACTACTGTAACACCAGATTTCTTAGGAACAACTTGCACAGGGCTAACCCAAGAGCTATCTGAAATAGGATAAATAATTCCTGCATCTAATAATTTGATTACTTCAGCTCTTACCACTTCTTTCATGTTAGGATTTAGCCTACGTTGCATCTCCCTAATAGGTTTAGCATTTTCTTCAAGATGAATACGATGCATGCAATCTACTGGATTAATACCTTTAATATCAGCGATGGTCCATCCTATTGCCTTCTTATACTCTTTTAGAATGCCTAACAACTTACCTTTTTGCTCAAGATCGAGGGAAGAAGAAATAATAACTGGTAGAGTGTCAGATTCTCCCAAGAATGCATATTTCAGAGTGTCGGGCAGTGCTTTGAGTTCTAATTTTGGTGGTGCCTCCGCAGGTGGGCCAATTTTCTTCTCAGAATGAGGCAGTAGTTCTGACTTTGTCTTCCATTTAGTTGTGTCCGTAATTAGAGGTGCATCAAGTAAAGCGCTGACTTCTGCAATTGCACTGTCATCATTAAAAGATAAATCAGAATGAGTTAGACATGCCTCTAATGGATCATCATTATGGTTAGAAATGAATGAATCTTCTACTAATTCCTCTATCATATTCGCTTCAACAAATTCATCTTCTTCTTGTGGCTGCTTGGTAACATTAAAAATATTCAATTCCATGGTCATATTACCAAAAGATAGCTGCATGTTTCCATTCCTGCAATTAATAAGAGCATTAGCTGTAGCTAAGAAAGGACGACCTAGAATAACTGGAGTGTGTTTCTTAGGATCATGTACATGCTGAGTATCAATAACGATAAAATCAACAGGATAATAAAATTTATCGATCTGTATCAACACATCCTCTATAATACCACGAGGTATTTTCATTGATCTATCAGCAAGTTGTAAAATAATAGGAGTTGATTTTAACTCACCTAGTCCAAGCTGCATGTAAACAGAATAAGGCAAGAGATTAACACTAGCACCCAAATCCAATAATGCTTTATCAAAACATTGGTCCCCTATAACACATGAGATAGTAGGAGAACCAGGATCCTTAAATTTTGGTGGCATTTTACATTGAAGTAAATTGCTAGTTTGTTCAGTTAAAAACGCCTTTTTAGTGACATGTAAATTTCTCTTTTTAGTGCATAAATCTTTCAAAAACTTGGCATAGGAAGGAACTTGCTTAATAACATCGAGTAAAGGGATGTTTATACTTACCTGTTTGAAGATTTCCATAATCTCACCTGTTGAAGTCCCTTTCTTTACCTTTGTTAACCTTTGAGGAAAGGGAGCCTTGGGAATGTAAGTTGGCGGACCACTCTCTTCAGGATCATTTGGTGATGAGTCTTGTAATGGAACTGGATCTGAAGAAGTATGCTCAGATGTCTTTCTTGTTTGAACCTCCACCTTGTTGTCAAATAATTTTCCTCTTCTCAAGGTCATAACAGATTTTGCTTGTTCATGCTGATGACTTGAACTCGATCCAACTTCGTGCACTCCTTTGGGATTAGGAACTAGTTGACTTGGAAATTTTTCTTTTTCTCTCTCCGCTACAGTAGTCGCTAATTGACCCAATTGTTGTTCAAGCTTTAGAATAGCTTGAGTGTTTGACTGAAAAGCTTGTTGGGTTGACTGAATGAAACTTTGAAGTGTATCCTCTAAAGAAGGTTTTCTTTGTTGGGGTGCAACAAATTGAGACATAGGTTGTTGGGCAGGATGATATACTTGGTTAGGAAGGACAAATTGTTGATTGGGCATGTTAAATTGTTGCCCTCCTTGGTTTGACAAAGGTTGATTTTGTTTCCAAGAAACATTCGGGTGATTCCTCCAATTAGGATTATATGTGGATGAATATGGACTATTGAAGGATTTTTCATACGATTGTAAGGCATGAACCTGCTCAGAATAAGCCTCTGGATAGGCTGGTAATGATGGACAATTCTGTGTTGTATGAGACAAGTTAGAACAAATAGCACAAACCTCATTAGCTACACTAGGACGATGATTCATTGATTGGTTCAGAGCTAAGGCATCTACTTTTCTAGAAAGTGTAACTAGAGTGGATTTCACATCAAAATCATCCTTAACTTCATATAACCCCTTTCTAGAAACTTGAGATGATTTTTCCCTTTGGTTTGAAAAATCCCACTGTTGAGAATTCTCAAAAAGTGAATTAAAGAAATCCCATGCAGCCCCTTCATGTAGGTTCAAAAATCTCCCACCATTCATAGACTCTACCATATGACGATTCGACATGGTTAAACCGTTATAAAAGCATTGTATAAGTCTCCATTTCTCAAAACCATGGTGGGGACACTTAAGGAGTAAATCATTAAATCTTTCCCAACACTCATAAAATTGCTCACCATCTCTTTGATAAAAATCAATTATCTCTCTCCTAAGGGCATTTGTTTTAGACATAGGGAAAAACTTGGTGAGAAACTTATTACTCAATTCATCCCACGTAGAAATAGACCCAGCAGGAAGTGAATTCAACCAAGCTTTCGCTTTGTCTTTTAATGAGAAAGGGAACATACGAAGCTTAATTGACTCATCATTAAAATTTTGAAAACGGAATGTAGAGCATATGTCAAGAAATTCCTTAATGTGCAAATATGGATCCTCTCTCTCTAACCCATGGAAAGATGGTAAAAGTTGAATGACTGAGGGCTTAAGTTCAAAGTGTGTTGCTGTAGTTTGTGGCAACACAATACAAGATGGTTGGTTGGCTGCAAGTGGTGAAAAATATTCTCTAAGGGTTTTCTCTGCTTGCACTGGTGGAAGTATTGGCAATAGTCTATTTAGGTCATCCATCACTTCTAAAGAACTAGTTTGACTCCTATCAATTTTCGAATCTCTTTTAACCAAACGATTTGTTGAATCACATTCCCAAACACTCATAAACTAACCACACAAGAAAATAAAGAAAAATAAAATAAAATAAACCAACAATAATAAGAATAAACGAAATTTAAAAATAAAAAGAAATCAAACAATCAAACAATGAATTTAAAGACAAATAAAAGTTTTTTTTTGTGTTTTTTAATTAAAAAAATAAAAGACAACCTAAATTATAACTAGTGGAAGAATCAAATCAACCTAGATTAAACTGATTTTCTGGCACAATCCCCGGCAACGGCGCCAAAAACTTGTTGTGAAAATTTTAATATACTCGCAAGCGCACGAATCTAGAAATAGAATAGTAATAACGAGGTCGATCCCACAGGGATTGTTATAAATTGAAAAGTCTAATTTAAATCTAAAATTAATATTAATTCTAACCTAGTTGAGCAAATTGAGTTTTAAGAGAAATTAAACTAATTAAACTAAGAAAATAATTAAAGCAAATGAGAAATCAATAAGACAAATTACTAAGGTTTCAGAATCCACCACAAAGAGTCAAAGTTTTCCTAAGCACTCTATGTAAACAATTTAATGAAAGACATAAAATCAAAGATAATCATGTATAAACTTTATAGATCCAAGCATAGAATTAATCGAAATCCTAACAATCAATAATGCATGACAGAATTGATGAAAAGATTTTAATAACATCCAATTAATCATGTGAAATAAAAATCATAATCATCAAAGAACATATATAGGGAATTAATTAAATAAAAAGAGATAATTATTTCATTGAATAGGGTTTCATCCTTAACCTCAGTATAAGAAAATTAGCTAAATATACTTGAATTGTGAGCAACAAAAGAAATAAATGCAGCCATGAAAGTCGAACTACTGCAGATTTTCTTCTCTGTCTCGCGTTTTCCTCCTCTGGCGGCTCCCTCTCTCCAAAAGCCAAAAGCTTGCTTTTATATTACTCTTTAAAATGGGCCCCACCGACCTTGTTATTTCCTTAAGTCAAAAGGCTTGGCCTTTTAATTTCTTTGCTCTCACTCACGTGCTCACCAATTAAGCTTGCACTAGGATTCCTTTTTCCAATTGTAAAAGCCAAGTGTGGGCCCCTTTAAGTTGCTTTCCATTCATTACAATGCTATGCACGCCCAGGTCACTTGAAAAATTGAAATTCTTTTTTAGTGCAAATTACTCTTGGCTTCACATGCTATAAACTCTTAATTGTGTCACAACTTTGATTGATTCTTTCCCAAACTTGTTATTCTTTATGCACTTTTTATCCATAATCTCCAATTAATTCCCTATTCAATAAAACAATACAATTAATTAAAAATAAGTAACAAAAATAACTAGCAAATATATAATAAAGGGTAAAATATGTATATAAACTATGCTCATCAACCATCATTGTTATTTTTGCTTTAAATAATTACTCAAACATTTAGGATTATTTTTGTTACAAATTGACATCAGAAATACTCTGCTTTGTACATTAACATATCCACTGTTATGTCTATCTATCATCACTAGATTATCAATATTCATAATTATTATCACCTTCCTATCCTTTACTTTTATCTATTTATTTCTTTTTCTTCGATTCTAAATTTTGCCGAGGAACTTTAGCTTTACAGCATAGAACTTAAAAAATAAAATGGGCCAGTTTCAACTAGTGCTCCTTTCTTGACTTGTTGCATTTGTGGAATGTCCTCATTCAACTTTTGGCTAAAACCATTGTCGTTTAGTATCATTCATTCATTGCAATCAACAAAATCCTTTCCTTGTTTTCATCCTTTAATCTCAATTACACTTATGCTCCTGTTTATTGTGCTCACTGTTACGTTGTTTGTTATTCAGTTTTAGCCATAAACTCTTTTGAACTTTCAATCTTGTAATTTCAACAGCACTTGTCATCCTCTGATCTCCAGTCCTATTATTTAGAATTGCACTGCTCCCCATCTAAATATCTAATTGCCCTGTTGTTGTCCCTGTTTTCTTCTGTTCTGTATCCACTGTTGTAAATTTTTTTTTTCCTTTTTCTACTCTGCTCAATATTGTTGCCAGTTTGCTTCCTAACTAATCAATTATTCAGTGTCTCCCAATTTTTAAGGAGGGAAAAAAAAAGAGTGATTGAAAAGGATTAAGATGGTGGAAATCATAGTTTCTGTTGTTATCGAAGTTGCAAAGTGCTTGGCTCCTTCGGCGGAACGCCAATTTAGTTATGCAGCACACGGTTGATGAGGCTAAAAGAGATTGAACAGAACGTTGAGAACTGGCTTGCGAGTGCTAACAAGGCCAATTTTGAGGCAAAGAAATTTGTATGCTGCAGCAGCTGAAGGGCTCTGGTGCCTTGAAATTTTGAGGCAAAGAAATCAGTTCTGTTGCACCAGAATCAGCTGCATTCAGCAGCTTGTGACAACCCAGATGCAATTTCCAGAAACTCACGAGTGAGGCACGTATGAAACAGCTTCTAACGACCTGAATACGAGCTTCCTTCTCCACGTGCATCTCATGTGCTTCATTAAACCAGAAACGGCAATGTATGAGTCGTTTCAATGAGTATTAAATGTGCACATCAAAACGCTGCAACTAATAACTATTGTCGTTTGTACTGAAATAATAAGAACTCAAGACGCGCTATACACAGGCCGTTTTGAAGCCATTGAATTTGTTTCACCAGTTACACGACAGTTGGCGATGAAGCTACAGAAACTAAGCGTTGTTTCAAGGGTCTGTGGCCTAATTTGAAGACCAGCCATCGACTTAGCAAGGAAGCAGTGAGGCAAATGAATGCTATAGTCAAGCTCCAGGAAGCTGGGAGATTTAAAAGAATTTCCTCCACTATTATTCCGGAGGATACTTTGCTTATGTCTAACAAAGATTACGAGTCCTTTGAATCAAGAACGTCCACTCTGAATAATATACATGGTGCATTAAAAAATACGTCAACATGCTTGGGGTTTATAGAATGGGCGGCATCGGAAAGACGACTCTAGCGAAAGAAGTTGCTAGAAAGGCCAAGAATGGGAAGCTCTTTGATCAGATTGTTTTTACCGAGGTTTCCCAAAACCCAAACATAAAAAAGATTCAAGGAGAAATTGCATTTAAATTAGGTCTAAAATTTGATGAGGAGAGTGAATCGGGTAGGACAAGGAGTCCCTGGAGCCGGCTGAAGAAAGAGAAATTGCAGATAATATGTGGGAAGGTCTTAATTTGAAGGCGGTAGGAATGCCTCACGCAGATGATCATAGGGGATTTAAAGTGTTGTTGACGGCAAGAAGTCTAGATGTATTGTTAAGGAAGATGGATTCTCAACAGAATTTCCTAATTGGTGCCTTAGGAGAAGAAGAGGCTTGAAGTCTGTTCAAGAAGATGGAAGGCGATTATGCTGAAGGTAGTGAATTGAAATGGCTAGCAATGGATGTGGCAAAGGAATGTGCAGGTTTGCCTGTTTCCATTCTGACGGTAGCAAGGGCATTAAGGAACAAGAATTATTTGAATGGAAGGATGCGTTGGAACAGCTAAGAAGGCCTTCCTCAACGAATTTTAAGGATGTACAGCCAGCTGCATATAAAGCTATAGAGTTGGGGTACAATAAATTAGAAGGGGATGAGCTCAAGAGCACCTTTTTGCTAATAGGATATACAGCCATAGCATCCATTGATGACTTGTTAATGTATGGCATGGGATTGGGACTATTTCAAGGTGTGAATAAGATGGAAGCAGCACGGGCTCGAGTACATACATTGGTGCACAAACTAAAAGCTTCTTGTATGTTGCTTGACCATACAAGCAAGAACGAAAAGCTCTTTTCAATTCATGATGTTGTTCGCGATGTTGCCATATCAATTGCATCCGGTGAACAAAACGTGTTTTCAGCGACAAATGAGCAAGTTGATGGTTGCACGGAGTGGTCAGACGAAAGTGCAGTGATACTATACACTTCAATCGTCTTACGTGATATCAAGACTAATGTGCTTCCAGATCGGTAACAAGTTTTGTTTTTCATATATATTTTTATTTTAACTCCATTGAATGTTTAATGAAAAAGTATCATAATTATGGAATCCATATCAAATTTTGATTTATTGCTAAACTGAGTTGTATTAATTTTTAATGATCTTGTTTCACCGTGTGCATTAAAATTACTCACAATGAAGTAATAATACTCTAAACCCCCGATGCTTTAAGGTCAACAGAGATGGATGGAATTAAGAATTATAAGCCGTCGAAGGACAATATCAATGGTTTTAATGTACTTTTCATTGAGAAGGTTGGTAATTAATAACCCAATGCTCTTATTAATTCTATAACATTTTTTTTTGGGTTCTTTGTTATTCTTGTTTGTTAGCAATTATAGGATAGAGTAATTAATAATTATATTTGTTGATGCCGAAATCCGGATGAGTTGGTCAAATCTCAGATGACCTGTGAGCCTGTGAGCACAAAGAACAGTCAGGGGAAGCCGGAAGTTTTTCCGGCAAAAACCCTCAAACGCTCAAGTCAGCAATTTGGGTCTTACTTGGAAAAACTCATACCACAATTCATGTGGCTTAATTATGATTGCTTTAAACAAAAAGCTTTTAAGTAAATTTAAAGGAAAAGAATTCAAAATAATCAATCTTAAAGAAATTATAGGCGAAAGAGAAATTTCATAGTTGGTAGAGAGAGAAAAAGATCCAATGGGTTCGGTCACCCAGAGAGAGAGAGAGAGGAAAAGGAATCCCTTTTTTCCTCTTCCCCAGGGTTTTTTTAGGAAATTATAGCGGTTTTTATCCTCTCCCCTAGAATTTTCAAGAAAACTACTAATTTTCAGTCCACTAAAAATATGGTCCCTAATATTTCAGAGAAAATGTTTTGACTGAGCCGTGCTTCCTGGTAACCTCCTGGTCGAGGTGATGTGCTCGAGGTGACCAACAACATCCTGGTCGAGGTGATGTGCTCGATGTCACCACATATTATTCTGGTCAAGGTGACCAATAATATCCTGGTCGAGATGATCTGCTCGAAGTGACCAATAACATCCTGATCGAGGTGATGTGCTCGAGGTCACCAAACAACATCCTGGCCGAGGTGATGTGCTCGAAGTCACCACATATTATTCTGGTCGAGGTGACCAATAATATCCTAGTCGAGATGATCTGTTCGAGGTGACCAATAACATCCCGGTCGAGATGATCTGTTCGAGGTGACCAATAACATCCCGGTCGAGGTGATGTGCTCGAGGTCACCACATATTATCTGCTCGAGGTGACCAATAACATCCTGTTCGAGGTGATGTGCTCGAGGTCACCAAACAACATCCTGGTCGAGGTGATGTGCTCGAGGTCACCAAACAACATCCTGGTCGAGGTGATGTGCTCGAGGTCACCAAACAACATCCTGGTCGAGGTGATCTGCTCAACCATTTGCTCACTTTTACTTTGAGGAGAGCACGATAATGTATGAGCAAACACCTTTATCTTGGTCACCCTATTTCATTCTCTCAACAATATTAAAAGATTATTCTAAATTTTTCATCTGACGTGTTGTAGGGTGCAACAAATACTAATTATTATAATTAGTATGGTATAGTATTAAATACTAAATATATGATGAAATAACTATACAAAACAAATTTAACCTCTTGACCGTACACAACTGTAGGATTTTAAGATGTTTATTTCTATCATCTTCTGTAATTAATAACTTAGTTCGGCTCCAACACCTTCCAAATTTTGAAAATGTCGGCAGAAATCTTTGCGCAATTTTGTGGAGATGACATAAGACATCAAGGACTGGACCAACTTCAGTTTCCAATTTATTCCGATCATTAATCTTTTATTTAATTATTCTTTCCTTTACTTGTAAATTTAATCATAAGATAACTTATAAATACATATAATATGATTAAATGGACTTTATTCAAAATATTATGTAATTAAGATATTTAAAAAAATATCTTATATATTTTATTAATAAGAAAATATATTTATAAATCAATCAATATACTTTAAAAAGCACATAATTATAACAAATTTAACTAAGAAACTTTGGATTTTCAGTAGAACACTTTAAAAAATAAAGTGGGTGTCATTTTTAACTTTTATTCTCATCCTTGAATGATGTTCATTGCCTGCCACGGTCAAAAAGTTAAAGAAGATGACAATGGTACATAAAGTATCTTCACTTTAACTGTGCTTAGTAAGTATGGAAGTTTTATTCCTCCATTGACTTGTCGAAATTGTCAAATTTCTTTCTTAGTTAAAACATTGGCAAACAATTATTCTTCAGCCTCTCCTCCATTATATAAATCAATTTAATATCAGTCATTTTTTATAGTCACTCTCAATCAGTAAATCCTTTACTTTATTTACATCCTCTGAGCTCAAATACACTTTGCTTCTCTGTTTATTGCGTTCACTCTTGTTTACTTTTGTTATTCAGCTTTTGCCATCAACGCTTTCGAATTCTCGTTCTTCTAATCTTAAAAACTCTCTTTTTAACCAATTGTCCTGCAGTTGTCTCTGTTTGATCACTCAGTTTGCTTCCTAACTAATCAATTGTTTGGTTATTGTCTCTGCTCTGTTTCTATTTTGCTCCCTTCACATTTACATACTTTAAAAAATAATAATGTTAATTGTGAACCTGAATCAAAACCTTCTGAAGGAGACGACTTTGTCTTTTCGGGAATTGGATAAGAAACGACAAAGCAAACATACAGATAACACTGCCATATGACAACCAGCATCTATCATATGAAAAGCTTAAGTGACGCACGTGACTTGCACGATCAAGCTTAAGTTAAACGGCAGCTGCGGATGCCATTTCAATCTGAAGAGCTGTTACAGACAGTTAGGATTGGCGGGAGTTTTCTGGGTTTGTTTCAAGAGCTGGCGTACAGCTCACATATCTTGATTCCTTCCGAGTTGTATATAAAGCCTTGAGGGCTATACTTAGAGTATCATCGTTCCTTGTAGCAATTACTCTAAGACTTGTAATCTGTTAAGCACAAAGAAAAGCTATGGCTTCTGTTTCTCAAGAGGATGTAGGCTGCAAAGCCGAACCTCTATAATCCCTTTTGTATTTCGTTTTGCTTTATTCTTTCTTAATCCATGTCTCTGGTTAAATACCCTTATTCTTAATCTGATTTCTATATTGATATTTCATTCTTGCCTTAATAAGATCAGTGTGTGGTGATTTCTTGGGTAAAAGAATTAAGGTTTCTCACTCTTAATTTCAACAAATTGGTATCAGAGCTCACATCCCTGAATCTTGTGAGTAAGAATGGCAACACAGAGGCTTGATGTGGAGAAATTCACGGGAGAAAATGACTTCCATCTTTGGAGGCTGAAGATGAGAGCATTGCTGGTTCACCAGGGAATTGAAGAAGTACTAGAGGATCCAAGAACCTCGAAAAAGATCAGCAAAGTCAAAGATGAAGACATGCAAGAAGCCATGGACAAAGCTCACAGCACTATAATCCTAAGTCTAGGAGATGGAGTACTTAGAGAAGTGGGAGACCAAACAACAGCTGCAGGCCTTTGGAAGAAGCTAGAGGATTTGTACACAAAGAAATCTTTGACAAAAAGATTGAGTACAAAGAAAAGGCTCTACACACTCCAGATGGAAGAAGGCAGCTCTTTAACTACTCACATTGATGCTTTCAATAGGATCATTTTAGATCTAGAAGACATTAATGTGAAGATTGAAGACGAGGATAAAGCCATTATTCTGTTATCTTCATTACCACATTCTTATGAACATTTTGTTGACACTCTCTTATATGGTAGACAATCTCTGGCTATGCAGGATGTCAAGGAAGCTTTGAGTTCCAAAGAAAGCTTTAAGAAATCAGAAACAAAAGATGGTGAAGGGTTGACAGTAAGAGGGAGATCAGAGAAGAGAGATGGTTGGAAAGGCAAAAAGAAAAAAAGATCAAAATCTAAGAACAGGCCTTGAAGTGCTTCCACTGCCACAAGGAAGGTCACTTCAAAAGGGACTGCCCTGAGAGAAAGATTAAGCCTAAGGATGCTAACAACAGAAATGGAAATGCTGTTGTTGCTTCTGAAGATTCAGATGAGAGATATGACTCTGCTGGTGTTCTGGTAGCCTCAAACATGCAAACTGAAGGTAAATGGGTTCTTAACTCTGGCTGCACCTATCACATGTGCCCCCATAAACACTTATTCAGTAGCTATCAACCTTTTGAAGGAGGTAAAGTCTTGATGGGAAACAATGATTCCTGTAAAGTCATTGGTATAGGCTCTGTTAGATTGAAAATGTCTGATGGTATAATTAGAGAACTTGATAATGTAAGGCATTAAAAGAAACCTAATTTCTCTAAGCATGTTAGGTAAGGCAGGGTGTTGTATCAGACTTGAATCAAGCTCCTTAAAAGTTATTAAAGGGTCTCTGATACTGATGAAAGGTGTAATGCAACATGGTTTATACATACTGCAAGGATCAGCAATAACTGGGGATGCTGGGATAGTGATAAAACAGGAACAAGATAAAACATTACTGTGGCATTTCAGGTTGGGTCATGTAAGTGAAAGTGGACTGAAAGAACTAGAAAAATAGGGAGCTCTAGGGAGTGATAAGATAAGTACTGTTGGATTCTGTGAGGAGTGTGTCCTAGGAAAGTCCTCAAGAACCAGGTTTAAAACTGCAGTGCACAATACTAAGGGTACTTTGGATTATATTCACTAGGATATGTGGGGACCAGCACAGATTGAATCTCTAGGTGGAGCTTGTTATTTTTTGTCTATGATAGATGACTTCTCTAGGATGGTTTGGGTTTATCCAATAAGGAGCAAAGATCATGCTTTTGATAGATTCAAAGCCTGGAAAACCTTGATTGAAACTCAAACTAATAGGAAAGTTAGAAGAGTTAGAACTGATAATGGACTTGAGTTTTGCAATAAACAATTTGATGTTTTGTGTGAAAAGAGTGGAATCCAGAGACACAAAACTGTTAGGCACACACCACAACAAAATGGTTTGGCAGAAAGAATGAATAGAACATTAATGGAAAGAGTTAAATGCATGTTATTTCATTCAAAGCTGCCAAAGACATTGTGGGCTGAAGCTTTGTGTACAGCTTGTTACTAGATAAATAGATGCCCCTCAACTGCAATAGAACTTAAAACACCTTATGAAGTTTGGTCAGGGAAATTAACTGACTACACCAAGTTGAGAATCTTTGGCTGCACTGCTTATGCACATATCAAGCAGGGCAAGCTTGAACTAAGGGCATTGAAATGTGCTTTCCTAGGGTATCCTAGTGGAACTAAGGGTTACAAGCTGTGGTGTGTAGACCTTAAACCACCTAAGTACATAATAAGCAGGGATGTAATTTTCAATCAGTCTGAGATGCTGAAAAATCAGACTTCTGCTCAAAGCACAATTCAGAAAATCCCAAGTGCAGAGACACCTCACTTTGAGGTGGAGCTATTAAAAACTGAGGATGGTCAGAACACAAGTCACACTGGAGAAACTCAAGGCTCAAATGAGACCAGTGCTCAATCACTAGAGCACACCTCAATACAAGATAATCAGCTTACTAGAGACAGACAGAAGAGACAAGTTAGGGCACCAGAGAGATTGGGATATGCTGACTTAATAGCATATGCCTTGACAGCAGCACAAAAGGTTGATCAAGAGGAGCCAAAAACTTATGAAGAAGCTGTAGCATGTAAAGAATCAGCTCAATGGATCAAGGCCATGGAAGATGAGATGGACTCTCTAAATAAGAATGGCACCTGGAAATTGATTCAAAAACCAGAATGAAGGAAAGTTGTGGGCTACAAATGGGTCTACAAAATAAAAGATGGAATCCCTGATGTTGAACCCAAGCGATTTAAAGCAAGGTTGGTAGCAAAGGGCTTTACTTAAAGGGAAGGGGTTGATTACACTGAAGTCTTCTCACCTGTAGTCAGACACACATCAATAAGGATTATTCTGTCACTGGTAGCTGTTTATGATATGCATCTTGAACAATTAGATGTTAAAACAACCTTCCTACATGGTGATCTACAAGAGGAGATTGTAATGTCACAACCTGGGGGCTTTGTGAATACTCAAAATCCTGATTGGGTTTGCTTACTTTAAAAATCTCTTTATGGGCTCAAGCAGTCTCCCAGACAGTGGTACTTGAAATTTGACAGCTATATGCAAGAACTGAACTTTCAGAAATCCAGTTATGACTGCTGTGTATATCTCAGAAAGACCTATGGGGAGGAAGTGATCTATCTTGTCCTGTATGTTGATGACATGCTTCTGGCCAGTAAAAGCATGAAGTTGATTGATCTGCTGAAGCAATAACTCAGAGATAAGTTTGACAAGAAAGATCTTGGCCCAACAAAAAACATCTTAAGTGTTGAAATGATAAGGAACGGAACAGCCAGGACATTGTTTCTATCATAAGAAAAATATGCCAACAAAGTTTTGGAGAAGTTTGGGATGCTGAACTGTAAACCAGTGTCCACTCCAATGGCAGCTCATTTCAGGTTATCAAGTCAGCAGTGCCCAAGCACTGAATCAAAACAAACTGAAATGTTGAAAACACCATATGCTAGCTCAGTGGGCTGCCTAATGTATGCAATGGTCTTAACAAGACTTGATTTGTCAGTTGCAGTAAGCATGATCAGCAGGTTTATGTCAAACCCAGGGAAGGAACACTGGAGGGCTGTGAAATGGATACTGAGGTATCTAAGAGGGACTACAAGCTATGGTCTGCTGTATGGAGGGGAGAGAGCTAACTACAATCTGGTTGAGGGTTCTGTTGACTCTGACTATGCATGAGATCTAGATAACAGAAGATCACTCACTTGTTTTCTTTTCACACTTAATAGCTGCACAATCAGCTGGAAAGCATCACTTCAAAGTGTAGTGGCCCTATCTACAACAGAGGCAGAGTACACAGCTGCTACAGAGGCCTTCAAAGAAGCAATATGGTTAAGGGGCATGATAAATGAATTGGGGTATGAGCAATCATCCATAACAATTCTATGTGACAATCAAAGTGCTATCAGTCTGAGCAAAAATCAAGTCCATCATGAAAAGACCAAGCACATCGACATCAAGCTCCATTTCATAAGGCTGGAAGTCTGTAAAGGCACTGTGAAGCTTGTGAAGGTTTATACCAGTAACAATGTTGCTGATATGTTGACAAAGCCAGTTCCAATGGCTAAGTTTGAGCACTGCTTAAACTTAGCTGGCATCTGTAGAATATAAAGATACAGAAGCTCGAGAAGAAGAAGCCATAGGAGTGTTGTGATTCAGATTCAAGGTGGAGATTGTTAATTGTGAACCTGAATCAGAACCTTCTGAAGGAGACAACTTTGTCGTTTCGGGAATTAGATAAGAAACGACAAAGCAAACATACAGATAACACTGCCATATGACAACCAGCATCTATCATACGAAAAGCTTAAGTGACGCACGTGACTTGCACAATCAAGCTTAAGTTAAACGGCAGCTGCTGATGCCGTTTCAATCTGAAGAGCTGTTACAGACAGTTAGGATTGGCGGGAGTTTTCTGGGTTTGTTGAAACAAACCCAGAATAAGAGCTAGTGTACAGCTCACATATCTTGATTCCTTCCGAGTTGTATATAAAGCCTTGAGGGCTATACTTAGAGTATCATCGTTCCTTGTAGCAATTACTCTAAGACTTGTAATCTGTTAAGCACAAAGAAAAGCTATGGCTTCTGTTTCTCAAGAGGATGTAGGCTGCAAAGCCGAACCTCTATAATCCCCTTTGCATTTCGTTTTGCTTTATTCTTTCTTAATCCATGTCTCTGGTTAAATACCCTTATTCTTAATCTGATTTCTATATTGATCTTTCATTCTTGCCTTAACAAGATCAGTGTGTGGTGATTTCTTGGGTAAAAGAATTAAGGTTTCTCACTCTTAATTTCAACAAATAATAATAATAAGAATTTAAAAAGAATTAAAGACGGTGGAAACCATAGTTACTGTTGTTGTTGATGTGGCAAAGTTCTTGGCTAATTTTTTTTTTAAAAAAAAAAAAGAGAGAAGAAGCAGTTTGGAGTCTATTCAAGATGATGGCAGGTAATTATGTTATAGGTAGCAAGGGTCGTGTCAAAGGAATGTGCAGGTTTGCCAATTTCCATTGTGATGGTAGCGGGGGCATTAAGGAACAAGAGATTACTTGAATGGAAGGATGCATTGGAACAACTTAGAAGGCCATCCCCAACGAACTTTTAAGACATACAGCCAACTGCATATAAAGCAATAGAGTTGAGTTACAATAAATTAGAAGGGGAGGAGCTCAAGAACATAAACCTACGTGGCATCTATTGATCGCTTGTTAAAGTTTTGTATGGGATTGGGTTTAATTCAAGGCGTTAGTAAGATGGGAGAAGCGCATGCTCGAGTACGTTCATTGGTCTAGGAACTCAAAGCTTCTTGTATGTTGCTGGAACCATGCATAATGTTGTTCGTGATGTTGCAATATCAGTTGCTTCTAGAGATCAAAATGTTTCACGGCGACGGGTGAGCTGGTTGATGGTTCCTGGCAAAGGTCTGACGAAAGAGCGGTAAAACTTTACACTTCAATCGTTTTACGTGATATAAAGACTAATGTGCTTTCTGATCAAGTATTGGAATGTCCTCTGTTAAAACTTCTCTCTATTCGTGTTGATACAGGTAAGAGTTATGAGTTGACTCACATGGACCTACTGTCACAGTGTTCATCACTTAGGCTCCTAACAAACCTTCAAACATTGGTTTGTATGATCTGAAGGCACATCATCATACAACTCACAAGATATAAGTGTAATAGGAGACTTGAAGAAGCTAGAAATCCTTGCATACAATGCTCTAATATTCAAGACCCATTATGATTTTCATAATGGGTCTTCTACATTTGTATGATGATGTGAAATCTTGCCAATGTGAAGATGTGCATGTCCTCTGGTCAATCCTTGTTGAGCCGCAGTTGAAAGTAAGTTGCCGTTTTTTTTTTTTTCACTTTCAATGCTATGATAACATATGTATTGTTGAGGTTGATATAATTTGATCTGAAATTGACGGCTTTCAAAAAATTCTAGGCTTCATTTCATTGATAGTGATGCTAAGTCAAACTTCAATTCTAGTTTAAACAATCAAGCATGAGATGTGGGGCAATTGTTTTAGCAATCTAGGAGTCTGCGAGCTTCATGAAACACAATATTAAAAGACGAATGGTTGTATTATCGCTAACCAAATTGACATAATTATGAATTATGAATAATGATAAAAGGTCAATAAATTTTTTAAGTGGCTTATTTATGAATCTTAAAAAAAAGAAAGGATTTCTTAGTCGTAACTCTAAAAAAAAAAAGAATATTATAGAAAATTTGAAGGTAAGGGAAGGGAGACCTTTTAGGCTTCAATTAGTCCAATATAATTCACTCATTTAAGCATCTCTAACAAGCTTCACAGATTTGTTTATTTTTCAAAAATGTTCAGGCCGATACTAAATACATCTAGGGTTGGTACATTGCGAGCTTGGACCGGACTTTTTCAAACACAAGCCCATGTAATCGTTTAAGCATCTCCAACGGACTTCACAGATTTGTTTATTTTTAAAAGATGTTCAGGCCGATACTAAATGCATCTAGTGTTGGTACATTGCGGGCTTGAGCCGAGCTTTTTCAAGCACAAGCCCATATAATCGATAAGAGGTCCAAGCCCTCTAAAAGCTGTCCAAACTCGAGAGAGCTGGGCTAGGCTGGGTGGGGCTTGGCTTGGATTTTTAATATTTTTAATATATTTTTATTTTTATTTCTTTTTTATCAAGTGAGAATCCACCAAATCTCATAAAAAAAATAATGTACATATAAGTAAAAAAATTTGTGAATTATCCAAATAAAAATTTGCAAATTAGAAGTGATAAAATACCATAAACTAGCTAAATCATAAATGCCCTTTAATAATTTTTAAAAGAATTTGCAATTGAAAATGATACACAATGCTTCTTCTTCGTTATCCACTTTCTACGGCAACAATGAAACATTCTTCTTCTTCTTCTTCTTCACTCTCTCTCTCTCTCTCTCAATTCTTCTACAAAACTACTCTCCATTACAACATCAAGTCATCAACAATGGCTTCAGTAATCTCAAAATTTCTACAGTAATTAAAGAAAATCAAACGTTACTTGCGATGGAGTTGGTGATGGTTTACTGTCGGTTCGCGTGCGCTGCTGGTGCTGCTGGGTTCAGGTCGCGTTGGAGCTGAGATCGCTGCTGTTGCTGCGTCGCACGTGTTCGATTGGCTGCAGCGACGTCGTGCAATGGTGCTGGTGGGTGTGGGTCACTGTTGCGTCGCCCGTTTGGTGCTACACGATTGCTGGGTTGCTGGTTCTGCTGCGTCGCGCGTGGACAGTGGATCGCGGCTGAAGGTGGTGGCTCCTTAATTTGATGTGAGGGTGGGGCAATAAACATTGGTTGTTGGCTACCGGCGGAGAGTGCGGTGAGAGGCTGATGGAGAAGCTGGGGAAGTGGAGATAAATTTAGGGATTTTAAGTTTTGGGAATTTGCCAACTTGGTTTCTTTTTGTTAATTACTTAATTTCAGTTTTTTTTTTTAAATTAATTTTTTTTAATATATTATAATTCATTTGTTATATGTATATGCATTACGTTGTAAAACCCGAGCTTAAGCCCAGACTTTTATGGAAGGTTCTTAACTAGGCATACTGTGTATGGACTTTATAAAAGTGAAACCCTTTGTTCATAATTTAAGCCGAAGTGTCACGGGATGAGTGTTTTGCGCAGCTAACCCGTGCGGAACTTAGACAACTTTGCCGAATGTTGCTAAGTAAGCCTAGAGATTCTCGAACAAGAGAAGAGAGCAATTGAGCTAAAGAAACTTGTATTACACAAAGAGAGATTACAATGCTTGTTGGATACAAATGCCTAATGCCATCCCATATTTATAAGGGAGGCTTTGCCTAACTTTGCCTAACTTTACCTAACTTTGCCAAACTTGGTCAAACTCTAGAGTATTTTACAATTTCCTAGCTATTTGCATGTGCTGGAATTGTATAAAGTATTCTAGAATATTTACATGTTCACATGTGCTAGAGTTGCCTAGAACCTTCCGGAATTGGGCCAAGCTAGCACTCTTGGCCTTGTGTTGGCTCTCTAGCCCGAAATTGTGGGCAATTGGGCTAGCGAATTGGGCGGTCCGCAACATCCTCCCCCACCTAAGCTCGCGGCGTCCTCGTCGCGCTCTCGTGCTTGAAGTGCTGGATGTGCTCAGCGAATTGCCACAAATCATCTTCCCGTTCCCAAGTGGCTTCGCTCTCGGGGAGGTTTTTCCACTTCACCAAGTACTCGCTATGTGCTGGCACGCCCCTCCTCGAAACCGTTCGGTCCGCAATGATGTAGTCCACATCTTTGTCGAACGCGGTGACAACGGCAGTTGGCGCGCGCCTCGATTCTCCGCGACTTGGTTCTCCCATGTCGTCATGATATGGCTTGAGAAGGCTCACATGGAAGACCGGATGGATCTTGAGTCTTGGCGGAAGTTGGAGTTGATACGAGACGTTGCCTACACGTCGAACAACTCGGAAGGGTCCCTCGTAGCGCCTCACTAACCCCTTGTGAACTTTCCGCAAAGTCTTGAATTGTTGGGGTAGGAGCTTGATCATGACTTGATCTCCTTCCTTGTACTCAACATGCCGTCTCCTTGTATCAGCCCATTTCTTCATTTTCCTTGCGGCTTTGTCGAGATAGGCTCGCGTGATGTCCGCTTCCTCATGCCATTCGCGGGCGAGCTTGTGTGCCGCGGGGCTTTTCCCTCCGTAAGTCGAGGCTATGGCATTGGGGGTCATGGGCTGGAATCCCATGATGATCTCGAACGGACTCTTGCCTGTAGCCTCGCTTCGCTGCAAGTTATAAGAAAATTGGGCGATGTCGAGTAGCTTCGCCCAATCCCGCTGGTGAGCGCTCACATAATGCCTCAGGTACATCTCGAGGAGGCCATTAATGCGCTCGGTCTGCCCATCCGTTTGTGGGTGGAAGCTTGTCGAGAACTTGAGATCGGTCCCCAACATTTTGAAGAGTTCCGTCCAAAAGCGTCCAGTGAATCGAGGGTCTCGGTCGCTCACAATGCTCTTCGGAACTCCCCAAAGCTTCACAATGTGCTTGACGAATAGGCGGGCTGCCTCGTCCGCTTTGCAATCGGCTAGTGCGGCAATGAATGTGGCATACTTGCTGTATCGGTCGACAATGCCATGATGCTTCCGCAACCTTCGGACTTGGGCAGCGATGTGATGAAATCCATGGAGACACTTTCCCATGGCCTTGTTGCTAGTGGTAGCGGCTCCAACAATCCCGCTGGAAGTTGATGATCCACTTTGTCTTGTTGGCACACAAGACAAGTTCGCACATATGCCTCGATGTCGTCCCTCATGTGCGGCCAAAAATACGAGGCTTGGACTAGTGCGGTGGTGCGCTCAAGTCCTGGGTGACCAGCCCACTTGGAGTCGTGGCACTCCTTGATTACTTCCTTCCGTAAATTTCCCCACCTTGGCACAAACAGCCGATCTCCCTTGGTGAGGAGGATGCCTTCCTCTTGCCAAAACCGCCTTGTCTTTCCCTCGAGCACCTTCTCCAGCAAATCCTTTGCTAGCGGATCTTGTTGGAGGCCTTCCTTGATGCGTGAGACAAGGTCGGACTTCGGTTGACTCATGCTAAGTGTTGCCAATTCGGCCTTGCGGCTTAGAGCGTCCGCAACGACATTGGCTTTCCCCGGTTTGTACTCCAGCCGATAGTCGAATTCCGCAAGGAAATCTTGCCACCGCGCTTGCTTCGGACTCAACTTCTTCTGAGTTTAAAAGTAGCTTGTCGCCACGTTGTCCGTCATGATTGTGAAGTGCGAGCCAAGCAAGTAATGTCGCCACACCCGCAAGCAATGTATGATTGCGGTCATCTCCTTCTCTTGCACCGTGTAGCGGCGTTCCGTGTCATTTAGCTTTCGACTCTCGAACGCTATTGGGTGGCCTTCTTGCATAAGGACTCCACCTATGGCGAAATCCGAGGCATCCGTTTGAACTTCAAAGGGCTTGGTGTGGTCCGGAAGAGCGAGGACTGGTTCCTCCGAAATTGCCTTCTTCAACTCCTCGAATGCCCGTTGGCACTCTTCGGACCAATGCCATGTTCTGTTTTTCTTGAGCATATCCGTCAAGGGTGCCGCCTTAGCTGAATAGCCCTTGATGAAGCGGCGGTAGTAATTCACCAGTCCAAGGAATGAGCGAAGTTCGGGTACTTTCGAAAGAGGCTCCCAATCGAGGATGGCCTTTACTTTGTCATTCTCCATCATGATCTTCCCGCCCGCAATCTTGTGGCCAAGGAACTCCACCTCTTGTTGGGCAAACGAGCACTTCTCTAGTTTGAGGAAGAGCTCGTTGTCTCGAAGTACTTGGAGGACTTGTTGCAAATGTCGGGCATGATCCTCGAACGTGGTGCTATACACCACTATGTCATCCAAGTACACGACCACGAAGCGGTCGAGGAATGGTTGGAGCACCTTGTTCATGAGCGTGCAAAATGTGGCGGGTGCATTAGTAAGACCAAAAGGCATCACAAGGAATTCGAAAGACCCGTACCTTGTAGTGCACGCTGTCTTCGGTTCATCTCCCTTGGCGATGCGCACTTGATAATACCCGGAGCGCAAGTCAAGTTTGGTGAAGTACCGCGCTTTGCCAAGCTGGTCGAACAAGTCTGCAATCAAGGGAATCGGATACTTGTTCTTGATAGTGATCTTGTTGAGCGCTCTATAGTCGATGCACATCCGCAGCGATCCATCCTTTTTCTTTTGGAAGAGCACGGGTGCACCGAATGGGGCCTTTGAGGGGCGAATGTAGCCTGCGTCCAGCAAGTCTTTGAGTTGTCTCCGCAACTCCTCTAATTCAGGTGGCGCCATGCGGTAGGGCGCCAAGGCTGTTGGCTTCGCGCCTTGTTCCAGCTCGATCGCATGATCTACCTCTCGCAGAGGTGGGAGCTTCTTCGGAAGTTCTGGAGGCATCACGTCCTTGTACTCATTGAGGACGGCTTGAATTTTCGGAGGGACCTGGCTTGGCGAAGTTCTGCTATTTCCTTCCTCATTTAGTTCCCGAATGGAGACTAAGAAGCTTGGGTCCTTCTTGAAAGCCTTCTTGAATTGCATGGCGGAGAGTGTCTTCTCCTCGGACTTGCCTCGTTCCGTGGGAACCATGCATGCCTTACTCCCGTCGAGGATACTTAGGGAGTTTGTAGCGGGCAGCGGGAAGGCATGGACTTGGTCGAAGAATTCCATGCCGAGGACCTTGAAGTCATCCATGGGCACAATGGAGAAGTCAAGCTTTCCGCTCCACGTACCGAGTGTGATGTGCACGCCTTGTGCAATTCCCGCAATTGGCTTGGCGGGTGAGTTCACAGCCTTCATTGTGCCTCCTTCCTTGGTGGCCTTGAGGCCTAAGCGCTTGGCCTCGTCTACGGACATGAAATTGTGTGTTGCTCCCGTGTCTAGCAGCGCGCAAACGGACTGACCGTTTACCTTTGCGCTTACATACATGAGCCCTTTCTTGACGAGTGCAGACTGTTGGCGATTGAGTGCGCCGAGGCGTTGGAGAGAACCCATGCTGAGTTGGGGTTCCTCCGTGGACATTGCGGGGTTGCTCTTGAGTTGGGCAGCAAGAGCATTAAGCGACCTCTTCTTCGGACAGTCGCGTACCCAATGAAGACCATTGCATATGAAGCATGGGCTTCGCGGCTTTGGCGCCTCCTTCTTGCCCTCCGATTTTCCTTGCCAACTCTTGTTGCTAGGTGGCTTTTTCTGCCCCCAATCTTTGCGGTTGTTGCCCTTGTCCTTGCGACTCTCTCCCCCACCTTTGCCTTGGTTGGCCTTTTTGTCCTTGGATTGGGTAGAGTATTCGGTGAGCGACTCCGCAACGGCAATGGCGTCGTCAAGTGTTTGAACACCACGCCTATCAAGCTCGGTCTTGGCCCAATCCTTGAGGCCATCTTGGAAGTAGAAGAGTGAATCCTTGTCGGACATGTCGCTTATCTCCAACATGAGGGTAGTGAACTCGTTGATGTAGTCCCGAATGCTACCCGATTGCTTGAGGCGACGTAAGCGCACTCGCGCTTCCTTCTCCGCATTGCTTGGGGTGAACTGCTTTCGGAGTTCTTGCTTGAAGTCGGCCCAAGTGTCGATGGCGCAAATGCCCTTGCCCATCTCGCCATGCTTGCGACGCCACCATAGTTGTGCAGCGCCTCTAAGATAGGTGGGTGCAGTGCCCACTTTCGATGCCTCATCTCGAACACCCATGGCATCAAAGTATTGATCCAGCCCAAAGAGGAAATTGTCCACGATGGTGGCATTGCGTGTGCCATCGTAGGTGTCGGGCTTTGGCACGTCAATGCGGCACGCATCACTCGAGTTTGCGGAAGCTGGACTTGTGGAGAGTGTGCGCTTGTGCCATGCCCAATCCGAGCGGACTTCATCCACTTCCGCACGGACAGCACGTAGTTCATCCTGAACAAAACTACGAAGTTTGAGCAACTCATCATGGAAAGAATGAAACTCACCTCGGAGAATGTTCGCTTGCTCATGGATGAGAGCTTTTGTGGCCACCGTGAACTCGGCGTATTCTCCCTCGAGACCATCCACTCTTTCCTCCAATCCCACAAGGCTATCTTGAGCGGCGGACAATGCTATTTCGAGAGTGCCTACACGAGGCTCCAACGCATCCACAGATAGGGCCTTGGACTTGCCGCGAGTCTTGCCTTGGGCGCGTTCTCCCTCTCGGCCACGGCTTGGTTCCGGTGGAACATCCATACCAACAACACCCTCTTGTGCTACGTTCGAAGGGTTGGCCATTGCTTCGTGAGCTAATTTGCGTGCGTGCAAACCTTAGCTCTGATACCACTTGTCACGGGATGAGTGTTTTGCGCAGCTAACCCGTGCAGCACTTAGACAACTTTGCCGAATGTTGCTAAGTAAGCCTAGAGATTCTCGAACAAGAGAAGAGAGCAATTGAGCTAAAGAAACTTGTATTACACAAAGAGAGATTACAATGCTTGTTGGATACAAATGCCTAATGCCATCCCATATTTATAAGGGAGGCTTTGCCTAACTTTGCCTAACTTTACCTAACTTTGCCAAACTTGGTCAAACTCTAGAGTATTTTACAATTTCCTAGCTATTTGCATGTGCTGGAATTGTATAAAGTATTCTAGAATATTTACATGTTCACATGTGCTAGAGTTGCCTAGAACCTTCCGGAATTGGGCCAAGCTAGCACTCTTGGCCTTGTGTTGGCTCTCTAGCCCGAAATTGTGGGCAATTGGGCTAGCGAATTGGGCGGTCCGCAACAGAAGGCTGGGTTTAAAGCCCGCGGGCTTGGGCCGGCCCAGTTTTTTTTTTTTGTAAATCCTAAATGCATCCTGAATTTCTCTAAGTACATCTGGCAGTGATACTGCTTTAACGTCGAGTTGGATTATTGGGCGCACACCTTTGTAAATCTCTTGCGACCATACTTCTTATAACACCTTTTTAATGATAAATTTAATCTTAATTAAAATAATCTCCGCATAAATTTTTTTCTTATTTAATTTTTTTAAATTTATTTTTGAAACGTTTTTGCACTTTTTTATTTATTAAAAATTATTCTTCTTATTGTATTTAAAAAATAAATAAATAATTTAAGTAAGGGTTTAAAACATAGAAAAGGAGATTTTTTTTTTAAATTTTTCAAAAGAGAGTAACAAATAATAATGATAATGTGTGTCATCATCTCCATAAATCTCCATTTGAAAAGATCACTAGTTTTAGAATATTTGCATATTGAATTTCCATCCTTTGATTGCATCAGATTCTTCATCTTAGGTTGAATAAGGAAGATGATATTTAGCCATAAAAAACCTCATCACTATAGAAACAACAGAACTATAACATAGATAATGTTATCATTTTGTATACTACAGTAGCATAAATAATTCTTTATTTTTTGTTTTGATAGTATCTTGATGGTGTTCAAATAAAAGTACTTTTTAAATAATAAAGGCACTACTCATGACTTCTTCATAATAGAAAATAAAATAAGACAAAAAATAACCGTCCTCCTTCCATCATCCTCCGTACCTTTAAAATGAATTTGGAAGAAAAATATCAACTTCACATTTACAAGATTAACAAGGTGAAGAAATTTGAGTTGTTACTGACCCACAAGAGTCGTAGCACCCACGTTTTACGCCAATGAACTTTCTTTGACTGTGACACAAACCAATATTATAGTCACACTTTGTTGTTGTTTTTTGTTATTCAGCATTGCCCCTTTTTGCCATCTACTCCCCTGAATTTTCTCAAAAGGATCAAGAAGCCCTCTCCTTCAATCTTCTGTCCTCAACCACACTAATTAGCCAATTGTTCAGTTGTTGTCTCTGCTCTGTTTGTATTTGCTTCCCTTCACAATTTCAAAAATTCAGAAAAAAAAAGAAAGGAAAAGATTGAAGATGGCGGATATCATTCTTTCTGTTGTTGTAGAAGTTGCAAAGTGCTTGGCTCCTCCTATATATTGCCAAATGAGCTATTTGCGTAAGAGCAAGTACACTAGCAATTTGCAGAATCTCAAGACTGAAGTTGGGATTCCGGAGGCTGAGAGGGTAAGTAAACAGCGTGAGGTTGATAAGGCTAAAAGAAGAGGGGAAGAGATTGAAGAGTACGTTGAGAAGTGGCTCACAAGCGTGAATGGGATCATTGATGAGGCGGGGAAATTTACAGGCGTTGATGCTAGAGCAAACAAGCGCTGCTTCAAGGGGTTGTGTCCTAATTTGAAGACCCGCCGTCGACTTAGTAAGGAAGCAGAGAGGCAGAAGGAGGCTATTGTCAAAGTCCGTGAAGTTGGAAGGTTTGATAGAATTTCCTACAACATCATTCCGGATGATACATTGCTTCTGTCGATCAAAGACTACGAGGCCTGTGAATCAAGAATGTCCACTTTGAATGATATACTTGATGCATTAAAAAATCCTGACGTCAACATGCTTGGAATTTATGGAATGGGCGGTATTGTGAAGACAACGCTAGCGAAGGAAGTGGCTAGGAAAGCCGAGACTGAGAAGCTCTTTGATCAGGTGATTTTTGTCGAGGTGTCCAAAATTCAAGACATAAGAAAGATTCAAGGAGAAATTGCAGATAAATTAGGCCTAACACTTCATGAGGAGAGCGATTCGGGAAGAGCAAGAAGTCTGCGTAACCGACTGAAGAAAGAGAAGACGATCCTTGTAATCTTAGATAATATTTGGGGAAATCTTGATTTCCAGGCTGTAGGAATTCCTCACGGAGATGATCGTAAGGGATGTAAAGTACTGTTGACAGCTAGAAGTCTGGATGTATTGTCAAGGAAGATGGATTCCCAACAGAATTTCTCGGTTGGCGTTTTAAAAGAAGATGAAGCTTGGAGTCTTTTCAAGAAGATGGCAGGTGATTATATTGAAGGTAGTGAATTCAAATGGGTAGCAAAAGATGTGGCAAGGGAATGTGCAGGTCTGCCAGTTTCCATTGTGACGGTTGCAAGGGCCTTAGGAACAAGAGATTATTTGAATGGAAGGACGCATTGGAACAGCTGGGGAGGCCTTCTTCAACTAACTTTAAAGATATACAACCAACGGCATATAAAGCTATAGAGTTGAGTTACGTTAAATTGGAAGGGGATGAGATCAAGAACATCTTTTTCCTAATAGGATATACAGCCATAGCATCCATTGATGACTTGTTACCATTGATGACTTGTTAATGTATGGTATGGGATTGGGTTTATTTCAAGGTATCAAAAGGATGGAAGTAGCACGAGCTCGAGTGCATACATTGGTGCACAAGCTCAAGGCTTCTTGTATGTTGCTTGATGATATGACAAGCAGCAACGAAGACTACTTTTCCATGCATGACGTTGTTCGCGATGTTGCCATATCAATTGCATCTAGAGAACTAAATGTGTTTACGGCAATAGATGATGTGGTTGATAGGGAATGGTCAGAAGCAAGTGCAATAAAACTTTACACTTCAATCGTCTTACCTGATGTCAAAACTAATGTGCTTCCTGAAGTACTGGAATGTCCTCAATTGAAACTTTTTCATATACGTGTTGATAGGGAATCTTCAACGTCAGCAATTTCAGACAATTTTTTCTCGAGAATGACACAGGTCAGAGTTATAGGCTTGACTTACATGAATCTATTGTCACTGCCTTCATCACTTGGTCTCCTAACAAACCTTCAAACGTTGTGTTTGTATTACTGCAAATTACAAGATACAAGTGTCGTAGGGGACTTGAAGAATCTAGAAATCCTTTGCTTAAGAGGTTGTGATATTACGCAGTTGGCTGTACAAGTAGGTCAACTGACGCAGTTAAAGTTGCTTGATTTGAGAAATTGTTTCTTCCTAAAAGTTATTCCGCCAAATGTTCTATCAAAGTTATCACGTTTAGAAGAACTGTATATAGGTGGTGACAGCTTTAACAAATGGGAAGTGGAGGTGGTTGATGGGGTCAAGAATGCAAGCCTTGATGAGTTGAAGCATTTGCCTAACTTGACCTCTTTAGAATTACAAATCAAAGATGTCGACACCCAACCGAGAGGCTTGTTCTTCAAGAAGCTGGAGAGGTTCAGAATACATATTGGAGGCTGGCTTTGGCGGGCTGTACAAAAGAGTTGTAGGGAATTCAGACTCAAGCTGAACACCAAGATTTGCCTAAAAGATGGGCTGATCGTGCAACTGCAAGGAATTGAAGACCTTGAATTATCTGGATTGCTAGAGCAGGATGTCAATTATTTAGTTAATGAATTAGCTAAAGCGGGTTCTTCACAACTCAAGCATCTCTCGGTGCGGGGTCTTCGCGCCCCTGCCCCCAATCCGACAGAGTCAGAGGTACGGATCTTCCCAAATTTTTTGCATACCAAAAATTTGTCAAATACTAGAACAATTCTACTCTACCACAGTATAGGTTCTTAGCCTTAGGCTTAAAACTAGAAATTTCCAGTGCATCAGTGTTAACTTTGAAAAGTCATAAAAAATTATTTTTATACTCATTCTCGAAAGTAATAAATTTTGAAAGATGTCCTGGCCTACCGTTTTTCAAACAGCTTAATTTTACTGGTCACCAGAGTTTGGATCCTGGGAATAAGATGGTGAATCAAGTTTTAACATCAATTGAGATGACGAAAGGGTGGAGAAAGTTAAGGATTCTGATAAACAAGGGGGCTCACAAAGTTTTGCAGCTTCTGAATCGAGGAGTATTGAAGGCGATGACTTTAGTTCTAAGGATTCAGATGGAGCGAATGAAGTTCCTTGTTTAATAACTTGGAGAGATTTCCGGTTGATGTGAATATGGACATAGTGGGGTCACCGAAAACACTTAAACGCAAGACCTAATTATTGCCTTATGGCAATTCAGTGGTCGATTTGACGATTCAGGAGCTAACTCATAAGTTCTTGTGTTGATGGTTCTTCCAACTAGAATGTGGCGGAAATCGCCCTCCCAAGTCGTATTGAGCAGGAACTCAAAATTGCTTGAGAATAATGATCAAAGCTCTAAAGAGAAGGAATGCGAATCTTGATAATAAGTGTGAGGCTAAAAAAAAGAAAAAAAGGGTGCAAGGGCAGCTCCAACTCCAATCTTTTCTAGAGGACGTAGTAAATCTATCATTATTCTGCTGAGGTTAATTAGAAAAAAATTAAGAGAATATCCGTTTTTATCTAATTTATATCAGTTACTAAGTTTAATTTTTCATATTTAAATTAACTATTAATTTTTTAAATTTCTTAATTAAGGAATATAAAATAGTAAATTTAGATCTAGTATTGATTTGAGTTGCATTAATAATTTATTGACCTTGTGCCATTATGCATCCAAGTTTATATTCACAATTAGCTCATGCTCTAAACTCAAAATGCTTTCAATGTCACAACAGAGACATAAGGAGTTGACAAATAATATGCGGTTAAATGGAATCATTGTGGAGGACAATATCAATATTTCCAAGGCACTTTTTCTTGAGAAGGTTAGTTATTAATAAGTCTCAATGGTTTTATTAATTCTTTACTTATTTTTTTTTGTTCTGTATTATTCTAGTTTGTTAGTAGTAAATATGGACAAGAGTAGTTAATAATCATATTCCGTTTTCCAAAATTGTTCTAAACTTTTCATCAGAGAGTTATAAGGTGCAGCAAATACTTAACTTTGTGAATACTAATAGTATGGCGTTATGTAAAACAAATATTAACAGGAAGTTAACTTTGTGATGGCGCAGGTTGCATTACCGAAGTTGGAGACCTTGTACTTGTCTTCAATAAATATTGAAAGGATTTGGCAAAACCAAGTTGCAGCCATGTCCTGTGGTTTTCAGAATTTAAAGCGCCTGATTCTGTTAAAGTGTTGGAATTTAACCTGTCTATTTACGTCTTCTATAATTAGCAGCTTTGTTGGACTCCAATGCCTTGAGATATGTGAGTGCCCTGTCTTGAAAGAGATAATAGTCATCGACCAAGAAGAAATCAAGAATAATATTGTAATGTTCCCTAAGTTACAATATCTAAAGATAAGAGATCTTAGAAAGCTCACAAGCTTCTGCACAGGAGATCTGCATATTGAATTTCCATTCTTGAAAGAATTACAAATACTAAGATGTCCTGAATTCTTGTTTAACAATAAAAGAGCTGCTCATGAATTGACAAAAAAGGTACGTACAATATTTTTATAATTAATTGTTCAATTTTTATTACATATTTGAACATATTTCTCTAGTTTTACAGGGTTTAGAGTTTTACTATAAGCCATCAACAACTTTGTTTTTGTTTTCATTTTCTTCACGTTGGTTCCTTAATTACTAGCAAAATTAAGCTGTCCACAACTCTGTTTTTGTTTTTGTTTTTTTTTTTCAAAGGTATGAGCGTGTGGGAAAATTTGGACATAATTTTTTACCCTGTTATCTTTTCTAAGATTTAAATTCGGGTGACCAGTAAGTGAAAACATATTGAAAATTACTTAGCTGGGCCTTGGGGGCAATCAACAATTTTATTGTATACATAACAATTGTTGATAGTTAAATGCCTCACTAGTGTGGATGTACACTTAACTAATAGTGTTATTAATTTCTAAAACGAAGGTGTTAATTGGATAAACTAGTGGTATACTTCAAACTGGTTCTATTCTATTTTGTTAAATTTTCTCTGTAAAAAATAGTTGCTGAAAGAAAGAACATCAACTCCATTTTGGCTTTTTTTTTTTTTTTTGATTGATCACCCAGATGTTCCCTACTTTAGAAGGTTTGAGAGTTGACGCAAAGCACATGGCAACAATATGTCAGCTTCCAGAGGACTTCATTTGCAAACTTAAATGTCTTGAGGTCATGTTTGATGGGTCGACTACTACTTCATCACTTGATTTCCTCCAAAGATTTCATACCATTAATGTTGATGCGGGATTCCGGTTCTCCTCGTTCTACGACCAGGATCTCTGCTCGATCAACTTCATCACGACCAAGAGGTCTCCTCGCAAGGCTTCTTCTCCAGAGGTTCCTGCGCACACAGACAAATCAGAGTACGCCGGTTATTTTCCCGGCGCAAACCCTCCGACGCTCAAGTCAGATATGAAGGTTCGGGGAACGCTTGCCACGGATCTTATGGCTTTTTCATGGTTTTCTCTTCTTTTGAATTTCTTTTCTAATCTCAAAAATGCCAACCCCTTTACCTTCGTTGGCTACCTTTTTATAGGCTTCCTCTAAATCCCAGTTTTCCACTTTTTTCGAGACGGTACGGGACTCTGACTGCTGCGTTATGGGCAAACGTGGGATCTTGCGTGTTACGCCACGGTTCTGGGGAAAGCGTGGCTGTCGTGGTTCTGTGAGATCTTGTTTCCGCTTTTTGGGGGACGGTATGGGACTCCGACTGCTGCGTTATGCTGCGTTATGGGCAAACGTGGGATCTTGCGTGTTCCGCCGTGGTTCTGGGGAAAGCGTGGCTGTCGTGCCTAGATTCTCGGGCCGGAGAGCATGTCTTGCCAACTGCCGTCGACCGGGTCTCCTCGCCTCTCGACCTCTAGCCGGAATGGTCTTATGCCTCTTACAGGAAATTGGCCTCGCGGATGACGTGCTCGTGGACGAGCAGGATATTTCTGCTCCTGTTCCCCCGCGCACCAGGCTTTTACGGAACACACCGGTTCGCAGAACTCTGCCATCAGATATCTGCTCACCATGCCTGGTCTCGTCGACGTATTTCTCCCAAACACCGGTCCCCCAGTTTCTGGTGTTGGGTAATGTAATGGACCAGCAGTAGAAACTCGTTAGTACTCGCTCGCGTGGGATTGGAAAAGGCTGCCAAGAGTCATGTCGCATTTAATTGCGGACGAGGTGACGTGGCAGAAATCCCCCCCTCCATTTGAATTTCAAACCGACGGTTATGAGACTCTCGGGATTCGGCGCTGTTAAATGCTGGCAACCCAAGAGTCCGTCCTCATTAGGAAAACCAAATCCTCTCGAACGGCATATTCATCATTCACTCCGTCTCCGTCTCTGTCTCTCCGGCAAAGAAGTTCCGGCATAAAAGGCCTCCATCTCTGATTTTCACCGACTAAACCATTACTTCAGGTATTTCTTCTATCTCCTTGGTCTCGGATAGTTGTAGATAATTTCTCTTCTCTTCTGTTTGGGTAGTAGTTGGTGGTGTTGTGGTTAGAGCTTAGGGAATGTCGAAAGGCAAAGAGAAGGTCATTGAGGTTGATGACGACGAGTTGGACTTCCTGCCTAGTCTGCTCACCGATCCTGCTTTTGACCCCGGGATCCCCTTAGAGCCCATTAGGTCTAGTGTCGGGACTAGTCCTAGGAGGATGTCTCCCCAAACAACCTCTACGAGCGGAAGTAATGGTGAGGAGAGATCTTCTGGCTCCGAGGATACTTTGAGTGAGAATGGCGAAGGTGACTCTGGTGAGGTGTCTCCATCTGGAACGTCACGACCAGAAGGACGGGGTACAGTAGGGGGTAGAGCCTTGTTGCGTGATTATGCCATCGACTATATGACGTGCACGACCACGTTTGACGAGCTCGCTGACCTCCGTCTTAGGTACAACATTCCTGGTGAAATACTTCTCAAGGTCCCAGGCAAGAAGGATACCCCTAGCCGGCCTCCTAGGGGATATGTTACCCTGTATCTGGATAGCTTTAAGTATGGGATGAGGTGTCCCTTGCAACCTTACTTTGCCCGGATACTTAGCGGATTGAATCTATTTCCTGGTCAGTTGAACCCAAACGGTTGGAGAGTGCTCTCTGGTCTGTTCATACTGTGGGACAGATGTTGCCAAAGCGAGCCCACGGTCGACGAGGTGATGCACCTGTACCAGCTGAAAAGCAGCCCAAAAGATGCCGGCTGGTATTACTTCCAATCAAGTACCAAGACCAGGAAACCCATAACCGATCTCCCTACTGGTGGTGGTGGGAATTGGAAGAGGAAGTTCTTCTTCGCAGGGGGTCCCTGGGGTCAAGTTGCACGGGTTGATGGGGAGGACTTCCGCGTCCCACCCCATTTCGTGGTCCCAGGTTGCCTGCTCGTATTAGATGTCTTGTCTCCCTTGTCGTTTGCGCTTTACTGGTTTGTCTCTAATCAAATGTTTGTTTGTGTTGCAGGTTCTTGGGGTGTCCACTTCCCGCTTGAACCTGACCAGCTCAAACGGGTCGAGGCTGTACTAGCCAATTCCTGCTCGAGCCGAGAACTGTTAACTACATACAACTTGCTCGAGTCTCGCTTGATACTTCCTGGCCATAGGATGGAGGACGCTGTGATTGGGGCTCTGACCCGAAAACGTTCTCGACTTCCAACCACGAAGAGGGACCAGAGTAAGGATGCCCCTGCTGCAAAGCGGGCCAACATCGTGCGGCAGGTCCCACCCTTGAAGATTTTACCTCCTGCTCCTGTAAAAGTCGGGGAAGCTAGTGGAGCAGCCACAGATCCTGCTTCCTCTTCTCCTCCTGTCGGGCCTCGATCTCGCTTACCTGACAGCCGAGCAGAACACCTGGTCCCCTACCTCAATGAGTTATCTAAACTCGTGAGCAAGAAGGACCTGGAGGACTTTGACGGCTGCACCTTGGGTGAGCTGGTGGGGGCCATGCAGCATAGCGCTTTCCACCTCAGCTGCATGACCACCTATTACAAGGCTAAGGTTGGCCGCTACGACCAGAAGATGAAGGAGGATATTCAATCGGCGACGACCAGAGCTGACGTTGCCGAGAAGAAAGCAGGGGAGCTGAATCTCGAGAATCTGAAGCTGATAGAGCAAGAATCACTTGCTCAAGCAAAAGCCATTACCCTCGAGGAGGAGCTTACCAAGGTCAAGGAGGATCTGCAAAGGCAGAAGGCTATGTATGAGGCTCAGCTCGAATCTCTTCGCGACTTCCACCGAGCTCAGGTCGAGAACTTGGAGAGGGAGGCCGAAAACCAGTACGACCAGGGACTTCGGCATTCCTATCGTTGCATCATGGCCGTCCTCGGGAAGCAACACCCTGATCTGAAGATGGATGACCTTGCAGCTGGTGTTGCTCAACATATGGACGAGGAGGCGGCCCAGGAAGATGCCGAAGGGGTAGAGCCGATCGTGATTGAGGAGGAAAACTCTCCTCCTCGTGCAGTCCCTGCTGATGTTGGCGAGGCGAGCACCCCCCCGGACGCAACTGGTGATACCCCTCCTGCACCTGAGGAGGTCCAGCCAACCGATGCTGCTGGGCTTACTGATCCACCATCTTCTTGACATATTTCTTGTATTGTAATGAACAATGTTCATGAAGATTATCCCCTATGTTAATTATTAACAAATTAATAAAAATGCTTTTTGATTACTTTCTTGTGTTGTAATTATGAATTAATTTTCGTTTGAGAATCTGCTTGTCTTTGTCTAGACGAGCAGGTTCTGGCTTGGCTCGTGGTTTTGCCACATGCCTTTGAAGATTCTTCAATGCCTGGGATTCGGCTCGCCTTCGCGCGGTCGAGCAGATCCTGGCACGCTTGGCTTCTGTCTCGCCATAAAACAGGCTTTGAGACTTGGTGAGCCTTTGCATGCCTTAGGAATTTCTTCGAATGCTTTGGAGTCTGCTCGCCTTCTCGTGGTCGAGCAGATCCTGGCATGCTTGGCTTCTGTCTCGCCATAAAACAGGCTTTGAGACTTTGTCGAGCCTTTGCATGCCTTGGATTCTTCGAGGATTGGGATTCTGCTCGCCTTCTCGTGGCCGAGCAGATCCTGGCATGCTTGGCTTCTGTCTCGCCATAAGACAGGCTTTGAGACTTTGTCGAGCCTTTGCATGCCTTGGATTCTTCGAGGATTGGGATTCTGCTCGCCTTCTCGTGGCCGAGCAGATCCTGGCATGCTTGGCTTCTGTCTCGCCATAAGACAGGCTTTGAGACTTTGTCGAGCCTTTGCATGCCTTGGATTCTTCGAGGATTGGGATTCTGCTCGCCTTCTCGTGGCCGAGCAGATCCTGGCATGCTTGGCTTCTGTCTCGCCATAAGACAGGCTTTGAGACTTTGTCGAGCCTTTGCATGCCTTGGATTCTTCGAGGATTGGGATTCTGCTCGCCTTCTCGTGGCCGAGCAGATCCTGGCATGCTTGGCTTCTGTCTCGCCATAAGACAGGCTTTGAGACTTTGTCGAGCCTTTGCATGCCTTTGGGAATTTTCTCGGTTTCAAGCGAAAGAAATTCCTCGACGTTCCATTAATGGCAGGATTCGACTTACATGAAATTGTTTGGACATAAAGCGTGAAAGATAAACGATAATGATCATGAGCAAAAATAGCTTTCAAATGTGAACAAGTCTTACTGGAAGTATTTTCGGAGGTGTGCTGCGTTCCATGGGCGTTTCACCTCGTGGCCGTCCGTGCGAACCAGCTTGTAAGCTCCGGGTCCCGCTATCTGCTTGACTTTATATGGCCCTTCCCAATTCGGTCCCAGCACTCCTTGAGTCGAATCTTTGGTGCTCTGATTCACTCTTCTCAGTACCCAGTCTCCGACCCTGAATTGCCGTATGTTCACCTTCTGGTTATAATACCGAGCAACCCTCTGTTGGTAAATGACTGATCGCTCGGCTGCTTGCTCCCTCCTTTCCGTTAGCAGATCAAGATTCAAACATATCTGCTCGTCGTTCTCCTGCTCATTGAAATGATTTGTCCGGTGTGTGGTCGTTCCTATCTCAGCCGGTACGACCGCTTCATGTCCGAAAGCCAAAGCGAACGGTGTCTCCCCGGTTGCGGTTTTGTGGGTTGTTCTGTATGCCCATAGCACACCTGACAGCTCGTCAACCCATGCACCCTTTTTTGCTCCAAGCCTGGTTTTCAAAAGCCTCTTGATGGTCTTGTTGGCTGCTTCTACTTGTCCATTCGATTGAGGGTGAGCAGGCGAGCAATACTTCAGCTCTATCCCGAGGTTCTGGCAGAAATCCCTGAAGCTGTGATTATCGAACTGCCTGCCATTATCCGTTACCAAGGCATAAGGGATCCCGTATCGACAGACCAGGTTTCTCCACACGAAGTCTGTTGTTTTCTTCTCTGTGATCCTGCTAAGGGCTTCTACTTCTATCCACTTCGTGAAGTAATCTATAGCAACTATTGCATGTGTTGCTGCTCCTCGTGCCTTTGGCAATGGGCCGATCAGATCAATTCCCCATTGAGCAAATGGCCAGGGGGAGGTCATGGAGGTGAGCTTCTCTGGTGGTTGGTTAGAGAAATTTGCAAAACTCTGGCAGCTTACACAACTCCTGGTCTTCTCTTGCGCATCCTGGTGCATTGTCGGCCAGAAATATCCCTGCCTTAGAACCTTGTGGGCCAGGGACCTCCCGCCAGAATGATTTCCGCAAATTCCTTCATGTACTTCTCTCAGTACGTAATCCGCGTCGTCCTCATCCAAACACCGAAGGAATGGTAGTGTATATCCTCGCCGATACAGTACCCCATCAATCATCGTGTATCTCGAGGCCTGGGCTCTAATCTTGCGAGCTCGCAGCTTATCTGGTGGTAATACCCCGTCTCTAAGGTATGAAACTATCGGGTTCCTCCACGAGCATTTTTGTTCTATCCGCAACACCCCCAAATTCTGATCGATACTTGGGCTGGACTTCACCTCCAGAGGGACCGACTTTGGTATTTTTGGGTCGGCTACTGCTGCCATCCTAGCCAAAATGTCTGCTCGACTATTCTGCTCCCTGGGGATTTGTATCACCTCCACTGCTTCGAACTTCCCCATCATCTGCCTGACTATCTTCAGGTACTGCTCCATCTTCTCCTCTCTTGGTTGGAATCTTTCACTGACATGATTCGCAACCAGCTGGGAATCAGTTCTGATCTTAACTCTGTCTGCTTTCACGGCCTTAGCCAATTCCAGACCTGCTATCAAGGCTTCATACTCTGCCTGGTTATTCGTGGCTGCAAATTCCAACTTTACAGCATAAGAGATCTCCTCCCCCTCTGGGCCTTCCAAGACAATCCCTGCTCCTGAACCCCGCTCCCCTGATGACCCATCCACAGACATCTGCCATACTTGAGTTTCGTCATTGCCTATAACAGCATCTTGTTGATCTAAGCATACTTCGGGCTCTGTGAATTCAGCTACGAAATCGGCCATTGCCTGGGCTTTTATCGCTGCGCGGGGTTTATAGTCTATGTCGAACTCGCTCAGCTCTACAGCCCACTTGACGAGCCGACCAGAGGCATCTGGCTTGTGCAGAGTTTGACGCAATGGCTGGTTTGTTATTACCGAGACCGGGAATGCTTGAAAATATGGCCTCAACTTCCGAGCAGCAACCACAAGGGCAAGTGCCCATTTCTCCAACGGTGGGTATCTGGTCTCAGCGTCGAGCAGGGCCTTGCTGGTGTAGTATATCGGATACTGAACTCCTTCTTCCTCTCTCACCAGAACAGAACTGGCGGCCCGATCCGATACCGCCAAATACAGATACAACTTGTCCCCATCCCTCGGTGTGGACAGCAGCGGAGCTTGCTGCAAGTATTGCTTCAAGTTCCGGAAGGCTTCCTCGCATTCTGGGGTCCATTCTGTTTTCTTTCCCCTCCTTAGCACTTAAAAGAATGGCTGACACTTATCTGTAGCCTTGGATATGAATCTGCTCAACGCCGCCAACCTCCCCGTCAGGCTCTGCATCTCCTTCAGGTTACGAGGAGACGTCATTTGCACAATCGCCTGGATTTTTTCGGGATTTGCTTCAATCCCCCTATGGCTCACCATGAATCCAAGGAATTTCTCTGACTCGACCCCAAAAGCACACTTCTCCGGGTTGAGCTTCATCTTATACTTCCTCAAAAGCTCGAATGTCTCCTCGAGGTGTCTGACATGTTCCTTCGGGATTTTGGACTTGGTGATCATGTCATCCACGTACACCTCCATGGTTTTCCCAATCAACGGCTTAAAGACTTTGTTCACCAGCCTTTGATAGGTGGCCCCAGCATTTTTGAGACCGAATGGCATTACCCTGTAACAGAACAAACCTTGGTTAGTGATGAAAGTCGTGCTCTCCTCATCCTGCTCGTACATGGGGATCTGGTTGTATCCCGAGAACGCGTCCATGAAGCTAAGCAGACCATGTCCAGCCGTTGAATCTACTAGCTGATCGATCTTTGGTAAAGGGAAGCTGTCTTTTGGGCACGCCTTATTGAGGTCTGTGAAATCCACACACATCCTCCACTTGCCGTTTGCCTTCTTTACCAACACCACATTCGATATCCAATCAGGGTAACTGACTTCCCGAATGAATCCTGCTCTCAAGAGCTTCTCCACCTCGCCATTTATAGCCTCATACCTCTCCTGGTTGAAGCACCTCCTCTTCTGCCTTACTGCCCGAGCACCTTTCTTTATTGCCAGCTTATGACATGCTACCTCAGGGTCAATCCCTGGCATGTCTTCATGTGTCCAAGCAAACACATCAGCATGAGCCTGTAAGCATTTCACCAACTCCTGCTTTTGCTCTCCCTTAAGTCTCGACCCGATTCTGATCGTCTTTCCCGGGTTCTCTGGTCCCAGGCTTACTGTTTCCAGATCCTCTACAGGTTCTTGTCTGCCCTTCTTGTTTTCCACTCGGGTATCGAGGGATGTTATCTGCATTGCTTCCCTTACTGCCGAGGAGTAGCAGCCTCTTGCGATCCTCTGGCCTCCTCGTACCACTCCTACTATCCCATTCACCCGGTACTTCAGAGCCAGATAATGGTTGGACAACACCGCTTTGCTCATCCTTAAAAATGGCCGACCTAGGATCATCTGGTAAGGACCTTCCTCATCCACTACGACAAAGTCCAGTATCATTGTTCTTTCTGTCGGGGAGCTTCCAATTGTGATAGGCAGCTCGACCACGCCCAGAGGGACTAGCTTCCCTCCTCCGAACCCCTTCAAGGAGGTATTGGTGTATTCCAACTTCCGGTCGGCTATTCTCATCTCTTCCAGGGTTGACTTAAATAACACATCAACTGAGCTCCCTGTATCAATCAGTATCCAGTCAAATTTCTTGCTAGCGACAGTAGCCTTGATGACTAAAGCATCCTCGTGGGGGTATAGAATCCCTTCCTCATCCTCATCCGTCCACATGATTGGCACTTGCCTGACCCTTGCTCGTTTGGCTGCTGGGGTGTTGAAGAGTACCTCCTTACTGGTCATGGCGTACCTAGCATAATTTTTTCTCGATCTATTAGAATCTCCGGCCAATGTTGGGCCCCCAGCTATCACCCTTACTGCGGGCTGCTCGCGCCTCAAGTTTCTACCACTCTGCTCCCCTTCACCTATTGTGGCCACCATCGGGAAAGTCTCATCCATAAACTCGTCCAGGTACCGATTTCTCACCAAATCTTCGACCTAGGTCTTGAGATCTCTACACTCTGTTGTGGTATGGCCATGGGTGCCATGGAACTTACAATAACGTCCTCTATCCCTCATGTTGGGTAGCTTTGTTATTGGTGTAGGGAGGTGCAGCAGCCCTCGATCCTTTATGGCCTCGTACACCTCATCCAGGGACATCTTTAAGGAAGTGTACCGCCCATAGTCCGGGTTCTGGTCGATCAGGTGCACTGCTCTTTCTCTGTTTGCCCCGCTCTGAGTTGGGGGCGGTGGAAGTACTTCTGGTCTGCTCGCTCTGCTACCGTGGGGATGTTGATGAAGACCACCAGATGCCGACTCATGCCTTCTCCAAGGCTCTCTAGCTGGGGAACGAGGAGGTTGCGCCCTGCTGCGCTGATACTGTGGTGGCCTCTGATGAGGCTGGTAAGCAGTTACCCGACCTCCTGCTCCACTACCGGAGGCCTGGTGGTCCCTCCTCCTGATCGGCCCATTCCCCGGTAATACTTTCTTCTCTTTCCTCCCCAACCCTTCTAACTGGTCTGTCTTAATCCGTGCAGCCTTCTCCTCTTCAATCTCGATGTCTCTCTTAGCCTGTTCGTATGCGGCTGCATACGTTTGAATAGCTGGGCTTCTCGAATTGTACCACAGCCTTCCTATCTTCACCCCTTCTTTCAATCCCCTTAACGCCTGAGGGTGGTTGAAGGCTCCCAAGTCGAGGACAGCCCGATGAAACCTCTTGATGAATTCCCGAAGGATTTCTTGCTCCCCCTGTTTCATGCTTTTCAGCTCCATCATGTCATCTTCCGGTGCCATTGCCCCACTAAACTGCTCCGCGAATTCCTGGCACATCTGCTCGAAGGTTTTAATGCTGCCCCGAGGAAGTTTCCTGTACCATTCTCGTGCACGTCCCTCAAGGGATAGTGGGAACACCCTGCACCTTTGGGATTGAGATAATCCTTGTACCCCAGTTATGTCGTTGAAGCGCTCTATGTGCGCTAGCGGATCAGTTCTTCCCGAGTATCTGAGGTCTGGGAGGCGGAAATCTCTCGGAATAACTGCCCTCATGATCTCTGCTGCGAGCGGTGATTCTCCGTCCAGCATTATCCTCCAACCAGGGGCTCTGTTCCTTCCTTGCATGTCGTCAATTATCTGCGCTAGTCTGCGCACTTCCTCCTCCAGCTGCACTGCACGACCAGGGTCACGTGCTGCAACTTGATCCCACTCTTGCTCTACATCATGCAAGTGTTGCCTCAACTCTGTTTCCTCTGCATTCACCACCCCGTCGTCCTCGTCACCAGTCTGTCTTGCCGGGGACTGCTCTCTTTCTCTATGAATTTCTCCCCGCAGAGGTACGTTACCTCTCTCACCACCAAATCTCCCGGTGGTTTGACTTCTCCCCGCACTATCGGGACCTGGTGCCACTCCACCGCCTCTCACCCTTCCCTCTTGGGTTACCCTTCGCTCGCTCCGCAGCTCATGCAGGATGGTTGTCAAGGTCTCCATCTGCTTTTCCATCCGTTCCATCCGGTCGAACATGACTTTTTCCCGTGCTTCACTGACTATCTCCCTCAGCGTCACGGAATCGTTAAGCCTCCTATCACCCCCTTGTGCACTACTTCCTCCTGTCTCCATTGCTTTTCACTTGCTTCACCCCTCTTCTTGCTATCAACAGAAGCTTTTTGCTCTCGTCCCCACAGACGGCGCCAAAATGTTGATGCGGGATTCCGGTTCTCCTCGTTCTACGACCAGGATCTCTGCTCGATCAACTTCATCACGACCAGGAGGTCTCCTCGCAAGGCTTCTTCTCCAGAGGTTCCTGCGCACACAGACAAGTCAGAGTACGCCGGTTATTTTCCCGGCGCAAACCCTCCGACGCTCAAGTCAGATATGAAGGTTCGGGGAACGCTTGCCACGGATCTTATGGCTTTTTCGTGGTTTTCTCTTCTTTTGAATTTCTTTTCTAATCTCAAAAATGCCAACCCCTTTACCTTCGTTGGCTACCTTTTTATAGGCTTCCTCTGAATCCCAGTTTTCCACTTTTTTCGAGACGGTACGGGACTCTGACTGCTGCGTTATGGGCAAACGTGGGATCTTGCGTGTTACGCCACGGTTCTGGGGAAAGCGTGGCTGTCGTGGTTCTGTGAGATCTTGTTTCCGCTTTTTGGGGGACGGTATGGGACTCCGACTGCTGCGTTATGCTGCGTTATGGGCAAACGTGGGATCTTGCGTGTTCCGCCGTGGTTCTGGGGAAAGCGTGGCTGTCGTGCCTAGATTCTCGGGCTGGAGAGCATGTCTTGCCAACTGCCGTCGACCGGGTCTCCTCGCCTCTCGACCTCTAGCCGGAATGGCCTTATGCCTCTTACAGGAAATTGGCCTCGCGGATGACGTGCTCGTGGACGAGCAGGATATTTCTGCTCCTGTTCCCCCGCGCACCAGGCTTTTACGGAACACACCGGTTCGCAGAACTCTGCCATCAGATATCTGCTCACCATGCCTGGTCTCGTCGACGTATTTCTCCCAAACAATTAAAATTCTCCATATAGCAGGAGGTCAATATTCTGTTGCGTACTCAGTATTTGAAAAGGTTGAAAATGGGATGAAGGCAATCATAAGTGAAGTAAACAAGTGCTATCGTTTGAAGCACATTTTGAAACAACAAGATCCCTCCTCCATTATGGGAAATTTGGAATGGTTGGAAGTAATCCAGTTTGATAATTTGGTTAATCTAGTACCATCCTCGACATCATTTCGAAATCTAACAACTTTGATGTTATGGAGATGCAAAGGATTGAGAAACGTATTAACATCCTCAACAGCAAAGACTCTAGTGTGGCTACGACGCATGAGTATAGGATCATGCCATAGGGTAGCAGAAATAGTGGCTGACGATGATGAGGGAGATAAAGATAATGCAGCAGCAGCAAATGATGAAATTGTGTTCAGTGAATTGAAGGAGTTGGAGCTTCGTTCTTTAAACGATCTCAGAAGCTTCTACTCAGGCATAAATTACGCCTTCAAATTCCCTTCTTTGGATGTATTAACTGTGAGCTTTTGCCCCAATATGAGGATTTTCTCCGGAGGAGAATTAAGTACGCCCGTTTTACGCAAAGTATTACATGAAGATTTTGTTAGGGACTGTTGGGACATTAAAGAACGTTGGATTTGGGAGCACGACCTTAACACAACCATACAAATGCTATATCTTCGGAATAAGGTACGTATTCGTTTAGTAATTGATTAAGAAATATTATTGATTTCACTCAAAAGTAATGTGTTGTTGAAAACAGAGGAGGACTAAGAGTGCATAAAATTGAGACTATGTGAGCAATTGTATGATTTACTAAACATAAAGGATTTTATTGATATTTCACGAGAAATGCTACACAGCTCGTAGCTTACGCTTCTTATTTTTCTCTTATTCTTCGCATTTCACTTTATGCCTCTAAGAAAGAGCCTAGAGGTACTTATTATAACCTAAAACTAATACAAACCACGCAAATATTAAATTATCAAAATAGGATAACCACATTTTACAAATCTCACCAAGTACTCAAGAATTTTCTAAACTTAGATATTTTCACCACCATTTGATAGTTCTTGATTAAAGTCATCTTCTATTCTCTACACAATTTTTGAATCTTCCATCGATTGAGCTTTGAACTTGGGCTTGGACAAGTGTAATTGAATTGGATCATAAAATTGAGCGTTAGACTTTTAACACGCACTAATCATTCTGAAACATATAGTTTCTATTTTGATTCTTGTGCTGCATGTGCATGCATTTATCAAAATTTTACTAATTAATTTCATTTTTAATCTGATTTGTTTATCGATCATTGCCATATCTTTATTTTTAATGGGTAAATACTAGGAAGAGAACAAAGAAGAGGATGACAATGAAGTGTAGGACGAGGAGGAAGATGCAGAAGGGCAATGATAACTGGTAAGAAGTTTTGTCTGGGATGTTCTAAATTTTGTGATGAGTAAGGTTCTGTTTAGTATTAAAGTGTATAGATTTTACGGCACAACAGTTATGAAAAAAAAAACTGTAGCTATGAAATAAAAATAATAAAATGTAATAAATATAATTTTAAATAATATTTTTTACAAAAATAATAAATATATTGTATGCGTTTCATCATATAACTGTAGTATTAAGTCAATTTAACTTTCAAGTCATAGCAGTTAGTGTTTACCAAATATAAATTGGCGATAAATATATATATATATATATATATATATATATATATATATATATATATATATATATATTAATTTATGTCAAAATTTGTGCTTATCATTAATTGATAATTAATGTCTCTTTAGGCATTTCAGAGGGGCTGCCTTCCTTTAACCTACTTGGGTGTTCCAATTTTCAAGGGCTGTCCTATCCTAAACATTCTCATTTACAGGCCCTAACTGACAAAGCTAGATCGAAGCTAAATGGTTGCAAAGGAAAGCTATTATCCTTTGCAGGGAGGGATAGTCAATTTTGCAGCTAGTGATGCGGTTTTTGTGTTGTAATTAAGGGACCTTATATTGGCGGTTTGGGATGTTCTTAGGTATTCAAACAGCTTTTTATGCTGAGCTCATGGCGTTGATTTGGGTATTGCGCTTGCAGCGTGCTTTCCGTAAATGTGATTTTTTGTTGGTCATTAATTAAGCTCCTTTCTAATCCTCCTCTTGGATACTCCTTAAAATGCTACGTAATCTTTGGTACAATTGTAGTAACCTTTTTTCACCGTATGAATTTTCATTTTTCTTACATCTATCCGAAAAATAATAGTATGACTGACCTCTTGATTAGTAAATATGGAGGTTCGTTTATTGTCTTTGTGACGTGGGTAAAGTTTAGATGATTTGAATTTGGATAAATAATTAAATAAACCTGCTTGAAAATCACTTGATCATGCTTTTGAGACATATTATGGGTATTAAGCACACCCTAAGTTATACATAAAGTACAGGTGAGCAGGTGAGACAAAGAACGTCGGACTTTGGGACCACGACCTTAGTAAAAACCATACAACAGCTCAACCGGGGGGGGGGGGGAGGGAATACAATTAAGTGACAGGCATTGATTGAAACATACAATTTCTGTTTTAATTTGAATTTGTTTTCTCGTCTACTCTCCTATTTCTACAAATAGAATTAAGATTTATGAGCTTGCTAAATAATTGAATGTGCTCAAAGTATAAAGCTTCTTAATTTGATTTCGACCAGCAAGTATTTCTTTTCAAACTTCTTTAATTTGGACGATAAATTTTATCGTGGGTGAGTGATTGTTTAACTTCTTGAATTTTGTTAGTATCATAATTGCGAATGTAATTTTATTATTTACTATTAGTTGTTCTTTCTTTACCATTTCATGCCTTTGGAATGATTTGTAATAATACATTTATAATTTAAAGGACAAAAAACTATTAAAAAAATTATAAAGGTTGAAGCCAGGGTTTCAGTATTAAATCATGACTGATAAAAGGTTAGCAAAGGCCGTGAGCCCGTGAAAGAAAAATGATAAGGGAAATTGTGATAATTAGCTTACTAAGTGTATTTTGGGTATTAACATGCGTCTATTAAGTAAAATTTAGATTTTAAAATTTAATAATGTATTTATTGAGTAGATGAATTTAATAAGGGTGGGGCTATTTGAACCCAGCAATGTACTCTCTACTACATTCTCTTTTTAGTTAAGAATTTTATTATATATATAATTTTTTGAAAAATAATTAATCTCTTCTTCTGTGTCTCTTTTCAATTTAACAAATTCTCATTAATTCATTCAAATATGTTCTTTTAGCTACAAATAATTGATATCACTAACTAAGAGGAGCATAATCCACTATTTAAAAATATACATCAACAAATTTTTATCAGCCAAGAAATTTAATAAATATAGAAATTAATTATTACGAAACATAAAAGCTAATGAAAAAATAATTCTTATAAATAGAAAGCATGAAATAAAGATCATGGTATACTAGGAAAAACCCAAAAAAAAAAAGGATTAAAAAAAGTGAATTTGAATGTTTAGTTTGTAGAATATAAGAGTAAAGAGAGAATACATAATTATAAGGTAGAGAGAAAGAGATTAGTGAGCGCAATTTAGAGATTTCCAAATTTTTAATTTTTAATAAATGAATTTATTTTTTTAAAATGGGTGTAGAGAGGAATTTGGTGGGTTGAAATAGCTTTACCTATTTAATAAATATTTTGGTGTTCAAATAGTCCCCTTTTTAGAATGATAATTTTGCCCTTTCGTATTTTAATGAATTTATATTATTGAGTTTAGTTTATGTACGAAGACATTTTCCCCTCTATTACACTAGCACGAAGTCAAGGGAGAACTAACTGTCTTGATCAAAACATAAGAAAACATAAGATTTTGTAATTCTTTTAGTAATAAAGCTTTAGGATACACTACATAGTATTTGTTGCACCACATTGTTATTTTACAATAACTTAAAGTTGTGAGATTAGTATTAAAATCTTGACAAAAATATCTAACCATTAATTTCGTCATCATTATTGTTATTATTATTATTAACAACAATTACAAAAATAAGAACAATAACAATAATAATAATATAATATATTAATATTTTAATAGAGGATAAGAGTGAAATTATGAAATTTGAGTGGGTTAAAATAGAGAGTTTAAGGAATGAGAACTTAATTCCTAATTCTTTATCTTAAAAATATGTGGATCCTGTATGTTTCATTCTCATTCTCACCTTTTATTTTAATAAGTAAACATTATAAATTATTTTTATTTCAGATTTTGACTCCGCAATGCAGGAAGTAAACGCACCATAATAGCAGAGAAGGTAGGTAGCTAAGTTGGCAACTTTTTCCCTTAAAAATATCTACCATACTTACCTGAGATATTTACCATCACATGCAATCATCAATAGAGTCACAAATAATCATAATTAAAGTTAGGGTCTTGCTTTCGAATTTGATTCAGCAGGTGATCTCCACCATTTGGATCGTTGTTTCCTAATCCGATGGACAACGATTAAACGGCCATAAAGCTAAGAAGATTAATTAATTCCAAAAGACATGACCAACATTGGCTTTCCAGCGGCACTTAAAAATGCAGAGGGGTCACTTTTAGTGAAAATAATACGACAAACCACTATTCTTCAAAGTTTACCCATTCATGAGATCAATTTTTAATATCAGTCTTTCTTTGCATTCATTAATATCAGTCTTTCTTTGCATTCATTAATTTTCAATCAACAAACCCTTTCCTTATTTCCATCTTTTGATCAAAGCCACACTTTGCGTCTGTCTATTTTATTCATTGTTGTTTTGTTATTTAGCCCTTTGCCGTCAAATCTTTTGAATTTTCAATCTCAACTTTGATGTTATGGAGATGCTAAGGATTGAGAAACGTATTAACTTCCTCATCAACAACAAAGACTGTAGTGCGGCTACGACAAATGAGTATAGGATCATGCCATATGGTAGCAGAAATAGTGGCAGATGATGATGAGGGAGCTACATAACCACCACAACTCGAGTTTGGCATATCCTGTAAACTAGAGCACACACAAACGTTAGAGGTGGAGCCAGTAGTGACCGGCGACCACACTTTCACGCTCAAGTAAGATTTTGCACAATAAGAGATTGTCTCAAGGTCAAAAATGGACCTTCAAACTGATAAAAAAATTGGTGAAAATACTCTCCGTGTGTGCTCTGAGGAAGAAGATGCATGAGAGCAATATTTTTGGGTGAATGAAAGTTGGTTACCGTTGGAGAGTGTGACTTGAGCATTTTAGGAGTTGCCTGAGGGTCTTTCCGTCATTTCGGATACATAACGCTAATTGATTTGGTTTCCCTCCCTCGGGTGAGGGTATTTTAGAGACTGTAATTGTGGTCCCGAGATGGTGATGTACTCAAACAAGGGAGACAAAAAAACCAATAGCCAGTTAGCCACCCTCTTGCTCCTTAGTTTCTACGCGTGGCCTTTCCTCCAACCAGTGGTCCTGCTGGTTTTTTGACCACTGCAAGGGATAACTGAGGTGGCAGCTCTCTTATTCCCTTTTTTGCTTTCTTTTCCCTCATTGGTTCCTTGCCTTCAGCAGAATAAGATATTTTCGATTTGGTATATGAAGCACGTACTGTTCACGCGTGATCTTATCCACCAAGGACATCGATTCTGACTTTGCCCCTCAATTGCATATGTTTTTACCAAAGCTACGGGAAGCTTGTCTCCTATCTTGGCTTAAGCTTCCCAGCCTTCTCAATCTAGCTGTCTGGTTTCACTAATTTAACCCACTAATGCCATGTGTCGGCATTTCATTACCTCATGTCTGCACCAGTAATTCCTCCCAAACAATAGTAATGTAACAGCAACGAATGATGAAATTGTGTTCAGTGAATTGAAGGATTTGTAGCTTCATTCTCTAAAAGATCTCACAAGCTTCTATTTAGGCGTAAATTGCACCATGAAATTCCCTTCTTTGGATGTATTAACTGTGAGTTTTTGCCCCAGTCTGAAGATTTTCTCGGGAGGAGAATACAGCACACCCATTTTACACAGAGTATGGCATGAAGATTTTGTTAGGGACTGCTGGGACATTAAAGAACGTCGGATTTGGGAGTAAGGCCTTAATACGACCATACAACATCTATGTCTTTAGAAAAAGGACCTTAATACAACCATGCAACAACTATATCTTCAGAAAAAAAGGTACATATTCGCTTAACAATTAATAAAGAAGTATCATTGATTTCACACAAGAGTAACGTACTCGTCATTCCGAAACATATAGTTTCTCTTTTGATTCTTGTGCTGCATTTGCACGCATTTAATTATCAAATTTTTGCTAATCAACTTCATTTTTAATCTGATTTGTTTAACGATCATTGCCATATCTTTGTTTCTAATGGCTAAACACTAGGAAGACAACAAAGAAGAGTAGGATAATGAAGTGTAGGACGAGGAGGAAGATGCAGAAGGCAATGATAACTGGTAACAAGCTGTATTTCAGATGTTCTCATTTTTCGTGGTCGCTATCAAATTATATAGAATGACGTTAACTTGGGTGACATGAAATATTTTAAAGTTAGCAGTGGCACTTTTATCACTTAATAATTCAACTGAGATGCTCTCATAAATAATAAATAAAATATATTATTTAAAAAAAAATCATCAAAATTTTTCAAAAGCTAGCTGGGACACGAGCCTTAACGGGTCCTATGCTAGATGCGTCCAACCTTTTACATGATATGAATCTTCATTTCTCTAACACTTACTGACAAAACAGTAATATGACTAATCTCTTGACTAATATGGGGTTCACCGCCAAGACTTCTTTTGTCGAGATTTTATATAAAAAGTTAGTATTCATTGGATAAGTAATATTAGCTGGTGGTAACTAACTTTAAATTAATTCTCTTCTATTTTGTGAAATTTACTCCCAAAAAAAAAAGTACTTTATGAAATTGTTTGAAAGAACATTCAACTCCATCTTTAAATTCTTTTTGTTCTGATTGATCACCCAAGGCCAAGTACTAATAAAAAGGTTGAAAATGGGATGAAGGCAATCATATGAGAAGTAAATAAGTGATATGATCTGACGTACATTTTGAAACAACCAGCAATAGTCCTCTATTGCCATTGCAGACAAGCCACAAAAGTTCTACTGTTTACTGTCATCTTCAAGCCATATCTGAATTCGTTCAGTGTACAGTACTTGTATTTTTTTGAATTTGCTTTCCTCATCTACACCTCTAGCAATGTAAATCTTCATTTGCTCAAAAATTTTATTGTTGGTAAAGCTTCTTAATTTGATTCCACCGACAATTTTTTTCTTCTGAAACTTCTTTAAATTCGACAATAAATTTTATCGTTGGTTAATCATTGTATATCCATCAACAAAAGAGCTTATATGAGACCTGTTTAATTACTTGAATTTAGTTAGTATCCTGATTATGAATGTAATTTTATTATTAGTTGCTCTTTCTTCAACATTTCACGCGTTTCGAATAATTTGTAACAATAAATTTATAATTTAACGGCAAAAACGTACTGAAAAAAATTAAAAAGGATGAACCTAGGGTTTGGTTTCAAAATCATGACTAATAAAGGTTAGAAAGGTGCTGAAGGAAAAAGGATAAGAGAAATTATGATAATTAGTTTACTAAGGGTATTTTTGGGTTTTCACGCGTTTCGAATAATTTGTAACAATATATTTATAATTTAACGGCAAAAACGTACTGAAAAAAATTAAAAAGGATGAACCTAGGGTTTGGTTTCAAAATCATGACTAATAAAGGTTAGAAAGGTGCTGAAGGAAAAAGGATAAGAGAAATTATGATAATTAGTTTACTAAGGGTATTTTTGGGTATTAATGTGTATTCATACAAAAAAAATTTACATTAATGATGTTTTTATCGAGTAAGTGGGTCTAATACATATTTTGGTGTTCAAATATTTTTTTAGAATAATAATTTGGCCCTTCATATTTCAATGAATATACATGAGTTTAGTTTGCGTAAAAGGATGCTTCGCCCCTACTACACTGGCATGATGCTAACGGTCAACTAGCAGTCTTGAACTAGCAGTCTTGGTGTTAGGATATAGTATTTACACATGGTCTCAAGTTGTTGTTTTACAATAACTTCAAGGTGAGGTTATTTTAATTTAAAGTTTTGAATTAAAATCTTAATACAAATTTTTAACCATTGATCTTATTAACTCGTGATAGTACAGAAGGTGGATGAGTTGGCAACTTAAATAATAAAAGAATAATAAGCCTAGGGAAAAGATGAAATAAGAAAGCAAAGCAATGGTAAAGGTTAAGTTTTTCACTTTTTTTCACTTCAAAATATCTACCATATCTATCTGGTTTATTTATCATCACATGGAAATCATCATTAAGGTAACAAAGGGTCATGCTCTCAGCAAGTGATCTCCCACCGTTTGGATTTCTGTTCCCTAATCCGACGGACAACGGTTAACCGGCTAAGATGATTAATTAATCAGCACTGATGTTTACCCCGGGTCAAACCCCGAAACAGCTGCAAAGGTCGTAGTTTCAGCTCTTGTTTTTTTTTTTTTTGTTCTGATTTGTTGTTAATGACACCGTTTCTGTTAAACGACACCGCTTCTGATTTGTTGAGAACGAAGTCGTTTTGGTTAGGACACATTAGTTTCTTCTTCCTCTTCGTTTAACTCAGCTGCAGAAACCTTGCTTCTTCCTCTTCATTCCCTTAACCCACCTGTAGAACCCTTTGATTGAGATGAATAAATTTTCTACGCCCTGATCTTAAGCGTGGGAATTTTACCGATGAAGAAGATGAACTCATTATCAAGCTTCATAGTTTGCTAGGAAACAAGTAATTAATCAAGCTTCTCCTCTCTTTTTTCTTTTTAAATTTTTATTTGTTTAGGGGTGGGTTAATTTTAATTATTAGATCTAAAAAAAAAATTTTTTTTTTTGGGTGGGGGGTGTTTTGAATTTGTGTAATGTGGTTGTTGATAGCTGGAAGATTACCAGGAAGCACAGGTAATAAAATAAAGAATTATTGGAATACACACATCAAGCAGAAATTACTTAACCGTGGCCTTGACCCTCAAACCCACCGCCCTCTCAACTTAATTCATAACCATAATAATTTCAACAAATACACTGTTAATAATAATGAAGAAATAATGCATAGCAGCACCCATTGTCAAGAAAATCTCGACTTAGAGCTATCCATTGGACTTGCTTCTTCTGAATCTGCAGACTCAATACCACTGCAGCAACGACAATAGCCGCAGCAGCAGAAGCAAGTTGTTGATTACAACAAATTTTTTGAAGTGAAGCAAGCAGTTTGTTTGTGTTGGCAACTGGGTTTTGGGAGAAGTCAACTGGGTAAGAATTGTACTCAAAATTCTAGTGTGGTGAAATGAAGAGAGAGAGAGAAAGCAGATGGGTTCTGGCGTTGCTTTTGCCTTAGTGTGAGAATTTTGCCTTTTGAAAAACGGCGTCGTTTTACCGAGAATGAAAACAAAAACAAAATAATAGATGAAACGGCATCGTTTTAGAGCCCTTTCGGGATTTAACCCGAGGCAAACATCACTTTCCTTAATTAATTCCAAAAGACATCCGGCTAAGATGATTAATTAATTCCAAAAGACATAGAGGGGTCGCTTTTAGTTTTTAATCTCATCCTTATTCTCCGTTGTCTGCCACAACAAGAAGTTAAAAGGAAGTTGTTAAAAAGAATACGACAAAACTTTACTCTTCAGAGTTGAATCGCTCCTCCATTATTGAGATCATTTTTTAATATCAGTCTTTCTTTGCATTCATTCCCAGTCAACAAAACAAACCCTTCCTTACCATTTTCATCCTTTGATCAGAAACACACTTTGCTTCTGTTTATTGTGTTCATTGTTGTTCTTGTATTCCGCTTTTGCCGTCAACTCTTTCGAATTTTCAATCTTCTGATCTCAGCAATATTTGGCCTCTGTTTGTTGTAATCTTCAGTCTTGTTATCTGGTTTTGCTCTGTTCTCTATCTAGTCTCTGTTTTATTCTGTATCTACTCTTTGTATTTTCTTCTTACTCTGCCCCATCTTGTTGTAGTCACTCGTGTTTAATCACTTAGTTTGCTTCATTATTGGATCAATTGTTTTTCAAAAATTCAGAAAAGGAGAGAGAGAGGAAAAGGCCTGAAGATGGCTGAAATCATTCTTACTATTGTTGTAGAAGTTGTAAAGTGCTTGGCTCCTCCCGCATATCGCCAAATTAGCTATTTGCGTGAGAGTAAGTACATGAGCAACTTACAGAATCTCAAGATTGAAGTTGACCATCTGAAGTCTGAGAGGGTGCGCACAGAGCACCAGGTTGATGAGGCTAAAAGAAAAGGAGAAGAGATTGAAGAGAACGTTGAGAATTGGCTTGCAACGGCAAATAATGTCATTGTTGAGGCAGTTAAGTTTACAGACGATGAAGCCATTGCAAATAAGCGTTGTTTCAAGGGATTATGTCCTAATTTGAAGACCCGCCGTCGACTTAGCAAGGAAGCGGAGAGGCAGAAGGAGGCTGTTGTCAAAGTCCGAGAAGCTCGAAGATTTGATAGAATTTCCTACTGTACTGCTCCAGAGGATATACGGCTTATCTCTAACAAAGACTACGAGCCCTTTGAATCAAGAATGTTCACTTTGAGGAATATACTCAGTGCACTAGAAGATCCCGATGTCAATATGCTTGGGATTTATGGGATGGGCGGCATCGGAAAGACGATGCTGGCGGAAGAAATTGCTAGGAAAGTCAAGAGCGACAAACTCTTTGATCAGGTGGTTTTTGTTGAGGTGTCCCAGAATCAAGACATACGAAAGATTCAAGGAGAAATCGGAGATAAACTAGGCCTGAAGTTTCATGAGGAGAGTGAATCAGGAAGGGCGAACAGCTTATTTACACGTATAAAAGCAGAGAAGAAGATCCTGATAATTCTAGACAACATTTGGGAAAATCTTGATTTGCGGGTTGTCGGAATTCCACATGGAGATGGTCATAAAGGTTGTAAAGTACTGTTGACGGCCAGAAGTCAAGATGTATTGTCTGGGAAGATGGATTCTCGACCAAATTTCTCAATTGGTGTTCTAAACGAAGAAGAAGCTTGGAGTCTATTCAAGAAGATGGCAGGTGATTATATTGAAGGTAGTGAATTCCAATCGATAGCAAGGGATGTGGCAAAGGAATGTGCAGGTTTGCCTGTTTCCATTGTGACGATAGCGAGGGCATTAAGGAACAAGAGATTATTTGAATGGAAGGATGCGTTGGAACAACTAAGAAGGCCATCCTCAACGAATTTCAAAGACATACAGCCAACTGCATATACAGCAATAGAGTTGAGTTACAACAAATTAGAAGGGGAGGAGCTGAAGAACATCTTTTTGCTAATAGGATATACAGCCATATCATCCATTGATGCCTTGTTAATGTGTGGTATGGGATTAGGTTTATTTCAAGGTGTCAATAAGATGGAAGTAGCACGAGCTCGAGTACTGACATTGGTGCACAAACTCAAAGCTTCTTGCATGTTGCTAGACCATATAAGCAAGAAGGAAGAGTTCTTTTCCATGCATGATGTTGTTCGCGATGTTGCCATATCAATTGCATCTAGAGAGCAAAATGCGTTGACAGCGACAAATGAGCAGGTTGATGGTTTCAGGGAATGGTCAGACGAAAGTGCAGTAAAGCGTTACACTTCGATCGTCTTACATGATGTCAGGACTAATGTGCTTCCTGAAGTAGTGGAATGTCCTCAACTCAAACTTCTTTTTATAAGTGCGGATAAGGAATCTTCATCATTAACCATTCCAAACAATTTTTTCAAGAGGATGATACAGGTCAGAGTTATAAACTTGACTTACATGAATCTACTATCACTGCCTTCAACACTTGGTTTTCTGTTAAACCTTCGAGCACTGAGTTTGTGTTATTGCAAATTGCTAGATATAAGTGTTATAGGAGGCTTGAAGAAACTAGAAATCCTTTGTTTAAGAGGCTCTGACATTAAGCAGCTGCCAACAGAAGTAGGTCAATTGACTTGGCTAACCTTGCTTGATTTGAGAGAATGTAGGAAACTAGAAGTTATCCCACCAAATGTTTTATCAAATTTATCCCATTTAGAAGAACTATACATAAGTTGTAGAAGCTTTCAAAAATGGGAGGTGGAGGTGGAAGGGGTTAAGAATGCTAGCGTTGAGGAGTTGAAGCATTTGCCTAACTTGACCTCTTTAGAATTAGACATCCATGATGTCAACACTCTGCTCAGAGGCTTGTTCTTGGAGAAGCTGGAAAAGTACAGAATACGTATTGGAGATTGGTATTGGGAGAGCACCAACATTTGGCGTAGAGAATTCAGACTCAGGCTGAACAACAAGATTTGCTTGAAGGATTGGCTGATCGTGCAACTGCAGGGAATTGAAGACCTTGAATTACGTGAATTGCAAGAGCAAGATGTCAATTATTTTGCTAATGAATTAGCCAAAGTGGGTTCTTCAGAACTCAAGTTTCTCAGGATCCATGGTTGCAGCGACGCCCTCAATCCGCCGGCAGAGTCAAAGGTATGATCATTCCTAATTGAAATAATTGGTATGAAGGAATTTTTCACTTGGGATCTAATATTAAAAATAATATAATAATAACATCAAGTACTTTTTTACTGTAATCATAAAATTTACTTATAATAGCTTAATAACTTTTTACTATTCCCCAACAACAAAATCTTGTTGACATCAGACTTGGATGACATAAAATAAACCTTTAATAAAGAAGCTCAAATAAAATCGTAATTGTACTTTATTCTATGTGTAGAGTTCTCAAATTTAGATCGGTAATTTTATTTTAAATTAAAGCTTTGGTCATTCTTTCCTAGCTTAATTGATCTAACCCTTGAATTTAAACCATTTTTCAGACCTTAAATCGTATCCAAATATCATAAGACATGTATGTAGCATCGTAGAAAGGTTTCAATCCAGAATTTTAAAGTGCGAGAACGTCCAAGAAAATGCATAAACCGTGTGGTTTAAGCATTTCAAGTTGTAAGCCTTTAAAACCCCGCGATTTTAAAGTTTTCTTTTCCCACACTTTAAGATCTTAGACCAGAAAACTACTATGTAGCATCATATTTATAAAAATTATGACATCGTTTTGTCAGATTATAAGTTACAATAAAAATAGAAGTTTCTTGTGCATCAAAGTTAATTTTTAAAAATCATCAAATGTTATGTTCATGCTCATTTCCAAAGTAACCAATTTTGCTAAGTCTTTAATGTTTGCAACTAAATTAATATTTAAATCTTTTAGCTTCAGGATAAAACCACAAATATATATATATATATAATTAATTGTCTTATATTTTCCGTACTCTTAGAATAATCATATTAAGAGAATATTCATTGTTTATCTATCTAAATAGGTAACAAGTTTAATTTTTTATATTAACTCTGTTATTATTATTATGTTTTCTAACGAAATCTCAAACTTGCAATCCAAAATATCGAATTTCGATCTAGTACCAAATTAAGTTGTACTAATTTTTAAAGGTCTTGTGTCACGTTGTATTAAAGATTGTGTTCACAATTAAATTTATACTCTAAAATCAAGATGCCTTCAATGTTGACAGAGACAGGAGGAATCAGCAAATGATATGCAGTCGAATGAAATCATTTTGGAGGACAATGTTAATATTTCTAATACACTTTTCATTGAGAAGGTTGGTTACTAATAACCCAATGGCCTTTTCAGTTCTCTGATTTTTGCTTTTTCATCCTTCGATATTCTTGTTTTTTTGCAGATATGGCAAGAGTAATTAATAATTATATGATTTTTAATATCAACTGTTGTAGGTGTAACAAATACATTCTCAGAGAAAATAATTGGTACTCTTGACAAACTAAATGAATTGATAATAATAAGAATAATAATAATAATAAACATATGTATTAGGGAATACCAAATATGTTGTAAGGAAAATGTTATTTTGACCCAAAAAAGTGGGTTTTTAAATTTTGACAAAAGCATGAAAATACTAAAATGTCTTGACAAAAATAAAGTTGATTGATAACTACCCGGATATTGACAATCTTTTTTTGTTTTTGTGAAAATTTTGTAACTCAATTTTTTGTCAATATAGCATTGTTGATCTTGTAATTCCTAATAATGAAAATATATTTTGACTGATAAATTGATTAACATTTATGACTTCACATTTTCTTGAACATACATCTTTAGAGTACCTATCAAATTAGTGAGGAATAATTTGGAAAACTCGATTGATGCTTCATGCTTGTTTGTATGAAAGACTGAAGATAACTATAACATGACAGAGATTACTTTTATTGATTTGTCCATCAAGCAAGAAGTTAATTTTTTGATCGACCAGGTTGCGTTACCAAAGTTGGAGAAGTTGGAGTTGCGTTCAATAAATATTGAGAGAATTTGGCAAAACCAAGTTGCAGCCATGACTTGTGGTATTCAGAATTTAACGCACTTGACCTTTTACAATTGTATGAATTTAAGATGTCTATTTTCATCTTGTACAGTTAGCAATAACAGCTTTGTTCGACTCCAATACATTAAGATAGAAAAATGTCATGTCTTGGAAGAGTTAATAGTCATGGACAACCAGGAAGAAGAAAGGAAGAAAGTAATGTTTCCTCAGTTACAATATCTAAAGATGTATGATCTTGAAAAACTCACAAGCTTCTGCACAGGAGACGTACATATGCTTGAATTTCCATCCTTGAAAGAATTATGGATATCTCAGTGTCCTGAATTCATGGTGAGATTTAAAAGAACTACTAATGACTTGAACAAAAAGGTACGCACATGAAATTTAAAATTAATTTTTCAACTCTTGTATGTACTTTCTGCATGTTAGGTGTATTATTATTATTTTCTAAAAGGTTAAAATTTATTGGATAAACATATTGTATTAGCTAGGTACATGAAATTTAAAATTAATTTTTCAATTGTTATAAGTACTTTCTGCATGTTAGGCATATTATTATTATTTTCTAAAAGGTTAAAATTTATTAGATGGACATATTGTATTAGCTAGTGGTAACTTCTAATTCTTTTCTATTTTGTTAAATTTCCTCCAAAAAGCACAGTACTAATTTTGTGAAATTGTTAGAAAGGATATCAACTTATCCATTTTGCATTTTCTTTGTTTGTTCTGATTGATCACGCAGGTGTTTCCCAATTTGGAAGAGTTGATAGTAGATGCAAAGTATATAATAACAAATAAATTTCTATTTTCAGAAGACTTGCTATGCAAACTTAAATGCCTTGATGTTGCGTTTGTTGATGAGTTGACTGCTATTTTATCACTTGATGATTTCCTCCAGAGATTTCACACCATGAAAGTTCTCCGAATAGAAGGATTTAATGGTTGGTTGGAAAAAGAAAAGGTTGAAGATGGGATAGAGATAATCATAAGAGAAGCATTCAATTGTTATGATCTGAAGTACATCTTGAAACAAGAGTCCTCCTCTATTATGAACAATTTGGTTATTCTACGTGTAACGAATTTTCACCGTTTGATCAATCTTGTGCCATCCTCGACATCCTTTCAGAATCTTACAACTTTGGAGATATCGTATTGCAACGGATTGAGAAACGTATTAACATTCTCAATTGCAAAGACTCTGGTGCGACTCAGAGAAATGAAGATAGAAGCATGTGAGATGATAACAGAAATAGTACTGGCAGACGATGACGATGATCATGATGCAGCGAAAGATGAGGTTATTGCTTTCAGCGAATTGAACGAGTTGAAGCTTTTAAATTTAAAAAGTCTGAGAAGCTTCTACTCTGGCAATCGTGCCTTGAATTTCCCATCTTTGGAAAGATTACTGGTGGATGATTGCACTAATATGAAAATTTTCTCTAGAGGAGAATTAAGCACACCCGTGTTACACAAAGTGCAGCTGAATATGTGGGATGAAGCATGTTGGGGTTGGAAGGAGGGCTTAAATACAACCATTGAACAAGTAAATCTTCAAAAGGAAAGCTTCCTCAAGAAGCGTCGTGAAGCTCCTCCATCCCAGCAATTCCTTTCTTTCGCTCCTGCCCCCAATCTCAATCTCCAAACCAGGTTGGAAATTTTGCCCGCGATGGTTGCTGGCGTTTGGTCAGATGACAACAACTTGCAGCTGGAAGCAACTACTCAGTTCCGAAAAGTGATTTCAAATGAGAGGAGTCCACAAATTGAGGAAGTCATACAATCTGGCGTTGTCCCGCGCATTGTTGAGTTTCTAATGAGGGAAGACTATCCGCAAATTCAGTATGAGGCTGCTTGGGCTCTTACAAACATTGCTTCTAAAACTTTGCAGAAGGTGGTGATTGACCACGGTGCTGTTCCAATATTTGTGAAACTACTTGCTTCTCCAAGTGATGATATCCGGGAGCAGGCTGTTTCGGCATTGGGAAACGTTGCTGCTGGCTCACCTCGATTCCGTGATCTTGTGCTTAGTGAAGGAGCTCTAATTCCATTGCTAACACAGTTAAATAACAATGCAAAACTTTCAATGAAGAGAATAGCCACACGGACGTTGGCTAATTTATGCGGGGGCAAGCCGCAGCCAATATTAGATCAGGTGAGGCCAGCTCTTCCGGTGCTTGCACAGCTTATTCGTTCAAACGATGAAGAGGTCTTGACTGATGCCTGCTGGGCACTCTCCTATCTTTCTTATGGTACGAATGACAAAGTTCAAGCTGTGATCGAGGCAGGTGTCTGTCCACAACTTGTTAAGCTCCTTGGTCATCCATCACCTTCAGTGCTCACTCCTGCTCTGCAGGCTGTTGGAACTATTGTGATGGGGAACGATTTCCAGACTCAGTGTATAATTGACTGTGGTGCACTGCAGTACCTTTTGAGCCTGTTGATCCATAATCATAAAAAGAGCATCAAGAAGGAAGTTTGCTGGATTATTTCAAATATGGCATGTGGAAACAGGGAACAGATTCAGGCGGTAATTGATGCTGGCTTAATTGGTCTCCTTGTCAATCTGCTTCAAAATGCTGTATTTTATATAAAGAAGGAGGCTGCATGGGCAATTTCAAATGCCACCTTTGGTGGCACTCATGAGCAAATCAAGTACCTCGTGAGAGAGGGGTGTATAAAACCATTGTGTGATCTCCTTCTATGCTCTGATCCAGAGATCGTCACTGTTTGCCTAAAAGCATTAGAGAACATTTTGCAGGTCGGGGAAGCCGAAAAGAATACGGACACAGACATTGGAGATGTTAATCAGTTTGCCCAGTTGATTGAAGAGGCCGAGGGAATAGAAAAGATAGAAAATCTGCAAAGTCATGATAACTTCGAGATCCATGAGAAGTCAGTAAAGATTCTCGCGACATACTGGTGTGGCCGTGTGGTTGGTCCTCAGCCCGGTTTGTCGCATGCAGGGAATGAGGAGGAAGATGCACTGGGCAGTAATGTGATAACCAATGGTAAGGTCTATTAATTGTTATTATTATTATTATTACTTCGAGTCGGCTTTCAGATTTATAACAACGCTCATTATCTTGTTTCTTTCACTCGATGATTTCAGGTTGAATGGTGGAACAGTCCTTTATCCATGTCGTTGCAGGATATACGGTAGCCAGATTAATTTCTTAGCATTAATTGTGTTACCAAATTTCAATTTGTAGGCACCCCCAAAGACTTTTCAAGTGCCATATTTTAGTTAATTAATTAAAGATGCATGTGTGAATCAATAATCATGCTTGTGCGTGCGTGCCTTGAGTTAAAATGCATTGGAATGCTCGAGTGCGAACATTAAATGCGAACATGATTATTTAATATTTTAGTAGTGATGCAATTTTAAATGCTCGAGTGCCTTGAGTTAATCATTCTAATCATACAATTTTTTCATGAAGATAATTTAATATTTTAGTAGTGAAATCATTGGAGTAGCATTCGAACATTATTAGCTTCATTCCTCTGGAAATTCAACGTACGTGAATGATACCCATTACATATATATATTTTTTGAAAAAAGATTAATTTTTTTCCAGCGATTTTTTTTTTATAAATTATGATTTAGAATATGAGAGTTAAAAATTAACACTTAAAAACTAATATATTTCTTTCACCTATTAAATGCCAACATTATTATTATTAGCATGAACTAAAAATTAAAAAAATTATTAGATGTTATATTATTTTGCATTTGATTAAATACAATCCTTATGAGAGAGACTCAAAATAAAAAGATTTGTTAATAGGAACTTATTGGACCATGCATGATGGAGTGCTCATCTAGTTCAAGATTCTGAACTTTCTTAAAGTTTGAGGAAACTAATACGCCACACTCATACACCGTATGTTGTAACAACTTTTTTGGACTTTTAAGAGAGTTTAAGATTTTGAACTGGATAATTTCTCACATATGATGTTACTTGCAAAAGAATTATTTTTATTTTTATTTTCTAAGTACATTAGTCTTTTTTTTTTATTTTAAATGAACCAATTTATGACTAAGGTCCAATCTAAAAGGTTACTGAAAAATAAAAAATTTATTCCTTTATTAACTATTAAAAAATATCAATTTTTTCCAAAAAAAAATTAAAAAAAAAAACTTCGGGCTTGAAGTAGATCAAGCATGTTATAGACTTTGATATCTAAGTTTATGGTTCTAAAGTTGATATAAGAGGTTATAAGTTCTAACGACGTTGATTAATATTATTACATTTGGTTAAAAAAAAAAAAATTCTCAGACTCAATAGATTGTCTTTGCACATTTACATTTACTGAATGCGAAATGCCAAAGAGAGCAGGTAATTGGTACTCCCAAAGCAACATTGTGTAGAGCACTTTCATGAGAAGCAATTTATCCACTTTATTTTCTGCTTCTCTTGCCCAACATGGAGCTGTACAAAATTAATTGTTGATGCGAGATTCTAGTTATGCTCTTCCTACGACCAGGACGTCTGCTCGATCAACCTCACTTCGACCAGGATCTCTCCTCGTATGCTTTCTTCTCCAAGTATTCCTGCGTCCACAGAAACAAGTCAGAGCACGCCGGTTGTTTTCCCGGCATAAACCCTCCGACGCTCAAGTCAGATATGAAGGTTCTGGGAATGTTCGCCACAGATCTTATGGCTTTTCTCTAGTTTCTCCTCTTTGGAATTCTCTTTTTTCTCTCTTATAATATCAAAATTGCTAACCCTTTTACCTTCGTTGGCTACCTTTTTATAGGCTTCCTCTCAACCGCCGTCTTCTGTAGTCCACGCCCATTATTCTCTGCATTCTCGGATGTGGACGCCCCATTATCGCCGTTGTGGGCAAATGGGAATGGGCTTCGTGCCTTGATTCTCGGATTGGAATACACGTCTTGCCAACTGTCGCTGACCGGGTCTCCTCGCCTTTCAACCTCTAGCAGGAATGGGCTCATGCCTCTACCAGGAGTTTCACCCCATAAATGTCATATTCGTGGACGAGCAGAATATTTCTGCTCTTGTTCCCCTGCTACCTAGCTCTTACAGGACTTACCTGTTCGTAGAACTCTGCCATCAAGCATCTGCTCATCACGCCTGGTCTCGTCGAGGTATTTCCTCAAACACCGGTCCCCCAGTTTCTGGTGTTGGGTAATGTAATGGACCAGCAGTAGAAACTCATTGATTCTTGTTCGCGTGGGACTAGATAAGGCTGCCAAGAGTCGTGTCGCATTTAATTGCGCATGAGATGATGTGGCAGAGATCTGCCCCTCCATTTGAATTTCAAACTGACGGTTATGTGACCCTCGGGTTTCGGGGCTCTTAAATGCCTGGTTACCCAAGAGTTTGCTTCCCAGTAAGTGAAACCAAAGCCCTCAAACACAAACTCGCGACTTTCCCCCTTCTTGTTTCTCCGGCGAATGAACCTCGGCGTTAAAGCTTTCATCCCTGCCTCTCTCTGACTGAATCCTTGCTCCAGGTATTTCTTCTATTTTCTCGGTCTTGGTTAGTTGTAGATAAATTTCTTTTCTCTTTGCTTTGCTTGGGGGGTAGTAGTCGGCGGTTCTGCTCTAGTTATAGTTTAGAGAATGTCGAAGGGTAAAGAGAAAATCGTTGAGGTTGACGACGATGAGTTAAACTTCCTGCCTAGCCTGCTCACCGATCCTGCCTTTGATCCCGGAATCCCCTTGGAACCCATTAGATCTAGTGTTGGCACTAGCACTAGGAGGATATCTCCCCAAACGACCTCCACGAGCGGAAGTAGTGGTGAGGAGGGACCTTCTGGCTCGGAAGATACCCTAAATGAGGATCAAAGAGGTGATTCTAGTGATGGATCCTTACCAGGAAGACCGCGACCAGAAGGGCAGAGTACAATAGGAGGTAGAGCCTTGGCGCGTGATTATGCTATTGATTACATAACGTGCGCGACCACATTCGACGAGCTCGATGACCTCCGACTTAGGTACCATATACCTGGTGAAATACCCCTTAGGATCCCAGGAAAAAAGGACAGTCCTAGCAGACCCCCTAGGGGATATGTTACCATATTTCTAGATAGTTTTAAGTATGGGCTGAGGTGCCCCTTGCAACCCTATTTTGCTCGGATACTCAACGGGCTAAACCTTGCTCCTGGTCAGCTGAACCCCAACGGGTGAAGGGTACTTTCTGGTCTGTTCATACTGTGGGACAGATATTGCCAAAGCGAGCCCACAGTTGATGAGGTGAAGCATCTGTACCAACTAAAGAGCAGCCCCAAAGATGTTGGCTGGTACTACTTCCAATCTAGTACTAAGAGCAGAAAACCCATAACCGATCTTCCAACTGGTGGTGGTGGGACTTGGAAGAAAAAATTCTTTTTCGCCGGGGGTCCTTGGGGTCAGGTTGCACAAATTGACGGGAATAAATATCGCGTCCCACCCCGTTTCGTGGTCCTAGGTTGCCCGCTCGTTTTAGATGTCTTGTTTTCATAATTATCCTTACTCTGTTGTTTTGCCTCTAACCCAATATCTACTTGTTTGCAGGTTCTTGGGGCGTTCATTTCCCACTCCAACCTGACCAGCTTAAACGGGTCGAGGCTGTACTGGCCAATTCCTGCTCGCATCGGGAGCTGCTAACCACCTACAACCTGATCGAATCTCACTTGGTTCTCCCTGGTCATCAGATGGAGGATGCTGTGATTGAGGCTCTGACTCGGAAGCGTCCTCGACCTCCAACTGCGAAGAGAGACCAGAGCAAGGACGCTCCCACTGCGAAGCGGGTGAACACTGTGCAGCAGGTTCCTCCCTTGAAGACTCTACCTCCTCCTCCTGCCAAAGTCGGAGAAACTAGTGGAGCAGCCACTGATCCTACTTCCTCTTCTCCTCCAGTCGGGCCTAGATCTCGTCTATCTGACAACCGAGCAGAACACTTGGCCCCCTATCTCAACGAGCTTTCCAAACTCGTGACCAAGAAAGACCTGGAGGATTTTGATGGCTGCACCTTAGGCGAGCTGGTGGGGGCTATGCAGTACAGTGCTTTCCATCTGAGCTGCATGACCACCTACTATAAGGCCAAGGTTGGCCGTTACGACAGGAAGATGAAGGAGGATATCCAGTCGGTGATGACCAGAGCTGACGATGCTGAGAAGAAAGCTGGGGAGCTGAATCTCGAGAATTTGAAGCTGATGGAGCAAGAATCTCTTGCTCAAGCAAAAGCCATTACCCTCGAGGAAGAGCTGACCAAGGTCAAGGAGGATCTCCAAGGGCAGAAAGCTGCGTACGAGGCTCAGCTCGAATCTCTCCGCGATTCCCACCGAGCTCAGGTTGAGAATTTGGAGAAGGAGGCTGACAACCAGTACGACCAGGGGCTTCGGCATTCCTATCGTTGCATCATGGCTGTCCTCGGGAAGCAGCACCCTGACCTGAAGATGGACGACCTTGCGGCTGGTGTCGCCCAACATATGGACGAGGAGGCTGCAAAGGAAGATGCCGAAGGGTTGGAGCCTATCGTAGTTGAGGGAAACTCCCCTCCTCGTGCCACTCCTGTTGATGTGGGTGAGGCCAGCACCCCCCCGGACGCGACTGGTGATACTCCCCCAGCGCCTGAGGTGGACCAACTGACGGAGGCTGCTCGGCTTACGGACCCACCGTCCTCTTAGTCTATTTCTTGTATTGTAATGAACAACGTTTGGAAATTATCTGCTTTGTTAATTACTAACAAATTAATACAAATATTTTTTATTTACTTTCCTGCGTTGTAATCATGAGTTATTTTTCCTTTCGAGAATCTGTTCGCCTGCGTCTGGTCGAGCAGGTTCTGGCTTGGCATATGGTTTTGCCACATGCCTTAGAAAAGTCTTCAGTGCTTGGGATTCTGCTCGCTTTCTCGCAGTCGAGCAAACCCTGGCACGCTTGGCTTCTGGTCTCGCCATAAACAGGCTTTGAGACTTGGTGAGCCTTTGCATGCCTTACAAAATATTCCGATGCTTGGGGATTCTGCTCGCCTTCGCCGGGTCGAGCAGATCCTGGCACGCGTGGCTTCTGTCTCGCCATAACACAGGCTTTGAGACTTGGTGAGCCTTTGCATGCCTTAGAAAATATTCCGATGCTTGGGGATTCTGCTCGCCTTCGCCGGGTCGAGCAGATCCTGGCACGCTTGGCTTCTGTCTCGCCATAAAACAGGCTTTGAGACTTGGTGAGCCTTTGCATGCCTTAGAAAATATCTCGAATGCTTTGGAGTCTGCTCGCCTTCGCGTGGTCGAGCAGATCCTGGCACGCTTGGCTTCTGTCTCGCCATAACACAGGCTTTGAGACTTGGTGAGCCTTTGCATGCCTTAGAAAATATCTCGAATGCTTTGGAGTCTGCTCGCCTTCGCGTGGTCGAGCAGATCCTGGCACGCTTGGCTTCTGTCTCGCCATAACACAGGCTTTGAGACTTGGTGAGCCTTTACATGCCTTGGAGGATCTTTCGATGATTGGGGATTTTGCTCGCCGTCTCATGGTCGAGCTGATCCTGGCACGCTTGGCTTCTGTCTCGCCATAAATAGGCTTTGAGACTTAGTGAGCCTTTGCATGCCTTGGAGGATCTTTCGATGATTGGGGATTTTGCTCGCCGTCTCGTGGTCGAGCAGATCCTGGCACGCTTGGCTTCTGTCTCGCCATAAACAGGCTTTGAGACTTAGTGAGCCTTTGCGTGCCTTAGTGAATTTTCACAGTTTCAAGTGAATGAAATTCCTCGACGTTCCATTAATTGTAGAATTCAACTTACATGAAATTGTTTGGTCATAAAATAAATAACAGCAAATACGAATAGAAAGAACTTGAAAATATTAACGGCTCTTACTGGAAATATTTCCTGAGATGTGCTACATTCCATGGGCGCTTCACCTCGTGGCCATCCATGCGAACCAGCTTGTACGCTCCTGGTCCAACTAACTGCTTGACTCTATATGGCCCTCTCAATTCGGATCGAGCACTCCTTGAGTTGAGTCTTTGGTGTTCTGATTCACTCTCCTTAACACCCAATCTCCGACCTTGAACTGCCGTATGTTCACCTTCTGGTTATAATACCGGGAAACCCTCTGCTGGTGAATGGCTGACCGCTTGGCTGCTTGATCCCTCTTTTCCGTTAGCAGATCAAGATTCAAACACATCTGCATGAGCCTGTAAGCATTTCACTAACTCTTGCTTCTGCTCTTCCTTAAGTTTCGACCCGATTCTGATCGTCTTTCCCGGATTCTCTGGTCCCAGGCTTATTGTCTCCAGCTCCTCTACAAGTTCTTGTCTGCTCTTCTTGTTTTCCACTCGGGTGTCAAGGGATGTTATCTGCATTGCCTCCTTTGCTGCCGAGGAGTAGCAGCTTCTAGCGATTCTCTGGTCCCCTCGTACCACTCCAACTACCCCATTCACCCGGTACTTGAGAGCTAGATAGTAGTTGGACAGCACCGCTTTGCTCATCCTTAGAAACGGCCGTCCAAGGATCATCTGGTACGGACCTTCCTCATCCACTACCACAAAGTCTAGTATCATTGTCCTTTCTGTCGGGGAACTCCCAATTGTGATAGGCAGCTCGACCACGCCCAGAGGGACCAGTTTTCCTCCTCTAAATCCCTTCAATGAGGTATTGGTGTACTCCAACTTCAGATCTGCTATTCCCATCTCGCCCAGGGTTGACTTGAACAACACGTCAACTGAGCTTCCTGTGTCCACCAGTATCCGGTCAAACTTCTTGCTGGCAACAGTAGCCTTGATGACTAGAGCATCCTCGTGGGGGTATAAGATCCCTTCTTCATCTTCGTCCGTCCACATGATTGGCACTTGCCTGACCCTTGCTCGTTTGACTGCTGGGGTGTTGAAGAATACCTATTTGCTGGTCATGGCATATCTAGCATAATTCTTCCTCGACCTGTTGGAATCTCCGGCCAATGTCGGGCCCCCAGCTATCACCCTTACTACAGGCTGCTCGCGCCTCAAGCTCCTGTCACTCTGCTCCCCTTCACTTGTTGAGGCTACCATTGGGAAGGTCCCATCTATAAACTCGTCCAGATAGCGATTTCTCACCAAATCTTCAACCTGGGTCTTGAGATCTCTGCAATCTGCTGTGATGTGGCCATGAGTGCCATGGAACTTACAATAGCGTCCCTTATCCCTCATGTTGGGTAGCTTTGTTATTGGAGCAGGAAGGTATAGCAACCCCCGATCCTTTATGGCCTCGTACACCTCGTCCAGGGACATTTTCAAGGATGTATATCGCCCATAATCCTGGTTCTGGTCGATCAGGTGTACTGCTCTTTCTCTGTTTGCTCCGTTCTGTGTTGGGGGCGGTAGCAGTACTTCTGGTCTGCTCCCTCTGCTACCGTGGGAATGTTGATGAAGACCACCGTGTGCCGAATCATGCCTTCTCCAAGGTTCCCTAGCTGGGGAACGAGGAGTTTGCGCCCTGCTGCGCTGATACTGTGGTGGCCTTTGATGAAGCTGGTAAGCAGTTACCCGACCTCCTGCTCCACTACCCGAGGTCTGGTGGTCCCTCCTCCTGATCGGCCCATTCCCCGGTAATGCTTTCTTCTCTTTCCTCCCCAACCCTTCTAACTGGTCTGTCTTAATCCGTGCTGCCTTCTCCTCTTCAATCTCAATGTCTCTCTTAGCCTGCTCGTATGCGGCCGCATACGTATGGATAGCTGGGCTTCTCAAGTTGTACCACAGCCTTCCTATCTTCACCCCTTCTTTCAATCCCCTTAACGCCTGAGGGTGATTGAAGGCTCCCAAGTCGAGGACTGCACGATGAAACCTCTTGATGAATTCCCGAAGGGTTTCCTGCTCCCCCTGTTTCATGCTTTTCAGCTCCATCATGTCATCTTCTGGTGCCATTGCCCCACTAAACTGCTCTGCGAATTCCTGGCACATCTGCTCGAAGGTTTTAATGCTGCCCCGAGGAAGTTTCCTGTACCACTCTCGTGCACGTCCCTCAAGGGATAGTGGGAACACCCGGCACCTTTGGGATTGAGATAATCCTTGCACCTATGTGCACCAGCGGATCAGTTTTTCCCGAGTATCTGAGGTCTGGGAGGTGGAAATCTCTCGGAATAATTGCCCTCATGATCTCTGCTGCGAGCGGTGATTCTCCGTCCAGCATTATCCTCCAACCAGGAGCTCTGCTCCTTCCTTGCATGTTGTCAATTATCTGCGCTAGCCTGCGCACTTCCTCCTCCAGCTGCACTGCACGACCAGGGTCACGTGCTGCAACTTGATCCCGCTCTTGCTCTACATCATGCAAGTGTTGCCTCAACTCTGTTTCCTCTGCATTCACCACCCCGTCGTCCTCGTCAAAAATCTGTCTTGCCGGGGACTGCTCTTCCTCTCTATGAAATTCTCCCCGCAAAGGTATGTTACCTCTCTCACCACCAAATCTCCTGGTGGTTTGGCTTCTCCTCACACTATCGGGACCTGGTGCCACTCCACCACCTCTCACCCTTTCCTCTTGGGGTACCATTGGCTCGCTCCGCAGTTCATGCAAGATGGTTGTCAAGGTCTCCATCTGCTTTTCCATCCGGTCGAACATGGCTTTTTCCCGTGCTTCGCTGGCTATCTCGCTCAGCGTCACGGAATCGTTAAGCCTCATATCCCCCCCTTGTGCGCTACTTCCTCCTATCTCCATTGCTTTTCAGTTGTTTTCCTTCTCTTCTTGCTATCAACAGAAGCTTTTTGCTCAGCTCCCCACAGACGGCGCCAAAATGTTGATGCGAGATTCTGGTTATGCTCTTCCTACGACCAGGACTTCTGCTCGATCAACCTCACTTCGACCAGGATCTCTCCTCGTATGCTTTCTTCTCCAAGTATTCCTGCGTCCACAGAAACAAGTCAGAGCACGCCGGTTGTTTTCCTGACGTAAACCCTCCGACGCTCAAGTCAGATATGAAGGTTCTGGGAATGTTCGCCACAGATCTTATGGCTTTTCTCTAGTTTCTCCTCTTTGGAATTCTCTTTTTTCTCTCTTATAATATCAAAATTGCTAACCCTTTTACCTTCGTTGGCTACCTTTTTATAGGCTTCCTCTCAACCGCCGTCTTCTTTAGTCCACGCCCATTATTCTCTGCATTCTCGGATGTGGACGCCCCATTATCGCCGTTGTGGGCAAATGGGAATGGACTTCGTGCCTTGATTCTCGGATTGGAATACACGTCTTGCCAACTGTCGCTGACCGGGTCTCCTCGCCTTTCAACCTCTAGCAGGAATGGGCTCATGCCTCTACCAGGAGTTTCACCCCATAAATGTCATATTCGTGGACGAGCAGAATATTTCTGCTCTTGTTCCCCTGCTACCTGGCTCTTACAGGACTTACCTGTTCGCAGAACTCTGCCATCAAGCATCTGCTCATCACGCCTGGTCTCGTCGAGGTATTTCCTCAAACATTAATGTTGAAAGGATTTGGGATAATCAACTTCCAGATATGTTTTCTCGTTTTCAAAGTCTAACACGATTGATTCAGAAATTGAAATACATATTTTCAGCTTCTGCGATCAGAAGCTCTCAGCAGCTCCAGCACCTAGAGATATGCAGTTATGGCACAACACATCAAAAAACAAAATGGGTCACTTTCAACTTTCGTTGCTTTGTTGACTTCTTGAAATTGTGGAATGTCATTCTTAAAACTTTTGGCAAAAACCATTCAATACAATCAAGAAAGTCCTTCCCTTGTTTACATTCTTTGACCTCAATTACAATTCCCTCCTGTTTATTGTGCTCACTATTGCGCTGTTTGATTTGCAGTTTTTGCCATAAACTCTTTTGAACTTTCAATCTTTTAATCTCAACAGCACTTGGCATCTTTTGATCTCTAGCTTGTTATTTAGAATTGCTCTGCTCCCTCTCTAATTGTCCTGCTGTTGTCTCTGTTTTGTTCTGTTCTGTACTGACTCTTGTAATTTTCTTTTCTTTTCTTTTTTAACTTTTTTCTACCCTAGATTGTTGTAGTCACTTCACTTGTGTTTAATCTCTCAATGTCAGTTTGCTTCCTAACTAGTCAATTGTTCAATGTTCCACTTCTTGTATCTGAGGTTCTGTTTCTATGTTATTAGTTGCTCTGTTTCTGTGCTTTTAGCCTTCAGATGTATAACTCCTATTTTAATCTGAATGAATGTACGTGTGTTTTAGACTTGAAAATTCTGACAAGCTTCTGTTATGGCAATTATGCCTTCAAATTCCCATCTTTGGAAAGATTAGTGATGGATGGTTGCTCCAGTGTGAAGATTTCTGTGGAGGAGAATTGAACAAAAACCCAAATTGGACAAAGTAACGTTGAACTGCGTTGATAAAAGAAGTCTTAAAACAAAAGGTACATATTCGTTAATTTACTAACTATTAATTAAGAGATATTGATTAAAATGTTCAATTTCTTCTTCTTCTTTTTTTTCAGTTTGTTTAATTTGAATAATTTTTTATTTTTTCAAACTGTAATAATTTCATTGTTTTATTTTTGTGTATTTATTGGCTTCAGTTTTTATTGATTGTCTCTTGAATTTGATATTGTTAATCATTGTATTCTTATGATATAATGAATGGAAACGATATAGTTTATAGTCTTATGATATAATCAATATAGTTTATATTGATGAATCAATATTCAAGACCAGAAAAAAAAAAAAAAACGCGGCGTTTGCTTTTGGAATTCCTCGTTTGGGTCCTCACGTGTTTGCATTACGTGCATCGCGTATTCCGACCAAGTCAAAGGTCAATTAAATTCGTTACAAAGGGAAGGGAAGAAGCAGTTTTGCAGATTCCCTGACTCTACCAAAAGTATCCGTTTGATACATCTTGTGTTTATTCATTTTTTTTTTTTGATACATTGGAGCCTAGTAAAACTAGGCTAAAACAGAACGGGGAATAGAGGTCCCATATATATCATTACATAACCAATAACCAAGACCCGCGGGGGGATTTTCAAAGACATGAAGTCCAAGGGGTAAGGAACCAGCAAGTTTCGCCATGGAATCTGCAGCAAAATTGGCTTCCCGATATATATGCTTTATGGTAATGAGCCATTGTCTATTCATCAGTTCCTTTATGGCAGTTATGAGAGAAAAATGTGCATTAGGCATCAAACTAGTAGAGGAAATAAGTTGGGAAACACATTGGCTATCCACCTCTGCAATTAAATAACGAATGCCACGGTCCCAAGCAATATTAAGTCCTTGAAAAAGTCCCCAAAGTTCTGCAGTAGTCACCGATCCAAATCCAATGTTCATGCCAAAGCCAAACTGCCACTTTCCAGAGCAATCCCTCACCAAGCCTCCAGCGCTGGCTAGACCATTCTTTAATCGTGATCCATCAGTATTTAATTTGAAAAAAGATTCAGGGGGAGCTTGCCATCTAACATCTTTGATGATCTTATTACTCTGACCGAAACTAAGAGTTGATCGTGCATTTTGAATGTCTTGAGCCCAAGATTTAATTTCAGCAACAACATGGGTGCAGTAAGGGGATTTTTGTGAGAAAAGAAATTGATTACGCCAAAACCAAATTTTCCAGATAGCCACTCCAAATAAACATGCCCATTCATCCCCCACTTCATTGATACCAGTCTTTCCCAAGTTGAAACAGAGCCAATCACGAAGATTAAAGGAGAAAAAATGATGTCTGAAGTTGACTGGAATTAAACAATTCCATATTCTCTTTGCAACAAAACAGTCCCTAAGTGCATGCATCTCGTTTTCTCTCTCATGGCCACATCTTTCACAATTCATTTTATCCAGAATATGCCTCTTAAAAAGCTCCTCTCTAGTTTTAATTTTTCCATGCATCACCAACCATAAAAAAATTTTAACTCGTTGGGGCCCTTTCCATTGCCAAATTAATTTCCAGAAATGAGCATCTTTGCTGCAATTGGAATTATTCAGAAAAAGGTAAGCTGATTTAGATGTGAACTTGCCCGTTTTTGAGTGAGCCCAATATAGGAGATCTTCGCATTTGCCATCAGACGGGGGCTTGACCGCTGCAATTTGGAGAAGAATTTGATTGGGGATAAAAGTACTAATCATGTTCCAGTTCCACTGCCCCTCAGCATTTACAAAATCAGCCACTCGTTTATTTATTAACTCAGCTGGAATTGGCTTTGTAATATAATCTGCAATAATTATTTCTTCTGAAACCCAACGCTGATGCCAAAAGTTAATTTTATTTCCATCTCCAATCGTCCATCTCATGCCCCGTAACACATAATCCCAGATTCTGCTTATGCTTTTCCAAAGATAAGAACTGCACTTATTGTCAATAGCTATAGGTATAGAGTCTGAGGTAAGCCCATATTTAGATCTCAGAATCTTAACCCACAAACTGTGTGGAGAAACCAACATATTCCATCCAATTTTCATAAGCAGAGCATTATTCATATCAGAAAGATTCTTCAAGCCAAGACCACCTCCAGATTTCGGTGTACAAACCATTTCCCAATTAAGCAGATTGATTTTTCGGTCTTCATTATTTCCTCCCCAAATGAATCTCCGAGAAATCCGATCAATTTTATCTAACACTCCCTGAGGAATCCTTGTCGTTTGCATGGCAAAAATAGGAACCGCTTGAATAACTGATTGAGCAAGAGTAATTCTTCCAGCTAAAGAGAGATGCATTGAGTTCCACCCTGACAGCTTTTTATCAACATTGTCCACAATCTCCTGATAAGTAGCTTTGGTAACTCTGTTATGAAGCAGCGGCATTCCGAGATATTTGCCAAGATTGTCCGTAGCAGAGAAACCTAAAGACTCACTTATTTTCCTTGCCATAGCCTTTTCAACATTCTTGGAGAAAAACACACGGGTCTTCTGTTTACTAACCATCTCCCCTGAGCAGCTGCAGAAATTGTCAAGTACATTATTTATAACTTGGGCTTGATTATAAGAAGCCTCAGCCATAAGGAGCAAATCGTCTGCAAAAAAGAGATGTGTTAGAGGGACACCATTATGTGAAAGACGTATAGGACACCATCTTCCGTCAGACACTGCTTGATTAATTCCGTGACTAAGACGTTCAATACAAAGAACAAAAATGTAGGGAGAAAGAGGGTCTCCCTGTCGGATGCCTCTAGAAGGAGTGAATTCATCAGTGAGCTCCCCTTCCCATAAGATTTGCATTCTAGCTGTGGTGATGCATTCCATTGTAAGTCGAATAAACTCCTGAGGCAACCCAACATCTTTAAGAGTATCATGAATAAAATCCCATCGGAGCCTGTCATAAGCCTTCTCAAGATCTACTTTGATAGCCATCTGCCCAACTTTACCCCTTTTATTTTTCATTGTGTGGATGATTTCTTGCGCCATGACAATATTTTCTGTGATATGCCTTCCGGGGACGAAACTAGTTTGAGTTGGACCAATCAAGTCAGGTAAAATCTCCTTTAGCCGGTTTGCCAAAATTTTTGTGACTGTTTTGTACAGAACTGGACAAAGGCTGATAGGACGAAACAATTTCATGTTGGTGGGGTTATTGGTTTTTGGGATAAGGACAATAAGGGTCCTGTTCAGTTCTAGGGGAAGGGGATTGCCTTTAAAAATATTACTCACAAGATCGCAAACTGAAGCACCAACCACATTCCATTGTGTCTGATAAAAGAGAGCATGGAGTCCATCAATTCCTGGAGCCTTTAATGGTTTCATTCCGAAAATAGTAGCTTTTATTTCCTCTCTCTGAACAGCTCTGCAAATATCGGCTATTCTGTCTTCCTCAATCTTTGGAAAGGCATTTGCAATGGAGTAAAATCGGACCTCTTCATCTTGACAGTTGAAAAGTCTAGAGAAAAAATCAATGGCGTGAGTCTTCATTTCTTCCTTGTCATAAATCCACTTGCCCTCACTATTTTGAATAGCATCCACTCGATTCCTTCTTCTTCTAGCAATTGTTTTACTATGGAAATAGGCTGTGTTTCTATCCCCGCAAGCAATCCATTCACGCCTTGACTTTTGGTACCATAATAATTCCTCTTGGGATAAAATATTTTCAAGTTCCGTCTTCAATTTGGATTCTAGTTTAAGAAGCCTTTTTGAATCAAAGCACTCCAGGGCTCTCTGAATGCCATTCAATCTTGCAAGAATTCTCCTTTTTCTTTTAAAAATATTCCCAAAATTATCTCTATTCCACTTGCTGACTTTATCCACAAAATCATGAGCAGCTTGAAAATACCCCTCAGAATCCCTCCATTCTTTAGCAACGAGAGAAATAAAAGAATGGTCCATTAGCCATGCTGCTAAAAAACGAAATGGTTTTACACCATTCCTCCTATTCAAATTTGAGTCGAAGCTGACAAGAATTGGACGGTGATCAGAGTGAATTTTTGGGAGATGTAAGACCGAAGCTTCTGTGAACAAACTATTCCAATGATCATTACAAATGGCACGATCAAGTCTTTTAAACAGGGTTCCTCTAGACCAAGTGAAGCAAGGCCCTTTAAAATGCAAATCTATAAGGCGATTGTCGTGAAACCAGTTATTGAAAGATCTGCAAATACCACTGCTTTTTGGTGAGCCACCTTTTTTCTCTAAAGCATGAAGAATTGAGTTGAAATCGCCACCCAACATCCAAGGTCCCTTTATCGATTTAGCTATTGACTCTAGCTCGTTCCAAAATTTCCTTCGAAGGCTGGGATTGGGGCTGGCATATACTGCAGTGACCCATGACCAATTACCAGAAAAGTCTGTAACTTTAAAATGAATGTACTGTTTGTGGTTAACGACAAACTCCATTGCGAAACCTCTATTCCATAGTATCCAAATACCCCCAGCAAAGCCCTCAGCCTCCACTCTATGTGAGAATTCAAAGCCACTTCCTTTAATAAAATAATCAGCTTTAGCCCCACTGACTTTAGGCTCCAAAATAGCAACAATATCAGGTTTGTAAATCTTGCTCATGGTTTTAAAAGTTCTTTTAAAACCCGATGAAGATACCCCTTGACAGTTCCAAAAAAGGATAGATAAATTCATCATTAAGGAAAAAAAAGACAAAGGATTGGCCATACGAGACATCATTAACATTCCATGTTATCTTTCTCCTCCAAAGAGGCCCTGCTATCAACAGAAGCTGAATCATACTCACTATCATCATCCATTGAGTTTCCATCATCCGGGTTATTCTCTTCATTATCGTCCATAGCCAAATTATCATCAGGGGGTTTGTCATGGTCTCCGAAATAGATGGTGGGGACAGCAAGCCTCAAATTGGATTGAGATGTATCAATAATTGCATTTAGAGATGAAGGTTCAACTCTTGGGGGAATAAATTTAATGGCTGTGTGCTTTGCGGGATCCAAGCTAGTAGGGACTGTGGTGGGAACTGGTAAATCGGTTGAGGGTGCATGGTTAGTTGAAAGGGTACGTGGTAGTGCTCTTGCATGCATGGGAGCTGGTGGGGACAAAGAGTGTTCAATATTCAAATATTGGGGCTTGGCATTGTTGACACTTGGTTTTTGCATGGTGGAGTTGGTTTTAGGATTGCTTTTGGTTTTATATTTAAAGTGGGTAACTGGCTGTTCATTTTCGGTTGTGGAAACATTATGGTTTCGAGGGAGAGCAATTTCTCTTTCTTCAGTTTCCTCCTTCTCGAGAACTTCGAAACGAGAGCCCCCTTCACTTTTGCCGTCTCGGAAACGGTTGAAATTTTTTGTGTAGCCGCCTTCCTTGCTGACTCTTCCCCTCCCTTTCCGGCTGACGATCATCCAAGGACCAAAACTAGGATTAACCGGAACTTCAGAAGATGATGACTTTTCCTCCCCACCACCGGGATTATCCTCCGCAACATTATTCTCACAACTCTCCGTCGGATTTTTCAATGTGTTTGACTGTGGGCAATCATCATTCTTATGCCCGTAAATTCCACAATTAAAGCAAATAATAGGCAGATTCTCATACTCAATATTTTGCAACTTCCCATCCAGAAAAAATTGTGAGCAGAGAGGCTTCTTTAATGAAATTTCCACTGCAATGCGAGCAAACTTTCCCCTCCTTGCTGACTCGGTGTTGTAGTCAATTTTAATCACTTTTCCCACGACGTTTCCAATCATGCGAAGGATCCTTTTGTGGTAATAGTGTAGAGGCATACCCGGTATGCGAATCCAAGCCACAATGTTTTCAATATTGACATTAGAACTATCAAAATGAGGTGTCCACTGTTGTACGGTGAGATAATGGCCAAGAATGGTCCAAGGCCCTTGTGTGAGAGCATACTGTGCATCAATCTCAGACTTGAATCTAACCAGGAAGAAGTCATTCTCCAGGTCTATAACTGTGAAGCCTTGCAACGTTCTCCATAGATCATTCAGCTTATTGCAGAGAGCCCTATATCCCATAGACCTCCCTAGCAACTTGACAACAATCGTGTTCATCCATGGCTTAACGAGCTGAGCTTGTATCTTTCCTGAGAAAGAGATGGATGGGATACTATTCTTGTCTTCTACAATCACGTCTTCAGGCTCAAATTCCAGGTCTTCTTCTCTACCCAAGATCTCCTCTTCAAGCTCATTTTGGTCTTCCATCAGTTTATCTTTAAAGGATAAGGGCAGTGGATTATCAGCATCAACACCTTGCTCCCTAAACCTTGCCTTTTTTGTTGAACGATCATCCACCAGCGGCGGTGGAGGTTCTTTGCTTAGGATTTCGCTACTCATCTAGAGAGAGGGTTTTTATGATTGTTTCTTTAGTAATCTTGTGTTTATTCATGGGGGTAAAGATCTTCTCTTAGATTTCTTTTCTCTCTCAATCTCTTCTAGTCAAATGAGTGGTTAAGATTAAATTTTTAAATTTTAATATTGACATTGACAAGCATCCCAACTCTTTTCACTTTATTTACAATTAAGCTAATTTTTTAACTAAATTTAAAAAAATAGTTCAATTCATTATATTATCATGGAGGGTGTGACTCTTTTCATTATAACTCTTTTCACCTTTTCATATTCTCTTTTGCTTTGTACATCCTTCCAAATACCAAAATAAATCTTTGCTAAATGTTTTACTTTTATTAAAATAATAAAATAACTTTTTTTACCTCTGCCATGTCCCTTCATTGTTGTACATTATTTTCTTATGAATATTGATAATTATTATAATAATTAGTACAAAATCTATAAGAGACCAAAAATAGTTTGTCTTATCGTGTAATTTTCTTTTTTATTTTTGTAGTAAATAATTTTTTTTTTTACCCAGTAGTAAAGGTGTACTAACTAGTAACTGCAATATTAATTGTAGTGTGTATATCATTACTGTTTTTTTATTATATTAATTCGTGCCACAGAAGGTTCGAATGCCTTCGAATTTGTTGAACGTATCAATAAAAACTGATTTCATCTTTGAAGAATTGTCTTGAATCTTTAAAAAAAAAAAAAAACACATGAACTTTCTTTGGCTAATTATGATTTTTACAAGAAAACTAATTAATTTGCTTCTTTAGAAGTGAATGTTCATCAATTTTTTTGGCAAGTATGATTGACCATTTATGCATGTTAAGGAACATACTCTGGAATATATTCTTTAGATGCTTCAGTTCGTTAAGTTTGTTAGATAACTAAACTGGTGATCTGGCAGTCTGGCAGCAAGTTTGTTATGAATTTGTTATTCAGTTAACAGTTTGTTAGCACGGTTACTTGTAATTAACTTTAGCTCAAGCATATGATTTTGATGTTTGTAGAATGTTCCAGAGACTGATATAAAAGGACTTGTAATTAGACTTAATATGTAATGAAAACGATCATGATCATCTGATCTGAAAATTTTCTTTCAATGCTTAACTTTCTTTTTACTCTTTCTCAGTAACCAAACGTTACAAACAGGTTAAATAAACTTTGATTATGCGTACCAAGTATTTGGTGAAATGCTCGCAAGAATTTAAACACTGTTATACCATTGCTTCGTCTTCCACGTTTAACTTTTCCTCAAAGCGAAGAAATGGAACATTTAAAGATTCACATTTCGGAAACCTTACCAATGATTATTATATGTACATTCAACACAACAGCTTTAATCGAAGCATATTTACCAATATGATGGCTTTAACTTTAATTAACATTAAATTATACATGGTTGAATCAGCATTATTGTTCCCGGATTTTCTTCAATGAGCGGAAAGGAATTTCTCTCCTTGAACTTTTAGAAAACTATTATTCTCCTCTGTAGAATTTAATATTAAATTTTGCTTTTTAACCACTCAAGTATTCAGGATTTTAGGTACCAACTCACATCACAAAATATTCCGTTCTGTATTTCAACATTTATAATCTTTGTGCAATTCTGTGGAGATGACATAAGACATCGAGGACTGGACCAACTTCAGTCACACAATTTATTCCATTCTTTTATCTTTTATTTAATTATTCTTTGCTTCACATCTAAATTTAGCCAAGGAACTTTGGCTTTTCAGCAGAGCACTTTAAAAAATAAAATGGGTCGCTTTTAACTTTTGTTCTCATCCTTGAATGATGTTCATTGCCCGCCACAGTAAAAAGGTTAAAGAAGATGACAATTGTACGTCATATATCTTCACTTTAACAAAACCTGTGGATATTTTATTCCTTCATTGACTTTTTCTTTTCTTAAAGATGATAAGTTTCTCCTTCCAAAAATTGTTCATTCTTAATTAAAACATTGGCAAACAATTAATTTTCTCCTGCCTCTCCTCCATTTTGCAAATCATTTAATATCAGTCATTAATTCTTTGCAGTCACTCTCAATCAACAAAACCCTTTGCTTTATTTACATCCTGTAATTTCAAAGACACTTTGCTTCTTTAAGTTGATATACATTCACAAATATTGAACGTGAAACGCCAAAAGACATCAAATGAATGACCCACGCCGCAGGTTAATTTTAGTCTCATTTACATTTTTTTTTTGTTTTTCTTTTCATTTAGCTTTGACAAAAAGGAATTCAGATAGAATCAAATGTTTGAAACTTAGATGAAGACTGTTCAAAGTTGGAATGATTCGAATTATTAATTCAAATTGAGTGAAATATATTGTTAGTAAGTTCTTACTAAAGATATTTGATATAGAGACTAATTTTCAATTGACTGAAGATTGTCCATCAAAATATTTTTCATTTGCAGAACATTTTGTTAATTATATAAACTTACAATATTATAATGGCAAATATCAACATGTAGTCTTAGGAACAACGGCAAAGTGGTTAGGATTACAAACCACGAATTTTTCATTTTGAACCAAATTAATTATACAAATGAATACATAGGCTGATAGGCTCTTTAGCACTTGGAATTCGTCATTTGGGTCCTCACGTGTTACCATCACTTATACTGAGCAAGTCAAGCGTCAGTTAATTTCGTTATACAAAGAGGGCGCGAGAAAGAGCTGGATTCTGTTTTATGGGGGCCAACTCAACTTGTGAGAGAAATTGTGGTTGGTTTAATTTCTTCTCAAGTTTTGTTCTTTATAGAGTGATATACATCTTCTAACCTTGAATTGGATAATCAGAAATGGAGTTAGTTTAATTCTTGGATGGAAAGTAGGTCACATCGTGAGCGAACCAGCAAAATTCTTGTGTTGTGATTGTCCTTCACTGATCTGTTTGATTGCTTTCTACTATTGAATTAGAGTTTATACAACTTGTGCTCATTCTTGAGTGCAAGTTTTTGGTCTTGGTGTTTCCATTTGTGTGTATGATCAATTGAAACCCAACAGTGGTATTTATGTTAGAGCGGTGGTATTTATATCATCAAAAATTTTCAAAAAAGTATAAAAAATATAAATTTCACTCTTATTAATTTATGAGCACGAAGACTCAATTTATACAAGTATTTAGAATATGGAAAAGGAAATGATACAATTAGCATAATTTGAGAATAATGATTGATTATCAAAGATTGAGTCAATCAATCTATCTTAATAACTAATTAAGATAGAGACAATTAATCATTTGATTAATTGTTTTGATTCCATCAATATTGCTTGATTCTTATCATATCAAGCATTGGATGAAATGCCCAAAAGACACGAAAAACCATCCTCCTCTACGACCGGTTTATATCCTATTATTTTACTGAAGTACTATAACTTTAAAGTTGCAGTTGCTGTAACTATAAAATAAAAGTTAATAGTATGTAGTAAAATATAATTTCTAAGTAATAATTTTAACAAAAATAATAAATATGTTATGTGTTTCTCATCATAGAAGTGGTTGATCAAATCAACTTAACTTCTAAACTACAAAACTAGTGTTTGACCGACAGGGCCATAGTCTTATTCCTATATAGACCTTTTTCTATTATTTTGATTTGGTTAAAACCAACCATAAATGGTTCATTCATCAGCAATTCATGCAGCTGTGTTGATCAGTTGACCAAACAGAGTTTCCACGTCCTCCCCCGCGTATAAATATTATAGATATATACAAAGCTTTTTGACTAAGAAATGCTTGCAAGAAATCGACCCACAATACAAACACGGTTTTAGCATATTAGCCTGCTTCATCTTCCACGCTTACTTTTCCTCAGAGGGAAGCAATGGACATTTAAAGACTCGCGTTTGGACAAGACAACTTCACCGATGCGTGTTGTATGTATATTCCGCACAACAGCTTCAATCGAAGCATATTTACGAATATGATGGCTTTAACTTTAATTAACATTAAATTATACATGGTGGAATCAGCATTATTGTTCCTGGATTTTCTTCAATGAGCGGAAAGGAATGATACTCCTTGAACTTTTAGCAAACTATTATTCTCCTCTGTAGATTTTAATATTTAATTTTGTTTTTAACTACTCAGGTTTTCAGGATTTTTGGTACCAACTAACATCACAAATATTCTGTTCTGTCTTTCAACATTTATACTTGGTCTATCATTACTAGCATAACAAATGATCGTAATTAAAGCTATCACCTTCTCATCGTTTATCTTTATTTACTCATTCTTTCTCTTCAATTCTAAATTAAATTAGCCAAGGAACTTTGGCTTTACGGCATAGCATGCACTTCAAAAATAAAATGGGTCACTTTCAACTTTTGTTCCTTTCTTGACTTGTTGAATTTGTGGAGTGTCATTCTTAAAACTTTTCGCAAACCATTGTCGCTCAATACCAGTCATTCATCTATTGCGATCAACAAAATCCTTTCCGTTCAAATATATTTTGCTCCTGATTATTGTGCTCACTGTCTGTTTTCTTGTTTGTTATTCAGCTTTCTGCCATCAACTCCTTTGAATTTTTAATCTCATCCGTAATCTCTGTTGCCTGCCACCGTAAAAAGTAGAAGAAGACCGCAACCATTATCCAACAAACCCTTTCCTTATTACACCCATTTTTAAATCAGAGACACACTTTGCTTCTGTTTATTATGTTCATTGTTGTTTTGTTGTTCCGCTGCTTCCATCAACTCTTTTGAATCTTCAATCTTCTGATCTCAACAACACTTGTCCTCTGTTTGTTGTAATCTTTAACCTTGTTATTTGATTTTGCTCTGTTCTGTGTTCTCCATCTATACACTTGTCCTGCTGCTCTCTCTGTTTTATTCGGTACCTGCTCTTTCTGTTCCGTGTTCTCCATCTATACTCTGCCCCATTATTTCATAGTCACTCGTGTGCGATCACTCAGTTTGCTTCCTATCGAGTCAATTGTTTTTCCCAAGTTCTATACAGAGAGCGAGAGAGAAAGGAAAAGGCTTCAACAGAATGGCAGAAATCATTATCGATATTGTTGCAGAAGTTGTAAAGTGCTTGGCTCCTCCTGCATATCGCCAAATTAGCAATTTGCGTGACAGTGAGTACACTAGCATCTCACAGAATCTAAAGACTGAAGTTGAGAATCTGAAGTCTGAGAGGGTGAATACAGAGCGTAAGGTTGATGAGGCTGAAAGAAAAGGGGAAGAGATTGAAGAGAACGTTGAGAATTGGCTTGCAAGGGCCAACAATGTCATTGAAGATGCAGATGAATTTACAAACGATGAAGCCACTGCAAATAAGCATTGTTTCAAGGGGTTGTGTCCTAATTTGAAGACCCGCTGTCAACTTAGCAAGGAAGCAGTGAGGCTGATGGAGGCTATTGTCAAAGTCCGGGAAGCTGGAAGATTTGATAATATTTCTTACAGTATCATTCCGGGGGATAACTTGCTTATGCCTAACAAAGACTACGAGGCCTTTGAATCAAGAATGTCCATTCTGAATGAAATAACTGATGCACTAAAAAATGGGGATGTTAACACGCTCGGGATTTATGGAATCGGCGGCATCGGAAAGACGACGCTAGCTAAAGAAGTTGCTAGGAGAGCAGAGAATGACAAGCTCTTCGATCAGGTGGTTTTTTCTGAGGTGTCTGAGAGTCAAGACATAAGAAAGATCCAAAGAGAAATCGGAGATAAATTAGGTCTCAAATTTGATGAGGAGAGTGAATCGGGTCGGGCAAGAAGGCTTCATGATCGACTGAAGAAAGAGAAGAGGATCCTTGTAATATTGGATAATATTTGGGGAAATCTTGATTTGAAGGCGGCGGGAATTCCTCATGGAGATGATCACAGGGGATGTAAAGTGCTGTTGACGGCAAGAAGTCTAGATACATTGTCAACGAAGATGGATTCTCAAAAAAATTTCTCAGTTAGCTTTTTAAAAGAAGAAGAAGCTTGGAGTCTATTCAAGAAGATGGCAGGTGATTATGTTGAAGGTAATGAATTGAAAGAGGTAGCAAGGGATGTGGCAAAGGAATGTGCAGGTTTGCCTGTTGCCATTGTGACTGTAGCAACGGCACTAAGGGACAATAATAGCCTATTTGATTGGAAGGATGCATTGGAACAGCTAAGAAGGCCTTCCTCAACGAATCGTATGAATGTACAGCCAACTGCATATAAAGCCATAAAGTTGAGTTACGACAAATTGGCTGGGGAGGAGCTCAAGAACATCTTTTTGCTAATAGGATATACAGCGATAGCATCCATTGATGATTTGTTAATGTATGGTATGGGAATGGGTTTATTTCAAGGTGTGAATAAGATGCAAGTAGCACGAGCTCGAGCACACGCATTGGTGCACAAACTCAAAGCTTGTTGCATGTTGCTCGACCATATAAGCCAGAAGAAAGGGTTGTTTTCCATGCATGACGTCGTTCGCGATGTTGCCATTTCAATTGCATCTACTGAACAAAATGTTTTTTCGGCGACAGAAGAGCAGGTTAGTGGTTGCAGGGAATGGTCGGACGAAAGTGCAACAAAGCTATACACTTCAATAGTCTTACATGATGTCAAGACTAATTTGCTTCCTGAAGCAGTGGAATGTCCTCAACTCGAACTTCTTTATATATGTGCTGATAAGGAATCTTCATCATTAACAATTCCAAACAAATTTTTCGAGAGGATGATACAGGTCAGAGTTATAAATTTCAGTTACATGAATCTACTGTCACTGCCTTCATCACTTGGTCTCCTGTCAAACCTTCAAACCCTGAGTTTGTATAATTGCAAATTGCTTGATATAACTGTTATTAGAGACTTGAAGAAACTAGAGGTTCTTTGCCTACGAGGTTCTGATATTAAGAGGTTGCCTGTAGAAGTAGGTGAATTGACTTTGCTAAGGTTGCTTGATCTGAGAGATTGTAGGGAACTAGAAATTATCCCACCAAACGTTTTATCAAAGTTATCCCATTTAGAAGAACTATATATGGGTCCTAGAAGCTTTGACAAATGGGAGGTGGAGGTGGAAGGGGTCAAGAATGCTAGCCTGCATGAGTTGAAGCATTTGATCTCTTTAGAATTACAAATCCAAGATGTCAACACTCTTCCGAGAGGCTTGTTCTTGGAGAAGCTGGAAAGGTACAAAATACTTATTGGAGGTGTTTGGGGATGGGAGTACGCCGACATCTGGTGTAGAGAATTCAAAATCGATCTGGATTCCAAGATTCGGTTGAAGGATGGGCTGATCCTGAAACTGCAGGGAATTGAAGATCTTTGGTTATCTGATTTGGAAGAGCGAGATGTCAATTATTTCGTTAATGAATTAGACAAAGTGGGTCCTTCACAACTCAAGCATCTCTATATCAGGGGTTCCCACCTCACCCTCAATCCGGCAGAGTCAAAGGTATGATCATTCCTAATTTAAATAATTGATATGAGAGGATTCTTTTGGTGTGTGTGTGTGCGTAGATGTATGTGTGAGTGTGTCTGTGTGTCTGTGTGTCTGTGTTTGTGTCCGTCTGTCTGTCTGTACGTACGTACGTTAGGCTAAAGCTAGAAATTTCTAGTGCATCACAGTATTTACTAGTAATTAACTTTGAAAAGTCTTCAAATATTACATCATCCTCATTTTCAAAGTAAACAATTTTGCAAAAATCTTTAATGTTCGCAATTTAATTAATATTTTAATTTTTTAGCTTCACAATCATACCATTTTAATCTTTTAGCTTCAGAATCTACCTCCCTAAAAATAACATTATAGCCCTTGTACTGCATGAGCTTCATGCTTTATAATATCCTTCTTCTCTTTTCTCTCAATAAAAAGATATCTATATCTAAAATTAATATTAAAAAATGTGAAATTAATGGTCTTATATATTCTCAGCACTCTTACAATGTCATATTAAAGAGCATGGCCAAGTAGTTTTCAAATAGTTGTGTTTACGTAACCACCTCAGTCTGAATCTTAAGGAAAGTAACAGAATAATTAAAAATAAATAAATTCAGGCTTTACCCATTCCCTTACCTTGAAAAAATTATTAAGAGAATATTTATTATTTATCTAATTTAAATCCATAGTTAGAGGTTTAATTTTTCATATTTAATTTTTATTTTAAAATTAACTCTATTAAATTTTTATTAAAAAATCTGAATTATGGAATCCAAAACATCAAATTTGAATCTAATGCTAAACTAATTGGACTAAGTTTTAAAGATCTTCTGTCTATCCTTTAAGATTGTGCTCACAATTAAGTTTATGCCTAAAATTGAGACACCTTCAATGTCAACAGAGACAAGAAGAATCAGCAAATGATATGCGGTCCCATGAAATCATCTTGGAGGACAATGTCAAAAGTTCTAATACACTTTTCATTGAGAAGGTCAGTTATTAATAACCCAATGGATTTAATAATTCTCTATAAACTTTTTTTGTTTGGTATATTCCAGTTTGTCAGCAAATATGACAAGAGTGATTAATAATTATATTTCACAATTATTCAGAAGTTTTCTTCAAAGTGTTGTAGGGTGTAACAAATACATTCTCAAAGAAAAGAAAAGGTACTTGACGCAACAAAAGAATTAATAATAATAACAACAACAACAACATCATGTTACGAAATACTAAACATGTTGTAATTAAATAAAAAAACTTTGGCCAATAAATTCATTCATACTATGACTTGTCATTTTCTTTAATATATATGTCTTTAGAATACATATATCGATTTAGTGAGGAATAATTTGGAATACTTGATTAACGGTTGTTTGTACGAAAGACTGAAAAGAACTTTGACAAGAGAAAGAGTAATTTTATTGATTTGTCTATCAACAGAAATGATTGTTACTTGTAATTAACAAGTTAATTTTTTTGACCGAGTAGGTTACATTACCAAATTTGGAGAACTTGGAGTTGCATTCAATAAACGTTGAAAGGATTTGGCAAAACCAAGTTGCAGGCATGTCTTGTGGTATTCAGAATTTAATGCACTTGACCCTATACAACTGTGTAAATTTAAGATGTCTATTTTCACCTTCTATAGTTAGCAGCTTTGTTCGACTCCAGCGCGTTGAGATAGAAAAATGTCGCGTCTTGGAAGAGTTAATAGCCATGGACAACCAAGAAGAAAGGAAGAATAATATTGTAATATTTCCTCAGTTACAATATCTGAAGATGTATGATCTTGAAAACCTCACAAGCTTCTGCACAGGAGATTTAGATGTTCTTGAATTTCCATCCTTGAAAGAATTACAGATATCTAAATGTCCTGAATTCATGGTGAGATGTACTAATATCTTGACAAAAAAGGTACGTACAAGAATTTTATAATCAATTTTTCAAATTCTTATGCACGTACGGTGAAAATATATGTTATATAGCTCAGAGTTAAATTGCCCATTGTCTTCATCACATGGTTTCTTCCTAAAAGTCAAATTCTCAGCAACGTAACTCTTAGATTAGTACACAACATTCATTCATAATTTTAATTATTCTGCATGTTAGGTGTATTATTATTATTAATTTGTATAAGGTAAAATTTATTGAACAAATATATTGCATAAGCTAGTTGCAACCTACAATTCCCTTCTGTTTTGTTAAATTTCCTTCAAAGTGTATTGTATTAATTTTGTGACTTGGTTGGAGTGAACATAAACTGATCCATCTTGTTTTTTTTTTTTTTTTCTCCGTACGGATTGATTGCCCAGGTTTTCTCCAATTTAGAAGAATTGATAGTTGATGCAAAGCATATAGTAACAAACAAAAGTGTATTTTCAGAAGACTTACTTTGCAAACTTAAATGTCTTGATGTGGAGTTTGTTGATGAGTCAACTACTATTTTATCACTTGATGATTTCCTCCAAAGACTTCACACCATGAGAGTCCTCCAAATAGAAGGATCTGACGCTTGGTTGTCAAAAGAAAAGGTTGAAAATGGGATGGAGGTAATCATAAGAGAAGTAAACAAGTGTTGTGATCTGAAGCACATTTGGAAACAAGAGTCCTCCATTTTGAACAACTTGCTTATTCTACGTGTAAAGTCGTGTCACCATTTGATCAATCTAGTGCCATCCTCGACTTCCTTTCAGAATCTTGCAACTTTGGAGATATCGTATTGCAATGGATTGAAAAACCTATTAACATCCTCAATAGCTAAGACTCTGGTGAGACTCAGAGAAATGACAATAGAATCATGCGTTACGATAGCAGAAATTGTACTGGCAGAAGATGCCGCAAAAGATGAGGTTGTTGCTTTCAGTGAATTGAGGGAGTTGAAGCTTTTAAAAATGCAAAATCTGACAAGCTTCAGCACTGGCAATTGTGCCTTCAAATTCCCATCTTTGAAAAGATTACTGTTGGACGATTGCCCCAGTATGAAGATTTTCTCTGGAGGAGAATTGAGCACACCCATGTTACACAAAGTACACCTGAGCATTTCGGATGGAGAACATTGGATTTGGGTGCACGACCTTAATACAAGCATAAAATACCTATATCTCAAGAAGACAGGTGAATTTCTTCAATCCCAGCAGTTTCCAATTTCTACTCCTGCCGCAACTCTCAATCTCCATACTGAGTCGGAAATTTTGCCCGCGATGGTTGCTGGGGTTTGGTCAGATGACAAGAAGTTGCAGCTGCAAGCAACTACTCTGTTCCGAAGGCTGCTTTCATTTGGCAGGAATTCACCAATTGAGAAAGTCATACAATCTGGCGTTGTCCCGCGCTTTGTTGAGTTTCTTATGAGGGAAGACCATCCGCAACTGCAGTTTGAGGCTGCTTGCGCTCTTACAAACATTGCTTCTGGAACTTCGGAGAATACTAAGGTAGTGATCGACCACGGTGCTGTTCCAATATTTGTGAAGCTACTTGCTTCTCCAAGTGATGATGTCCGCGAGCAGGCTGTTTGGGCATTGGGAAATGTTGCTGGTGACTCGCCTAGATTCCGTGATCTTGTGCTTAGTCAAGGGGCTTTGATTCCATTGCTGGCAGAGTTAAATGAGCATGCTAAGCTTTCAATGCTAAGAACTGCCACATGGACATTGTCTAATTTCTGCAGGGGCAAGCCACAGCCACCATTTAATCAAATAAGGCCAGCTCTTCCGGTGCTTGCACAGCTTATTCGTTCAAACGATGAAAAGGTCTTGACTGATGCCTGCTGGGCACTCGCGTATCTTGCTGATGGTACGAATGACAAAATTCAAGCTGTGATCGAGGCAGGTGTCTGTCCACAACTTGTTACGCTCCTTGGTCATCCATCACCCTCAGTGCTCACTCCTGCCCTGCGGACGGTTGGAAATATTGCGACGGGGGACGATTTCCAGACTCAGGGTATAATTAACTGTGGTGCACTGCCATACTTTTTGGACATGTTGGTCAATAATCGAAAAGAGAGCATCAAGAAGGAAGTATGCTGGGTTATTTCAAATATCACAGCTGGAAACAGGGAACAGATTCAGGCGGTAATTAATGCTGGCTTAATTGGTCCCCTTGTCAATCTGCTTCAAAACGCTGAATTTTATATAAAGAAGGAGGCTGCTTGGGCAATTTCGAATGCTAGCTCGGGTGGTACTCATGAGCAAATCAAGTACCTTGTGAGAACGGGGTGTATAAAACCATTGTGTGATCTCCTCCTATGCCCTGATCCAGGGATTGTCACTGTTTGCCTAACAGGATTAGAGAACATTTTGGAGGTTGGGGAAGCTGAAAAGAATATGGGTACTGCCATTGGAAATGTTAATCAACATGCCCAGTTGGTAGAGAAGGCTGAGGGATTAGAAAAGATAGAAAATCTACAAAGTCATGACAGCAACGAGATCCATGAGAAGTCAGTAAAGATTCTTGAGACATACTGGCGTGGTCGTGTGGTTGGAAGAAGACGATGATACAGTAAGCTGCCGGTTTCCCGTATGCAGGGAATGAGGATTAAGGATGAGGAGGGAGATTCACAAGACAATGATGCGATGACTAATGGTAAGGTCTATTAATTATTATCATTATTATTATTACTTCGAACCGGCTTTCAGATTGTCAAACAACACTCATGATCTTGTTTCTTTCACTTGATAATTTCAGGTTGAATGGTGGAACAGTCCCCTATCCATGTCGTTGCAGGATATACGGTAGCCAGATTCATTTCTTAGCATTAATTGTGTTACCAAATTTCAATTTGTAGGCACCCCAAAGACTTTTCAAGTACCATTTTTAAGTTGAGATGCATGTGTGGTGTGAATCAATAATCATGCTTGTGCCTGGGTGCCTTGTATTATATATATTGGATTGTTAGAGTGTTTCGGTTGTTATAATGAGGAAACTAGCCATCAAATGAGCTTATAATCATTCTAGTCATGCAATCTTTTTTCACAAAGATAATTTAGTATTTTAGTAGTAAAATTCATTGAAGTAGTATTCGAACATTATTAGCGTCATTGCACTAGAAATTCAACATACATGAATGATAACCATTACATTTTTTTTTTGAAAAAAAATTAATTTCTTTCCAGCGATTTTTTATATAAAATATGAATTAGAATATAAGAAATAAAAATTGATTTTAAAAACTAATATATTTCTTTCATCTATTAATTTAGAACATTGTTATAAGCATGAACTAAAAACTAAAAAAAAATTATTAGATGTTATATTATTTTGCATTAATTATATACAATCCTTACTATATAGACTCGAAATAAAAAGGATGTGGTGATAAGAATTTATTGGAGTATATATGATGGAGTGCTTCTTCGATCTTAAGATTCTAGACTTTCTTAAATTTTGTGAAAATTGTTACTCCACATTGTCACACCGTATGGCGTAACTGCTCTTTGGGCTCTAAAAAAATCTAAGTTCTTGGATTGGATAATTTTGTGAAACTTATTACTCCACACACGCACTCGCACACACAGGAGCGCATGCGCGCACACGCGCGCGCCCACCTCTTATCCGAGGGTAAGAGGTGGAGGTACAAATCCTAGCCCTCACGAATTTATTAGAAAGAAAAGAATGATTAAAGGAACGGAGGGCAGTTTTTGGAATTATTTTTGTGCCATTGCATTTTTTATAACTTTTTAATATTTTTTGTAAGGTATATTTAGGATAGGGTTTTAATAAGGAAATCTGAGGGGGCCTCCAAAGCTATATATATATATATTCATCATTCTCAGATACAGATGCGTTCATTTTTTTTATTGTGGATACGCTCTAAGCCGTGGGTTTTAACATACTTATCTTTTAATGAATTATAAAGCCACGTGGTTTAATAGCATTAAAAATTAATTCTTTTAAATTGCATGACTTAAAAGCGTGCTCGTATGAAAAAAAATAAAAACTTCCGCACTAGAAAAGAACTATATGTGTGTGTGTGTGTATTTGTGTGAAATTATCTAAATAACCAAAGACCAATTAATTCATTATTTATTGGGAGTGAGATTTCAATTAAATGCTTAAATAAAATATTCTTTTAACAAAAATTTTACACCTACCGCCCCGTTTCATTTAATTTTTAAGATTAAATGAACTAATTTATGACAAAATCTTCAAGGCCCAATAATCTAAAAGGCTACTAAAAAATTTAAAAATTTATTCCTTTGTTAAATATTAAAAGATATTTAAAAAAAAAAAAAAATTGGGCTTGAAGTAGATCGGTCATGTTCTAGATTAAAAGATATTTCATATCGCTTCATCTTCCATTAAAACTCTTCTTCTGAGGGAAGAAATACACTTAAAGATTTGCATTTCTTAAATTTTACCTTCAATTAACATTAAATTCTCCATGATTTATAATTATGAACCGATACGCGTTGTCGCACATCTTACAGTGTGCGACGGCATATGTGTCATGATTTTATTTGTAAGGTTGTAATATGGGCCACACAGCCCCACCATTACCAATGAGATAATGACATGCGTCTCATTGCGCACCACAAGATGCGTGATGGCGTGCATCAAAGCATCCCTCTACAAACTAACAAAGTGTCTTTTAACTAAAATGGATTTTTTCAATCATTTAATCATATAAACTAATGGTACAATTATATTTTTATATGGTCAAAGCGTCAAGATTAAATTAATAAAAAAGTAACGAGCGAGGATGGACTAATGATTTTTCCAAATATTGAGTGGAGTAGCAGCAAATACCAATTTATTTGGTGTGTAGTAAGTAATAATGTGTATTAATGCAAATTTAAAAATAAGTTATTTAATAGTCAAACTATGTCAATGCACTTCAGTTAAAAAATTTTAAACAATTTAGACTTATGAGTCAAAATATTGAAACATTACCATTTTTAATTCGGATGCAAACAGCAAGGACTGTCAATAACCTAGTAAGTTCATCAAAGCCATTGAGCTACTTTTATGTTAAATCTAATGATTACTATTAATTAATAAGAATACGACAACATATGGGGTATGGTGCTAGAGGGGCACCATAGTTGAACCCATTTATTTAATTCATATTGACAACAAGTTTAATTTTTCATATTTAACTTTTAACTCTAAATTAACTCTGTTATACTTTTGTTAAAAAATCTCAGTTATGGAATCTAAAATATTGAATTTGATTCTAGTGCTAAACTGAATTAAGATTAAGGTTGTACTCACAATTTTGAAGACCTTGTGTCACTTTGAATTAAGATTGTACTCACAATTAAGTTTATACTCTAAAATCAAGAAGCCTTTAATGTCAATAGAGACCAGGGGAATCAGCAAATGATATGCAGTCGAACAAAGTCATAGTCATTTTGGAGGACAACGTTGATATTTCTGATACACTTTTCATTGACAAGGTTGGCTATTAATAACCCAATATTGGTCTTTTTAATTCTTTTTTTTTTGTGCTTTTTTTTTCTTTGGTATTTTTGTTTGTTAGCAAATATGGCAAGAGTAATTGATAATTATATTCCAAAATTAATCTAAGTTTTCCATGCTAAGTGTTGTAGGGCATAACAAATACGTTCTTAAAGAACAGAAAAAGTACTCTTCACTCTTCACACACTAAGTGAAAAAAACAATAATAATAATAACAACAACAACAACTGTTAGGAAATACTAAATTAAAATATATTTTGACTAATAAATTAATTCACTTCTTTGATTTGTCATTTTCTTTAGTCTATGTTTTTAGAGTACATGTCAAATTAGTAAGGAAAAATTTGGAAAACTTGACTGATGCTTGTTTGTATGAAAGACTAAAGAGAACCATAACAAGCGAAAGAAATTCATTTTATTGATTTGTCCATGAGCAGAAACGATTATTACTTGTAGTTAGCAGGAATTTAATTTTTTGATCGAACAGGTTGTGTTGCCAAAGTTGGAGAACTTAAGAGTTGTGTTCAATAAATGTTGAGAGGATTTGGCAAAACCAAGTTGTAGTCATGTCTTGTGGTATTCAGAATTTAACGGACTTGACTTAAGATGACTTAAGATTTCAATAAATGTTGCGAATGTATGGATTTAAGATGTCTATTTTTTATCTTCTATGGTTAGCAGCTTTGTTCGACTCCTACGCATTAAGATAGAATACTCCAACGCTTTGTTCGAAACCAAGTTAATAGTTACAAACATCCAAGAAGAAAGGAAGAATATATTGTAATGTTTCCTCAGTTACAATATCTGAAGATGTATGATCATGAAAAGTTCACAAGCTTTCTCATAGGGGATGTAGATATTCTTGAATTTCCATCCTTCAAAGAATTATGGATATATCGACGTCCTGAATTTATAGTGAATATAAAAAAAATAACTAATATCTTGATAGAAAAGGTACCTTCAAGAATTTTATAATTAATTTTTCAATTCTTATGTATGTGACTGCTTAGAGTTATTTTGCCATTGCCTTCATCACTTGGTTGCTTACTAAAAGTCAAATTGTCAGCAACTAACTCTCTTACATAATGTTCATTCACGATTATTCTGCATGCATGTTAGGTGTTTCATTATTATTATTTTGCAAAAGATTAAGATTTATCGAATAAAATGTATTGTCCAAGCTAGCGCGCGGTAACTTAAAATTTTCTATTTAATTTTCAAACTTTCTGCATGTTAGGTGTATTGTTATTATTTTCTAAAAGGTAAAATTTATTGGATAAATGTATTGTATCAGCTAGTAGTAGCTTGTAATTCATAAATTTTCTCCAAAAAGTACAGTACTAATTTTGTGAAATTATTACAAAGGACATCAACTGATCATTTTACAATTTTTTTTTTAATTGATCACCCAGATATTCCCCAATTTGGAACAATTGATAGTAGATGCGAAGCATATAGTAACTAATAAATGTCTATTTTCAGAAGACTTGCTTTGCAGACTTTAAGTGTCTTGATGTGGAGTTTGTTGGTGAGTCGACCACTATTTTATCACTTGATGATAACTAAACTATTACAACAGTGAAAAGCAATCGGAGTATTTCTCTTACAAACGAAATAATTTTTACTAGTTATTCATGAAAACAAATAGTTTCACTATATTTGGTGATAAATTATAATGAGTGGCGTTGCTCGTCTTAGATAGAGGATACTATCAGAAATTATTAAGATTAATTATACATGTGCCTTAACATAGTGTCTGTGTATTTAATGCTTAATTTGGGTACATATGAAAATTTATGTAAACATAAATGACACCGTATGTAAATATAAATTTAAAAAAAAAAGATTATTTTTGAGTTTTATTTCAGCCAATCATTTTATGCCATATAATTAAGTTTATGTAAAATATTTTCTTCAAAAAAAAATTGTGGATCTCTCATCTCTTTTGTGCCCCTGAACTTCTCTGATAGACCAATGTTGCATTAATGAGCAAGAACATTAATTTGATAGCCAAGTACTCGACTTACTTTTGAGTATTAGCTTCTTTCGCTTAATCCATTTTTATCCTTTTTGTTGGCTAATTACCAAAAATTTCATTTCTTTACAAACCCATTATTATGATTCACTTCTAAATTAAGATTGGCTTGTAAAAAAAAAAAAAAAAGAGAAATATTATAGCATATAGGGTTGGACCTATCAAGTATAAATTGAAAAACTGTGCTAAACATTTAGGAACATTCAAAGAGGAAAATTTTAGATTCTCTATTGTAGACTTGAACCCTAATCTTTGGCCATCCAGCCAATGCCTCCGGTGACACAAGAAAAGAGAGATTAAAATTCGTATAACTGCGTGGCTGGCCACCTTTTTCCCCACACAGTTTGGAACTCATATATGTCAGTTGGAGAAGATTTTTATATTTGTTTTTCAAGTGGATACATCATATTTAGGGGTTGATGATTCGGATCAAGATTCGTTTATTCAATTCGATTCAAATTAAATGAGTTTGAGTTTGAAAAAATTGATTCATTGGGTGAATTTGATTCAATTAATTAAATAAACGAATCGAACTCGGGTTTGAGTTCATTGATTTATTTGTATTTTGGAGGATGTTCATTTTATAAGTTTTTATTTTAGAGTGGGACTATTGGCACCCCTCTAAATATCTCTCAACACCTCTTTTCCTTATTAACTCCATTAAAATATTTAAAAATATTATAAAATTATTTTAACACCCCTTTAATGACAAAAATACCCTTAATTTAAATTTATTAGTATAAACCCCATTGTTTAATAATATATTAGTTAACGATTCAAAGAAAAGAAAATATATGTAAGAAGATTTATTTAACATTATACCTCTTCAGTAGTGAATGCAGCAGTGTAATCCATAACATCTACTTTATTATCAAGAATGACAACTATGGTAGAACTTTCCTCCTTCACAATCATTGTACAGATATTACATAAGTTAATACAAGACACAAAACTCAAACAATAGTAATTTATTCAGCAATAATCAACCAAATAGTTGACATTTATTAAGGGGATATTTGTTGAACATTGTTCAACACTCTCCCTGTCATTATAATTCTAAAACAATAAAATAATAGCAAACTTACTTTTTTATTATCATCCTCATCTTTTTGCATGATTATTTTTTCCTCAATTTGAAACTCTTAGATTAGGGTTTAAGAAAGAAAAGAGAGTTTATACCAAATGCCGTATAAAGATTTTAAAATTCTTAAATGAAAACATGCCGTATAAGGAACTTTTAAGGGGAAAAAATTATTTGATTTTGAGTAGGGGTTTAATTAGAAATTGTCTTATTATGTAATTTTAATAAAGGTTAAAATTGTAAAATAACTAAAGGGGTGTTAAGAGATATTTAGAGGGGTGCCAATAGTCCCACTCTTAAGTTTATTTTTGCTTGATTTTTTGTTTATCAATTATAATTTTTGTAAATGAATTATAAACGGATCCATATTCGATTGATTTATTATTAATTATGTATAAATTAATTAAATAAATTATAGATGAATCCAAACTAGATACGATTCGATCCGTTTAGTTTTGTACAATAAATGAATTAAACGATATTTATTTAATAAATAAATTGAATCCAAATCATAAGATTACAATTTATTTAATAATCACATCGAATTTAAATCCATTAAATTTTGACCAAATTCATTTACGATTCAATTTTTATTTATTTTGCCACTTCTAATTCATATTATGGCCCTAAATATCAAAACTGTGACGTTCTAAAGTCGACATAGGAGGTTCCGAGTTTCAAACAGATTTTTTTCAACATAAAAAAAAAAAAATCATGCACAAAAGTCAAAAATCTCTTTACACATTTTCTATTTTTCTTTGATATAATCTAGCAACCAAAAAAAAAAAAAAGGTTAAAAACGGCATAAAATTACAAAAGCCTCATATAAGCCGAAACCAGAAATGGTCGGCCCAAAAAATATGTGACAACGCACCATCGTGGACTCTCCTCAACCCCGTCCAAAGATAAGGGTATCTTTTAAATAAATGCATAACTAATAAATTAATTAATCACCCAATTAAAATCAAATTAAATCAAACATTACTGCTTATGGTTATCACTCCCTCTCGTGGAAAATTTGTGTTGCTTTGTTTAGTCACTTCATCCATTATCGTCAGTGACAAAGTCACCAACATTTTGTGCTCTCCACGAGCGCAAATGTTGTGTGATAACAAAAAGGAAAAAAATAAAACAAAGAAGCACTTTGCCATTTGCCAACCTCTCTAAAACAGTTCAGTTCCCTGACAAAACTCTCTTCCTTAGCATCTTGTTAGATTCTTATACTTAAAGATACCCTTTTGTATTATTTTAGTTTCTTAATTAAATTTTGTTGATGTCGACGAATCTTTGTTGATATCAAAGAAAAATACTTTGTTATCGAAGCAAAAGAGAGCAGAGCTGGGCTGAGCTGAATTGAGTTCCGATTGAATTTCTTGATTTCAGCTCAGGATTTTCAATATGGGTTCTTCAGTTCTGTTTCCTGCAACTTCAGTCACTGGTGTTAGTTGGTCTCGGGTTCAAGAGAAGTGTCGAAGATTCTGTGTACGGGCTTCTTTGGACGCTAATGTTTCTGATATGAGTGTTAATGGTAAATTTATCTTCTTTTTGTTTTATTTGATTTGTTTGTGTACCAAGTATTGATCTTTTGGCTTTTCTGGTTTCTGGTGGCATTCTTATGTGTTTATTGCTGGGTTCTTCAGCTCTTTTTGGTTCGTAGTGTTTGCTGATTATAAATTTTTGAGGGAATTCATGGAGAATTTAGCAGTGTACTTGGAACAATTTTGGATTGAATTTTTGGGAGAATTGCTCATGGATTGTAGTTATAGATCAAGATAACGTTTGAAAATCTGGCTTTGGAGTGTTATTGAGTGGCTTGCGTGCCCTCTAGTGGAAATTTATTAAAGGAATTGAAGAACAGACCGAGTATTATGTATTCTTGAAATTTATTGGGAATTGAAATGCTTATGCAATTTCTGCTTTGTTTTTCTTTTGGAAGACATTTCATGTTTAGAAATTTAGTACTTTCAAACACATATATATTTCCAATATCGCTGTGGATAATTGGATGGTATACCTGGCAGCTCCCAAGGGTTTGTTTCCGCCAGAACCGGAACATTATAGAGGACCAAAGCTGAAAGTGGCTATTATTGGAGCTGGGCTTGCGGGCATGTCAACAGCAGTGGAATTGTTGGATCAAGGCCATGAGGTTTTGCTCATTTAGATTTCAATCTTTTGAATGTTTACATTGGCCCTTGACGTACTTTCTTTTTCCCTAAAATGTCTCAATTTTGCCATTCATCCTCTTGCCTAAACTCAAAATTTCAAGTAAATGGGTTTAACCTCAATTTTTTCAAAGTAAATAGCAGAAGCTTTTATCAGCAGTTTGGAAAAAATATCAGCAGCCATCATTTCTCTTAAGAGCAGGCATTATTTCAATTTACAAAGTTTATTTCATTTTGAATTAGTATGTGTTTTTCTCATTTTGTTGATCGTAATAGAAATTAGAAGAATTTTTTCCCCTTTTCCTTTCTTCCAGGTGGATATATATGAGTCAAGGTCTTTTATCGGTGGTAAAGTGGGTTCATTTGTCGATAAGCGTGGAAACCATATTGAAATGGGCCTGCACGTTTTCTTTGGGTGCTACAATAATCTGTTCCGATTGATGAAAAAGGTAAAGCTTGCTTATTTGTGGATATGTGTGTTTGAATGATTGTAAAAGCACAAAAGCCTTGCAAAAGAATTATGATTTGGGATTCTTGAAACAAGAACTATCATTCCTCTTGACCATACCATTTAAAGTGATGATAACTGATTATAGCTTAGGGTTGTAAGAAAATCCGAAAATGTTGTTCAAATAACATGATGGATCATAATCATAGATCCTCTTTACATGGAACCTGTGTTAATGATCTGATAGTTTTTCATGGTTGTCTACAGATCGGTGCGGACAAAAATTTACTTGTCAAGGATCATACTCATACATTTGTAAATAAGGGTGGTGAAATTGGTGGTATAGTTATTTCTTGATCACTTAAAACTACTGATAATTGTGCTTGGTGGTTAGTTATGCTTGATGGTTTGACATCACCTTATATTGGTTTATGGATTGTCTAATCCAATAATAACTCTGATTTGGTTCATGATTTTGATTTTCAACTCCAGAACTTGATTTCCGGTTTCCGATTGGAGCTCCATTGCATGGGATTCGCGCATTTTTGTCTACAAATCAGCTTAAGGTAGTGCATATGGATTTATGTTCCATTTTGATTTTGTTGATGTTATCTTTTGTACTGTGATTGCAAAGCAGTATGATGAGGCAGTACTCCTTTTTTCATGTTGAAGCTTCTTGCCTATTCTGGATTCTCTTTTGATGTACTTTGCCTCGTATATTGCTCAAGTGCAGACTTATGATAAAGCAAGAAATGCTCTTGCTCTTGCTCTGAGTCCTGTTGTAAAGGCACTTGTTGATCCTGATGGAGCCTTGAAGGACATACGAGATTTGGATAGTGTAAGAATTGACATCATATTTTCTTGTTTGTTTGAATTTCAATCCCTGTTCCTGCAAGTTGTTATTTTACCTAAAACTTTATTTCTTCTTACAGATAAGCTTCTCTGATTGGTTTTTGTCCAAGGGTGGAACACGGACGAGTATTCAAAGAATGTGGGATCCTGTTGCTTATGCCCTTGGGTTTATTGATTGTGATAACATCAGTGCTCGTTGTATGCTTACTATATTTGCACTGTTTGCGACTAAGACCGAGGCTTCCCTATTGCGGATGCTCAAGGGTTCTCCGGATGTTTATTTGAGTGGGCCCATAAGAAAATATATCACAGATAAAGGGGGCAGGTACAGTTGTAGTTACAGGTTCACACCATTGTAGTGATTTGTTAATCTTGTTTGTTTTCTCCTATGATGAACTGATTTTCCCAACCTTGGGATCTGTTTTTGTGAGAACAGGTTCCATCTTAGGTGGGGGTGCAGAGAGATACTTTATGATAAATCTGCTAGCGGGGAAACATATGTCAGAGGACTTGCCATGTCTAAGGTAAATTGTTGCACATATGGCTCTAATTATTTTTTTACGCATCTATTAATATTCCCTCTGATGGAGGCATGGAGCTAATGCAATGACCTTTGTAAATTTGTTGTTTATATCGTCTGTTAGAAGCAGCTTCTTTGAGTTTATTCTTTAATTCTTAGTGTCTTACAAGTTCTTATTCTATTTCAGGCCACTGACAAGAAGGTTGTGCAAGCTGATGCATATGTTGCAGGTTGATGGTTAAATCTTCCTTATTTATTTCTACTTCTAATTTTTTTTTTTTCCTCCTGAATCATTTAGTTGAACGATTTTTCTTTATTCAACTTCTTATTTAATGGCAGCATGTGATGTCCCTGGAATTAAAAGATTGCTTCCATCATCGTGGAGGGAAATGAAAATTTTCAACAATATTTATGAGCTAGTTGGAGTTCCTGTGGTCACAGTGCAGCTTAGATACAATGGTTGGGTTACTGAGTTGCAAGACCTAGAACGGTCAAGGTGATGCTCTAATCTTTTGTGAGGTTACAGGAATTCAAACACAAGATGCTCTTTAAAGGCCTAAGAAATCAGCTTTCACTTCACTTCCCTTTACTAAGGCATTGAAGAAATTTCCATTTTTTAACAGATCCTTGTTTTGAACATGTAGGCAATTGAGGCAAGCTCTGGGGTTAGATAACCTTTTGTATACTCCAGATGCAGATTTCTCTTGCTTTGCAGATCTAGCACTCACTTCACCAGAAGACTACTACAGAGAAGGGCAAGGTTCATTACTCCAGTAAGAAAAATTTCTAATCCTTGTCGTTTTTAGTTTCATTTTGTGCATGGAATCTGGTTGACTTCCTTTTGCCAAGTGTCTTTGTATTCTGTGTTTCTCACTATAACCATATTATCTTGCAGATGTGTTTTGACGCCTGGCGATCCTTACATGCCCTTACCAAATGATGAAATCATAAGGAGAGTGGCAAAGCAGGTTGGTAGCGTTCAGTGACACCTTCAATTCATATAATACATATTAGGTTACTATTTTTGGTTTTCTTATCCTAGATGTTTATCTCACGTTTTTTTTAGTGACCTGAGTACCACAAAAGGTCATGCAACTTTCTGGATAACATACATCAGTACAAATTATCCATTCATGGTTCATTTTATTAGGTTTTAGCTCTATTTCCATCATCCCAAGGTTTAGAAGTTATTTGGTCATCTGTTGTCAAAATCGGGCAATCTTTGTACCGTGAGGGACCTGGTAAAGACCCCTTCAGACCTGATCAAAAGACACCTGTGAAGAACTTCTTCCTTGCTGGCTCGTATACAAAACAGGTAACTGTATATCATTGTTTCATCCCAAATATTGGGAAAAAAAAGAGATATGTCTCCTAAATGGTTTCACTCTCACAGGATTACATAGATAGTATGGAAGGAGCAACTTTGTCTGGTAGACAAGCCTCAGCCTACATATGCAATGCCGGGGAAGAATTAGTAGCACTGAGGAAGCAGCTTGCTGCCTTTGAATCTCAAGAACAAATGGAAGCTCCAACTACTACTAATGATGAACTAAGTCTTGTGTGATCGCAATCTGTTTGAGGTGCAGCGGCAGGAGTAAGGTTTTTCCACATCTAAACGCCCTTCCCTTTTACAGGATTACATAGATAGTATGGGATGAGCAATTTGCTGCCTTAATATGAATCTCAAGAACAAATGGAAAATCCAGCTTTCACTGATGAGATGATGCAGCTGGAGTAAGGGTTTCCAATACCTATGTAATTTCAATGAGATAGCCAATTTTCATAAAATTCATTAGTAAGTTAATGGACATGAGGCCTAACCTACTATGTATGACTGTTTCTCTTACGAGACAGCAATTTGTGCTGTTGTTTTCATTTCATGATGTATACATCTGTTCCATGAGAAAGTGGGAAAGAGAAAGCATGAGCAAAGCTCCAGGAGTTTAAGCTGCAAATAGGCAATGGTATCTTCCACAAGCTTCACAGCTTAACAATGACTGTTCCCTTGTCTATCCGTGTATTTTTCCCAAATTCATGTAAAACAAAGTGAAACCCAATAGTAGGGGTGTTCAGAATCCGGTTCGATCAGCTCAATTCGTCCGATCCGTAAAAATTTGGTTCGTAAAAATCTTATCCGTGGATTGGTGGATTGAATTGGATTAAAAATTTAAAAATCCACAAGCGGTGGATTGGATATGGATTTACTTTTGTAAATCCGTAAAAATTCGCCAATCTTTAAAAAAATATTTATTTAATTAAAAAATTTATAAATATGACATTACTAATAAATAAGTAAGTTAAATGTAATTACATACTTATATTAACACCATAAGATACCTTATCCATTATTCAAAAATAACATAAATAATTAAAATATACAAAGATAAGTTGTAAAAATTCTGAAACAAAATAAAAAATTATAAACCAAACAAAACATTTATCCTAAATGCCACTTCACCAAAGCAGCCACTAGAAAACAAAAAACCTTGACTTCTTAAACTTTCCCGTAACAAGCACACAAAAAACCCTTGACTTCCTATCCTTCCCTGTCGCAAGCACAGAGCCACCAACACCCAACGATTCTTACTAGCTTTAAACTTCTCCTTCGGCCATCTTCTCCAACGATTCTTGATCTCTGTGCAAGCAGTCATTAAACAAAATTATTTTATTTGTTAATTTTTTTATTCAATAAAATTTTTTTATTTGTTATTCATTTCAATTATGTTTATTTAGTTCAAGTTAAAGTACAAAATACAAATTGGCAGCAAATATTTTTCTTTTTGATGTGTCATAATTTGATACTTTAAATGTATTATTATAATTTTAATTCAACAATTAATTTTAATGTATTATATTTTGAAACTTTAAATGTATTATTTTATCTTCATTTGAACAATTAATTTCGGTGTGTTGTATTTTAACTTTAATGCATTTTTTTAGTTTTATTTAAATAATTTATTTATTTAAATCTTATTCAATTTTGAATTTGATTGGTAGTAAAATTATTTTTATATTACTTTTTTTCATTTTATTATTTCGTGGATTGGACCAAATGAAAAATTTGTAATCTGCAGATCAATCCGCAAAATGATGGATTGGATATGAATTGAGTCAAATCCGCATCCGATCCACAAATATATGAATTGGATTTGGATTGAGTTTAACCAATCCGTAGATTGGATTTGATTGAAAATTCATAATCTACAAAATCATGGATTGGATATGGATTGATGTCCGATCCGCGAACACTCCTACCCAATACCCTAATTCCCATTCCTTGCGTAAATAAGTGGAGCTTTTAACACCCCTAAAAAATCCTTATAAACACTCTTTCTGAATTCAATTGAATTATATTCCTTAAGATACCCCCAGTTTAATTTATAAAATATTAATTCGTAAATTAAAATTTAATAATTTTCTCACTAAATCTTATCTTGAAAAGAGTATTTCTTGCAAGTTTTTATTTATAAATACATACAAATCTTAAGAATTTAAATTATTTTCTTCTTATTACATAATTTTTGTTTCCATAATTCTTAATTCTTAAAAGTTTCTCAAAACGTACTTTCGATTAAAATTTAAAATACAAATATAAATTATGAAACAAGATGGGCGTAAAAAATTTGTTAAGAGAGAATAGCTTATTTAAATGCTTAATTGAATTTTCATTCAAATAAAAAATAAATTAATTTATCTTCAATTATTTAAATAATTTTAATTAAAAAAGATTTTTTTAAGGAATTTACACATAGAGATAGCAGTTTTAGATCTTGTTTGGGATTGAGGTGATTAACCTTAAAAGCTACAATTGCTGTAGAAAAAAAACAGTAATTATAAAATAAAAATTAATAATATATAGTAAATATAATGTTTAAATAATAATTTTAACAAAATTATTAAAGATATAATAGATTTTCTATTATACAAATAAAAAATCATATCAACATAGCTTCCAAACTACAATAGCTAGTGTTGACCAAATATTTTAATATTGTGACTTTTAAGCTACAACTACACAATCTCAATTCCAAATGTACTCTTAGAAAATGGGGCCAGCATCACTACTATAAGGACAATCTCATAAATATAAGGGGTAACAAAAACATTTTACCCTTAGCAGAAAGGGTTACAAGTTACTAAGAATATATATGATAAATATTCATCTGAAATGGGAAGTAATAAAAAATAATGTATAACATCTCAAATTGAGTTTTTCTTTCCTTTTTTTTTTTCTGACCAATGACATAGTGAGTGAAATAATATTATTCATGTCCTTATTAGCTAATTAAATTATCAAACATAGAGTACACGGGAACACTAAACAAACATGATATGCTACAAAATATCAATTTTTGTATAATTCTATAAAATTATTAATAAGCTAGGGGAAATATATAAAAAGAGCATATATTAATCGACATAATTTTAGATGTATTTAATGTTTAATCTCATTGGCGAGTCCAACTAGAGTGGTGAACTGAAGAAAGAGGCTACAAGTCGGTGAGCTGTGCCCATTCCAAGGGGCACACAACTTGTGAATATACTTTCGACACACTAAAAATGAGAATTTGTTGTCATATATCCCTAATTGCTATGCACAAAAATATTAATAAATTTGAAGAAATATGTATGGGCGATCACAGGCCCATCAAGGCAAAGCTAGCTAGTGAATTTTAGGTAAAATATTTTAGTCTCAATTTCAATCATATTAAGTATAAATTTTACATTATACAAACATCCAAACTCATGCATGACTCTTGTCAAATTATTTTCCCACAAATTATTGCCCTTTCAACATTAGGAATGGTAAAAATATCAGGATCTGGTTCAGATCCGCAAAGATTTAGAATTCAGATATACATATTAAAAAAATTTAAATTCGGATCCTAAGATTTAGAATCCAAGAGGATCCAAATCCGGATCTGGATCCATCTTATTTTTTAATTAAATTATTTGTTAAATTAAAATTAAATGAAAAATATATAAGTTAAATGAAAAAAGATAATAGGATTACTAAAAAATATAGAAGTAAAATTAAATTAAGAAATATATCGGAATTCACATTATTTTATATGGATTTGTGGTGTTTTTATAATTTTATTCGTGAATTTGTGGTGGTGCTAAACTTAGATTTATGTTTTTTTTTTATTTTGATTTATATTGTGATATTTTTATTTATGACTTAATGATGTTATATGTTATTTTAGGTATTGAATTGTTGATTGTTAAATTATAATTGGATTTTACTTGATATTATTAGGTAAGTTATTGAATTTTAAATTATATTTTAAATTATTAAATTTTAATTTATGCGGACCTAGATATCCATGATATCTGCTTGCAATCCCTACGAAGATTACCCACATCCAGATTCGCGAAAAAAAAAAAAATGTGTAGATTCGGATGCGGATCCGAATATAGAAATATCAATTTAGATCCGGATATGGACTTTGCCATCCCTATTCAACATCCATCCCGCCAATACTAATACAGTGAAAAAATGCAACAGCTAAAGATGTTTCATAAGAGTTAAATAATTCAAGATCACATTTATTCTTATTTTTCCCGAAGCAGCAACTATAGAACCTAGAAAAACAGCAAACTACAGTTGAAAACCTAAAAAAGACAACAAAACAGCAATTATAAACTAAAAAAAAAAAGCTAAACAGTAGTAAAATTGCAGCAATAGAATTATATGCCCAGTAATAGCAATTTACTACTAATTTAGTTCATTGAATTGCAATTGACCACGAAAACAACAATTATAGAACCTAGAGAAACAACAAAGAAAAAGAAAATTTTGAAATTAAGATGCACACCTTGTAGCCAATCACTTTTCTCCATTTTTTGCCTTTGTTTTCAATAATTTGTTGGAAATCGGCGTCAAAATATAAAGAGTTGAGGGGAAAAGAATTTGATAAGAGTCACACTTGAATTATCTTTTATCATTGTCCGTACATTGTATTTGACATAATTCATTAATTAATTATCATATATTTTACTTTACATCATTTGTACTAAGGATAAGTAAGTTAAAATAATAATTTTTACAATTATACTTTTATTAAGCTATAATTTTTTTATAGAAGTGAAATTAATTTGGTTCTAACGTTATGATTATAGAAAAATTTTACTGTATTATTTGATCATAAGAATATGGCATAACGGCGAGTAAATAACCATAAAATTATATGATATTCCAATGTTAAGTAAAAAATTAACAATATATTTTTATTTTTATCGCCATTGGGTAATCATTAGAATTTTTTACCACTTTTCTATCGAGATCGCGTGACACGCGTCATGTAGATAATACAGTAGTAATAGAACCGCTTGTCAAGCTGGGGCCCGCACGTGTTTGACCAAACCAAGAAAAAACAAAAGCAAATTTCTTCCATTTTCCCGCCTTCCCGCCTCTCAATCAATCAAATGCTTTCGCTTTGCAAGTGTGTGTGAGTTTCAGTTTCAGAGGGAAAAAGCTTTGTGGCGGAGCGACTGAAAACAGACAAAGTAGATTATAGAAATGGACACTCCAGACAGGAAACAGATCACTGTCGCTTCTGTTTCCAAGTTTGAGGTTAATCTCCCCATTTTAATTTTTTAATTTTTTTATTCAGTGTTAAATTTAGTTTGAAGAGAACGACTCAGCTTATGGGGTTGTAGTTTGAATTTGAGCATTTTTTTTTCCTGATTTTTTCATTTGGGCATTTGTTATTTTTCATCTGCAAATTGGGTTCAGAGGTACTAGCGCTTTGTGTGACAAATAGCTTTCGTAAATTGCTCCAATTCTGTTTAGCGTTAGGGTTTTGTGGTGTTGATTGGGTAGAATATTTTGGAATATGATGATTTCAGCTCATGGATTTGTTCCTCTGTACATATGTTGTGTACAGCAAACAAAGGCCCTAATAATATGATTTGTTTATAGCATGCTATGCATCGTTAATATCTTCAGAAAGACAACAATTCGTTGGACTTGGAAATTTGCATGTGTATGAAAATTCAATCTCTGAGAATTCACTGGTGGCACTTGTTAAATCATGCTTAAACCCATGTCACAACCCCCTTAAATTGTGCATGCGGTGATTTGAGATGGGTTATTTTGCGTTTCTTTCATCTGCTTGGTTAATGGTCTTATTTTCTCTTAATGATTTGTTGAGCTCTGCTGTTTGAACTTCAGTTTGCTTGTCGTGATCATTTGCCACTGACAAGGTTTTTAAGACTCTATGTTAGATTAAAAATGATGCTTGTCAACGTGCAGGATTCTCCAGTCTTTAATTATATCAGCAGTCTTTCACCCATTGAACAAATCAAGTCCATACGCAATGATCGCTCATTCAACTCAGTGAATTTTACTTCGCCTTCTTCTTTATTTGCTTCACCCAAGATCTGTTACCTTCGGGAGTCTAGATTTTCGCTTAGCAGGTAAAACTAATTACCCATTCTTGCTTTACTGTACTCAGTTGAAAAGTGCATCATTCTTTGATAACAATTTGTGTCCTCTACCGTATGTTGTCTTTATCATTAGTACCCAATCCCCAGATATATATATTGAAGCCTGAGCTCCCTTTACATGGAAAAGAAAACAAGAAAAGCAAAGGGAATTCAGAAGCTGTTCAACTGTCTGATGATTGCACTGGAAAACTGGATTGCATTACTCCAGGGAGTTCAGCGAGAGAGGTTATCTCTAAACTGCTTGATGAAACATTAGAATTAGCTATTGAGTTACCAATAATAGTTAAGGCCACAACTACGATGCACATGCTCTATCGATAGACCGTGTGGAATTAAATATAGGCAAAACCACAGAATTTTAATAAATGTACAATCAACTGTGGACATTGAATACGAAAATTGAGGGGAACCGGCAGAGGCAAGAGGTGGTGGCCCAGTTGATGTTGCAGTGAGAAAGAAGAAAATGCGTCAGTGATGTTGGAGTGAATTATGGAGAAACGTAAAAAGGCAGCAAAAGTAAACCCAAAAAAAAGGGTAAGGACACGAAAGAGCTCTTTAACTATTCTTCACGTACATTATAGCAAACTTGGTGATGCATAAATGAGAATGTAAGGGAACATAAGGTAAGAGAAGGAACAAAATTGTCCAATAAAGAGGTAATTGTAAACTTTTTTTATGGAAAATAATGTGATAATAAAACGATTTGGGTAACTTTATTTATTTAAAAAACTAATAAAATTATTCAACACTCTATTTTTAAGAGATTTAGTAATATACTCACAATAATATAATTAAAATTTAAGTTATAAAAAATAATTTAACATAATTTTAGTTACTAATTTTTTATTTAATTTATTTTTAATATTGTATTTGGACCCAAAATAACTTGCGACGAGAACATAACTAGAGCTGGCAAAATTTGACACGATTCGATTACCTGACACGAACACGACATTAATAAATGGGTATGGGTTGTCGAATTTAATACGATTATTAAATGGGCCGGGTTTAGGTCAACACGATTTTTTTTCGTATCGGGTTAGGATTAAAATTCTTGACCTATTTACCCGATCAATGACCTGATTATATTTTTTATTTTAAAATAATTTGTAAATTCTTGTCATCAAAACTCAAATATTAGAGATTATTTTCTTTTTTTAATTCTTTAAAAGGATGAATATAGACGCAATATTTTATTTATAAAATTTTAAATACATTTAGAACTTTAATAGTATAAATGTATAAAATATTCGTAGACATCTATATTTTATAATATTGATATATAATATTATTTACATATATATAATTAAAACCTCAATAGTGTGTGTAATATTTTAGTACATATATATATTTTATAATATCGATAAATTATGTATGTATGTATGGATGTATGTATGTATGCGCATATGTATGTATGATAATGTGTAAATATTTGATGTAATTTTTGTTTAATATATAGATATTAAGCAGGTTATTGAGTAACCCGATTATTTTTTTGTGTTGGGTTTGGGTCTCAATATTTTGACACGATTATTAAATGGGTCGACTTAAATTTGACACGACACAAACACGACCTGATGACTCATTTTAACAGCTTTAAACATAACAATAGAAAATGTTCCATAAATACTATCCAAAGAGAGAGAGAGAGAGAGAGAAGGAGAAGAAGAAGAATGGCCAAAGCCCCCCAAAAAAAAATATATATTGTGCAATACTTTTGTTTTATTTTATTTTTTAAAAGTATTACACATATTTTGTATTTAAATTTTTCTCAAAGTTAATTTCTTTATTATTCATCTGTTGGAAATAAAATTTTTTATATTTAAGTCATGAGAATAAAAAATTAAATAAAGATTGTGCTATATAAGTGTTCAAAGTAATTATATAATGTTGACTTATAATATATTGTCTAGTAACTTATATGATAAGTATTTTTGTAATATATATTCTAATTAAAATTAGAGTGTGTAAAATAATTTTTAAAATACAAATAGCTCTGCCTAAAGATTAATACTGCTGGGTCCACCACCGTGAACATAGTGCCCAATTAAAGTTCCTATCTATTTTAAAGACTTGCAGATTGGTCTCCATTTTCTCCCATTGATAACTAGATTTAAACGGCAAAATATTACAACGAGATGCTAAGATGACACGAATAGTCTAATGGCTCAATAAAGACGGTTTAAATGGCGGTTTAATGGATACAGATTTTTTTTATGATGTATGAGGTTGACGACATTGATGGACTGATTGGGGTTGGTTTATACACTTCCTTCTGGGTTAAGAGTATTGCTCGGTGAGAGTGTAGAAATTGATGCCTTTGATAATTTTTTGTAGTTTTCGTGAAGGAAATATTGGAATCTATGGCCACCATCCAAAACAAGCCGTTTTGCTTTTTTTTTTTTTGTCTGTTACATAATTTTTTCATTGATTTTCCAATTAAAACAAGACAATTACAACGCATTTTTTTAAACAAATTTAAAAAAAACTTAAATTTTGGTCAAAATAATTCAAAATTAAATTCATTTTATTCTTATTTAATTAATTAAATAACTTATTTTATTAGAAACTTTTCGTTCTAAATTTGTGACAGCGATCATACCAGTGACATATATTATAAAACCTGTAACATTATTGAGCTAACAGTTGCGATAATTTCAGACTAATTAGAGAACTCGCAACACAGAGTACACAACTTGGAACATAAACACGCAAACAAGAGATCTTGTGAATTCAACTGGAATAACCGGTCACTTTAACAGACCTTATTGCAAGTATGTCAGAATTTAATTGGCTGTATGTCATGTCACAAGGAATCATGCATACACCAGGTGCATAGTAGGAAGACCCAACAGTTAAATTTGAAAGTGAGGTGAATACCGTTCATTTATACTTTTTCTTTTTCTCTTTTCATTAACTTTAGACTTTGTAATTAGATGCATGGGTGTCCCACCTTTTGACATTTTGGCGTCGGATACTTTGCCGAGTGAGTCTAGATATTTTGATGTAAGCAATTGCTACCTACTATTTCAAAATAATTAGGAAAAACAAAGAAAGAATAAAAAAAGTAATTGCTGTGAAATTAACAATCAGTTGAGCCTTCACGCTCAATATTTTGTCCTTTTAGTTGACTGAGACGACAAAGATTCGAGGGTGTGATCCACAGCATATTAAAATATTTTCTAAAATTTCTTAAAATTAATTATTTTTCTCCTTATATTTTAAAATAAGAGATTTTTTATTTTTCTCTATTAAAATTATTATATATTACTTACTACTTTACAATTTTCATTATATCTAAAAATCCTCCTAGTAACAAAAATTTAAAGAAAAAAATGAGTAAATGAGTCATTTACTCAAAATTCATCTTAAGAATATAAAATGTACATTTATTATATGAAAAACATTTAAAAATAACAAAAAATATAAGAAAAATATTTTTATTTTCAATCTTTTATTCACTCCAAAACTTATTGTGTTATTTTAATTTTTATTGATATGATTTAATTAATTTATAATAAATATAAATAAAAAATGTACTTACAAACAATGATAATATTATAAAATTATACTGCTAAAAAAGTTATTAGTTATTATAAAAATAATAAGAAGTTAGTGGTATATTTATTAATTTTGAGTAGATGCGAGACTGACATTCTCTATTTATCTCTTTAAAAATTTATTATAAGTTTCTTGATGTTACAATATTAAACGACCTAATACATTTTTTTGGAGGACAAATCAATCTGTTGTGTGAATAGAAAAAGGAAAAATTGAAAAATTAATGAATTATAGGAGTAATTTTGAAATAAAAACTTTGCTAGTTAACAAAATATTTATTAACATAAATCATTGATCTTTAAATTCAATAATACAGAACACGGATGAGTTGGCTACCATCCGTTGGCTACTTAAAAATAAAAGAATAATAACTTTAATTTTAAAAGATGATAAGGCAAGCAACAGTAAAGGCTCTGCTTTTCACTTCAAAATATCTACCCTATGTACCTCTACAAAAGAAATGGCAAAAGATATGAATGACCCACGCCACAGATTTTTGTCTCGTTTAATTTTTTTCTTTATATTTTCTTTTGTATTTACTTTTGAAAAAAGCGAATTCAGATTGAACCGCATGTTTGAAACTTAGGTGAATACAGTTCATTTACACTTTTTTTTTTCTTTTCCTTCTCCGTTAGCTTTTTTTTTTTTTTTTTTTTATTACATGAGACTATTGCTCAGATTACAACTCATATACATGAGACTATAACTGATATTTACAAATCAGACTAGTACTGAGACCAACTTACATAATTACTAATGGAGCTCTGCTCAGATTTTGACCCTCACAAATATTCGAGGGATGTCTACTCCTCACTCATGGGTAAGAGAGAAGACTACCTTCACTCAAATTAATTGAAGAAAAAAATACCCCCACAATACTTTTGTGGGAGTTCGAACTGCTGCCCTCCAACTTGGAGGGCAGCAGCCCTAGCCACTCGGGCTGAGCCGAGTGGTTTCTCCGTTAGCTTTTAAGAATACTAAGTAGTGAATACAGTTCATAAGAAATTAAGTTCTTATTTTTTAATTTAAAAAATATATAGACTTCATAAAATTTATTTTTATTTTAATAAATAAACATCATCAATCATTCTTATTTTAAATTTTAATTTTTTAATATAAAAAGTAATTTATTAATTTTAATAACAAAATACTTTTTATACTTTTGGTGGGTTATATAATACAATTTTTTTTAAAAAAATGTGGGAGAAGATGCTGTTAACTTTTGCTCGGTGGGAGTAATGTTGTCAATTGTCATGATTAATAAGATCAAAATTCTAAACTGACTTTCACGTGAACGAGCAAAAGGCAAAAGTGTTCACGTGGGGGGAGAGAAAAGAGAAACGCGTAAAAAATGTGAAAAGAGAAAGTCTTCACGTGGAGTGGGGCCGAGAGAAACTGTATGCCGTTTCTCTCGGCATTCTCGCTGAGTAGCATTTTCCATCTCGGAAAGCAAGTTGAAGGGTCTTACATGTCTGAAAATGCCAACAATTCTGTTTTATTATTTGCACCTTTTTTTTTTTTACTTTTGCAAAGGGGAACGCAGATTCAATAAGGATAAAATTTAGTGATCCATAAGTCGGACGGTTCACACTCAATCATAATTTGTCTTGTTAGTTGACTGAGACGAAAAAGGCTCAAGAGTATGGAACCCAGATCTTGACGAAAGTAATCTTTAAAGATCTCTTAATAATTCACTTTGAAAATACACCCTTATCCTTTCCTTAATTTTCTTAACTTCAAACTTATGAGCATTATAACATATATGGCTTACGTCTACTGTAATTTTTCCTATAACATAATAATTTGTCTTATACAAAAAGTTTTTCTATATGAGAGAAGGCTACATATTGTTTTAATCTATGAGCGAAGAGGGACATTATAACATTTATAGCTTAAAGGTCTACTGTGCTGGTTAAAAAGTTGAAGTACGAGTCTTCACTATAAAGGAGAAATATGAAAACATAATATAATATATGGTTTCGTAATTTTGTAGCAATAAAGTATAGGATATAATATTTATTACAACTAAGTTATTATTTCCCAATAACTTAAAGATTATTTTAATTTAAAACTTTGACTTAATTTTTTCACACAAATTTATCATCATCGATCTTCAAATTCAATAAAAGAGCATGCAGATGAGTTGGCAACTTGAAAAATAAAAAGAATAATAACTCTAATTTAAAAGATGATAAGGCAAGAAATGGTAAAAACTATGTTTTGTTTTTCTTTTTTAACTTGAAAATATACCATATGTACTTTGTTTACCATCACAAGTAATTGCATACATTAACAAATAATCACATATCTTTGAATAAAATGAATCGTTACAAGTTATTAAAATTACCTTAGTTGATTATTGTCGTTTGTTATAATAATTGTGATTATTATTATTCAAAATAATTATTTAATAATAATAATATTATTATTTAATAATAATAATATTATTATTATTATTATAATAATAATAATATTATTATTATAATAATAATAATAATAATAATAATAATAATAATAATAATAAGAATAAGAATAAAAATAAGAACAACAACAATAATATTAATGATTATTACTGCTATTGTTAAAATTATAGTTATTATTTTTATTATTATTAATTTTATTATCATGTATTATCATCATCAACAACAACAACAACTATTACAAAAATAAGAATAATAACCATAATAATAACATAATAATATTTTAATTAAGGACAAAAGTAAGTTTATGGAATTTTTGTGAGGTAAATTTGGGAATTTAAGGAATGAAATTAGGTTCTTATTTTTTAATTTAAAAAATATGAACTTCATATATTTTATTTATATTTTAATAAATAAACATCAGATCATTTTCATTTTAAATTTTAATTTTTTAATATAAAGAGTAATTTATTAATTTTAATAAGAAAAGACTCTTTATAGTTTTGGTGGGTTATATAATACAATTTTTTAAAAAATGGGGAGAAGATGCTGATAACTTTTGCTCACTGAGAGTAATGTTGTCACGATTAATATAGCTATCTTGGAAAGCGAGTTGAAGGGTGACAAGGGTCTTGTCACAGGGAATGAGATCCGGGTTCAGGAGAGGATCTCATTCCCTTGTTACAAGTCTGAAAATGCCGACACCACTTGCTGTTAAGGAACAAAATTTTGTTCCATTATTTGCACTTTTTTTGTTTCACAGGGAATGAGATCCGGGTTCAGGAAAGGACCTCATTCCCTTTTACAAGTCTGAAAATGCCGACGCCACTTGCTGCTAAGGAACAGAATTTTGTTTCATTATTTGCACTTTTTTTGTTTCACAGGGAATGAGACCCGGGTTCAGGAGAGGATCTCATTCCCTTGTTACAAGTCTGAAAACGCCGACACCACTTGCTGTTAAGGAACAGATTTTTGTTTCATTATTTGCACTTTTTTTTCTTTTTCAAAGGGGAATCACATTTAATGAGGATCACAAGTTTGAAAATTTAGTGATCAATATGTCTATTCACACTCAATAAGAATATGTCTTTATAGAGGAGAATAATGTTAAGTTACATGTATATAATTTATAATTTTTTTATATGAATAGTGAGTAGTTTAGACCTACTCATTATTTATGTGAGAAGGTTGTAAGTTGTATGGGTTCACACTACTCATTATTTATATGAAAGAATTGTAAGTTATATGCTTAGGGATCCTATAATTGAATGATTGGGACGACAAAGGCTCAAAAAGTGTGACATCCAACTCTTAACGGAAGTAAATCTTCAAAGATCTCTCAATAAATTCACTTTTCGCTTCACTCTTTTGAAATTTCTCTGGATCAAGAAACCCTTAGTTTTCTTTACTTCAATCTTCTGAACTCAACATCACTACTAATTAGCATTTGCTTTGTTGTGATCTCCACTATTTAAAAGAGATCAAACAAACTATACATATATGATTAAAAAAATATTTAGTTAAGTCTAAAGATATAATATTTTGAAAAAATAATGTTCGTAGATAAAAAAATTATTGTCATCCCTATTGATCGAGCCTATATTAGTTAGTAAGGATACTCCTTCGATGCAAACTCACTCTGAGATCAGATTGGTTTAATCTGTGAGGGAAGAGGTACATTATAGCATATATAACTTAAGGGTTTATTGTGCTGGTTAAAAAGTTTAGGCCAATACTTTAGCATTTACTACAGAAGAAGTGTGTGAGTCTTCACTATAAAGGAGAAATATGGAAACATAATATAATATAAGGTTTCATAATTTTGCAGCATTAAAGTATAGGATCTAATATTTGTTATACTAAGTTATTATTTCCCAATAATTAAAAAAAGAAAGAAAAAACACAATTACTGTGAAATTAGCAATCAGTTGAGCCCTTCGCACTCAATATTTTGTCCTTTTAGTTGACTGTGACGACAAAGACTCGAGTTTATAGTCCACCGCATATTGAAAATTTGAAATATCTTCTAAAATATCTTGAAATTAATTATTTTTCTCCTTATATTTTAAAATAACAGATTTTTTATTTTTCTCTATTAAAATTATTTTATATTACTTACTACCTTACAATTTTCATTATATCTAAAAATCCTCCTAATAACAAAATTAAAAGAAAAAGTGAGTAAATGAGTCATTTACTCAATAATTCAATTTGAGAATATAAAATATATATTTATTATAAGAAAACCATTTAAAAATAAAAAAATATAATAAAAATATTTTTATTTTCAATTTTTTATTCACACCAAAACATTTTTTTTAGTACTTCAATTTCTATTTCAATTTTCATTGATATGATTTAATTAATTTATAATAAATGTGAAAAAAAATATACTTACAAACAAGGATGATACTGTAAAATTATGCTGCCCAGAAAGTTATTAGTTGTTATAAAAATAATCAGGAGTTAATGATATATATTAATTTTGAGTAGATGGGAGACTGACATTCCCTATTTATCTCTTTAAAAATTTATTATAAGTTTTTTGAAGTTACAATATTAAACAATCTAATACAGTTTTTGGAGGGCAAATCAATCTGTTGTGTGGAAAAAAAAAGGAAAATTTGAAAAATTAATGAACTATAGCACTAATTTTGAAATAAAAGCTTTGATAATTCAATTTTTTTAAAAATACATGAGAGAAAAGAAGTTGTTAATTTCATCAAACAAGTTGCTCACTATTAGGTAGCACTGTTGTAATTATTCATTATAGCTGTCATAGAAAGCTTGAAGGGTCACAAGTTTGAAAGTCCTTTCATACTCAAAATTAATTTGTCTTTATAACTGGGTCACAAGTTTGAAAGTCCTTTCATACTCAAAATTAATTTGTCTTTATAACTGACTGACTGAGACGATAAAGACTCAAGTGTGGGATCTAATTGTTAATGAAAATAATCTTCAAAGATCTCTCAACAAATTCATTTTGAAAGTATAACCTTACCCTTTCCTTATTTCGTTTTCTGATCCCGAAGACACTTCGCTCTTTTGAATTTTCTCTGGATCAAGAAACCTTTTTCTTAACTTCAATCTTCTGAACTCAACAACACTACTAATCCACATATGTTCATTTGTTGTAATCTCCATTATTTAAAATAGGTCAAACAACCTATGCATATATGGTTAAAAAATGATAAGTTAAGTCTTAAATATTTTGAAAAATAGTGTTTGTGGATACAAAATTTATTTCCATACCTACAGCCGATAATATACTTCGTATGATGAATTCGATCGAGCCTGTATTAGTTAGTAATGATGCAAACTCATGGTACTCACTCACTCTAAATTCAAATTGGTTTAATTTGTAAGGGAAGAGGGACATTATAGCATATATAGCTTTAAGGGTTTACTGTGCTGGTTAAAAAACTTAAGCCAATACTTTAGCATTTACTAGAGAAGAATTAATATTTGTCATGCTAAGGTTATTATTATACAATAACTTAATCAATAAGATTATTTTGATTTATAGTTTGGACTTAAAATCTTCAGAGAAATTTATAATCATTTATCTTTAGATTCAATAATAGATAATGCGGATGAGTTGGCTACTTAAAAATAAAAGGATGATAACTCTAATTTGGCTACTTAAAAATAAAAGGATAATAACTCTAATTTAAAAGATGATAAGGCAAGTAATAGTAAAGGCTTTGCTTTTCACTTCAAAATATCTACCCTTTATACCGCTATAAAAGAAATGTCAAAAGATATGAATGACACAGGCCACAGATTTTAGTCTCGTTTAATTGCTTTTTTCTTTTTATTTTCCTTTGTATTTACTTTTGAAAAAAGCCAATTCAGATTGAATCACATGTTTGAAACTTATGTGAATACAGTTCATTTACACTTTTTCTTTTTCTTTTCCTTCTTCATTATCTTTTAAGAATTTTCCTACTTACTAATTTTTTAATATAAAAATATAAGTAATAGGATAATAAAATTACTGGGTCAATGAATGAATTTTACCTAATTATAAATTATATTAAATGTAAGTTATGGACACCCTAACTTTAGATTTTGTAATTAGAAGTGCATGTGGCTGTCCCATTTTTGGCGCTTTGGCCTCGGATATTTTGCTGAATGAGTCTTGATATTTTTTCAAAACAATTGAGGGAAAAAAAAAAGGAAGTTGCTGTGAAATTAGCGATCAGTTGAGACCTTCACGCTAAATATCCAAAAATCTTCTTAATAACAAAAATTTAAAAGGAAAAAAATAAGTAAATGAATCATTTGCCTGACCATTTATCATAATCAACAACAACAACCAACAAAGTGTTGGCTCCACTGGCAATGGAGTCCCCTTAAGTGGCTTGACTGGGTTTGCTCCCCAGTTCGAGTCGCAGGGAAGTCGCCTTTGTTGGGAGAACCTGTGCCTCCCGGTTCGAGCGGGGACTTCTAGTCTGGGTTGTGGTACGGGCTTAAAGGTGCCTCCCACAGTTGGGGCCCTCCCCAGGATACCTCGTGGATAAGACCAAAAAAAAAAAACAACAACAACTACAAAAATAAGAATAATAACTATAATAATATTTTAATTGAAGACAAAAGTAGAATTATGAAATTTCGGTGAGATACAATTGAGAGTTTAAATAACAAGAACTTGATTTCCAACACTCCCCAAGGAAAATAAAGTTCTTGTTTTTTAATTTCAAAAATATGTAGGCTTCATATATTTTATTTTCATTTTAGTAAATAAACAGTACCAATCATTCTTATTCTGAATTTTGATTTTTTAATATGAGGAGCAATATATTAATTTTAATGAAGAAAAACTAACAATTCTTTATAGTTTTGGTGGGTTATATAATTCAATTTTTTTAAAAATGTGAGAGAAGATGCCGTTAATTTCAGTTGCTCACTAGTCGCTATGAGGGAGACTGTTGTCATTATTAATTATAGCTATCTTGGAAAGCAAGTTGAAGGGTCTTACAAGTTTGAAAATGCCGACAGCACTTGCAAGTCCAAGCCGCGTAACTCTATCAACTGTTGAAGGAACAAAACTTTGTTTCATTATTTGTACTTTTTTTAAAATTTTTCAAAAGGGGATGCAGATACAATAAGGATGACAAGTTTGAAAATTGGGTGATCAATAAGTCTGTTCACACTCAATAATGATTTGTTTTTATAGTTGACTGGGACGACAAAGGCTCATGAGTGTGGGATCCATCTCTTAACGGAAGTAATATGAGGTGGGCGGTTTGGATTGGGTTAATTTTTTTTTTTTTTAAGTTTTAGGTTTTAAAAATTATATATATATATATATATATAAACTCACACACACATCGTTACCTCCCTGCTCCCTCTTCTCCCTTCTCACACCCTCGGTTGACGGTCTTACTCAGCCCCACACGGTCACAATTTGCCGACGCTGTAGCTTCCCACCGATCAAGGTTTGACACTTAATTTATACTGATATTTGGATTTTTGAGTGGGTTTATTGCTGACTTGCTCTTGGGTGTTGTTATTAATTAAATTAGATATTTTTAATTAATTAATTAACAATTGTTCAATTATTTGGAGTGGGTTTGTTGTTGTTGACTGATAATTGAACAATTCGAGATTGTTATTAATTAAATTGGAGAGGATTTTTGTTGTTATTATAAATTAAATTGGAGATTGTTAATTAATTAATTACATAATTTGTGTGTTTTTTTAAATTTAGAATATGGCAATATGCTGAATTGCTGATTCATAGTTGTTGTTATTATTATTATTATTGTTGTTGTTGTTATTATTGTTATTGTTATTGTTGAAATGTTATCAAGGATAGTTTGTAGTTGATATTTGTTGTTAAGGATGTTTGGAATTGAGATTTTTGGATTTTAAGTGGTTGTTGGTATAATTTTTGGATTAAATTGTTTCAATTTGTTTTAAACCAAACTAACCCAAAATTTTAGATGGAATTATTCTAACCCAAATTAACCCGAACCGAAATTTTAACCTGAATTACCAATCCGAATTATGAACCCAAGCTGAATTAAATTCGGTTCGGTTTAGTTTGGGTTGGCGTTTTCAACCCGATTGGATTCAATTCCCAAACCCGATTGGGTTGAAACCCAAACCGAAACTTGAACAACCCGAACCAAAACCCGACTTGCCCACCCCTACTTCAAAATCTCGTAATAGAATCACTTTGAAAATACACCCTTACCCTTTCCTTATTTTCGTCTTCCGATTTCAAGGACACTTCACTCATTTGAAATTTCTCTAGATCAAGAAACCCTTAATTTTCTTAACTTCAATCTTCTAAACTCAACATCACTACTAATTTGCATATGTTTGTTTGTAATCTCCACTATTTAAAAGAGATCAAACAAACTATATCTACATAGTTACAAAATATTTAGTTAAGTCTTAAGATATAATATTTTGAAAAACAGTGTTTGTATATAAAAAAAATTATTATCATGCCTATTGATGGAGCCTATATTAGTTAATAATGATGCTCCTTTGATCACGAATTATGCAAAGTCATGGTATCAACTCACTCCGAGATCAGATTGGTTTAATCTATGAGAGAAGAGGGACATTATAGTATATATAGCTTAAGGGTCTACTATGCTGGTTAAAAAATTTAAGCCAATACTTTAGCATTTAATAGAGAAGAAGTATGAGTCTTCACTATAAAGGAGAAATATGGAAACATAATATAATATAAGGTTTCGTAATTTTGTAGCAATAAAGTATAGGATATAATATTTGTTATACTAAGTTATTATTTCTCAATAACTTAAAGATTATTTTAATTTAAAGTTTTGACTTAAAATTTTTACACACATTTATAATCATTGATCTTCAAATTCAATAAAAGAGAATGCGGATGAGTTGGCAACTTGAAAAATAAAAGAATAATAACTCTAATTTAAAAGATGATAAGGCAAGTAATGGTAAAAGCTCTGTTTTTTTTTTTTTAATTTAACTTCAAAATATACCATATCTATTTTATTTCCCATCACAAGTAATCGCATACATGAACAAATAATCACAATTTATTTTTTGAATTAGTGATATGTATATACATAAGTGATATGTATATATATGTATATTCAAAGGTCATTAGTAATTAAAAAAATAAATAAATATTTATATAAGATATTTATTGAAAATTAATTACATTTATTTTATGATGAAATAGTCTAAATATCTACCTTAAAACATTTATTTTTGAGGAGGATATATAAATCTCCTTAAGAAACTGCAGCCCAGCACTCCCTTAGCTCTTGAATTTTATTCTCCAAGTATATATATCCACCGTTGGATTTCTATATGCTAATCCAACGGACACCGGTTTACCGGCCTTAAAGCTATAAGGCATAACCTAAGATGATTAGTTCCAAAAGACATGACCCACAAATAAAAAGTAAAAGAAGGCCACAAACAATAATTCAGCGAAAGTTCAATTATTCCTTCGCTATTGACATCAATTTTCAATATCAGTCTTTCTTTCCATTCAAACACACTTTGCTTCTGCTTATTGCGTTTATTGTTGTTCTGTTATTCAGCATCTGCCATCAACTCTTTTGAATTTTCCATCTCCTGATCTCAACAATTCTTGGCCTCTGTTTGTTGTAATCTTAAGTCTTGTTATTTGGTTTTGCTCTGTTCTCTATCTAGTTGTGTCCAGCTGTGCCGCTGTCTCTGTTTTATTCTCCTTCCACTCTTTGTATTTTTTTTCCTTTTTATTTTGTTCCATCTTGTTGTGGTCACTTGTGTTCAATCACTCAGTGTGCTTCCTAAGTAGTCAATTGTTTTTCAAAAATTCAGAAAAAGAGAGATAGAGAGACAAGGACAAAGGACTGAAGATGGCTGAAATCATTCTTACTATTGTTGTAGAAGTTGTGAAGTGCTTGGTTCCTCCCGCATATCGCGAAATTAGCTATTTGCGTGAGAGTAAGTACACTACCAACTTACAGAATCTCAAGGCAGAAGTTGACAATCTGAAGTCTGAGAGGGTGAGTACAGAGCACCAGGTTGATGAGGCTGAACGAAACGGGGAAGAAATTGAAGAGAACGTTAGGAGTTGGCTTGAAGGGGCCAACAAAGTCATTGAAGAGGCAGATAAATTTACAGAAGTTGAAGCCGCAGCAAATAAGCGTTGTTTCAAGGGGTTGTGTCCTAATTTGAAGACCCGCCGTCGACTTAGCATGGAAGCAGTGACGTTGAAAGAGGCTATTGTCAAAGTCCGGGACGCTAGAAGATTTGATAGAATTTCCTACCGTACTGCTGCAGAGGATATTCGGCTTATCCCTAACAAAGACTACGAGGCCTTTGTATCAAGAGCGCCCATTCTGAATGACATAATGGATGCATTAAAAAATCCCAATGTCAACATGCTTGGGATTTATGGAATGGGCGGAATCGGAAAGACGAAGCTGGCGGAAGAAGTTGCTAGGAAAGTCAAGAGTGAACTCTTTTATCAGGTAGTTCTTGTTGAGGTATCCCGTAATCAAAACATACGAAAGATTCAAGGAGATGAGGTATCCCATAATAAAAACATACGAGAGATTCAAGGAGAAATAGCAGATAAATTAGGCCTGAAGTTTCATGAGGAAAGTGAATCAGGAAGGGCAAACAGCTTATTTAAACGTATAGAAGCAGAGAAGAAGATCCTGATATTGTGGAAACCATATTGAAATGGGTTCATTCTCAAGATTTGCCTTATACCGTGAAAATAATCTAATGTTAATTGTAACATTACATAAGAACCCGCCCAAAATTATAGAACCCACAAAAACATCAAAGAAAGGAAAATTTTGAAATTAAGATGCAAACCTTGTTGTCAATCACTTTTTTTCAATTTGTGCTCCTTTTTTTTAATAATTTGCTGGAAATCAATGTCAAAATATAAAGAATTAAGAGGAAAAGAATTTGTAAGAAAAAATTTAACAAGAGTCACACATGAGTTTTGATGTCTATTTAGGTAAAAATTAATTAAAACAAAATCTTAGCCATTTAATTTCATTAATGACACATGTCAATAGATCCTTAAGGTTATATTTGGGAGGTAGGATTAAGTGTAGAATTGGACTTATTATTGCGATAAAATATTAATACCATATTTGACATGCTCACATGTATTGGATTAATGGACTAAATTCAAATTTTAATCCTAAATTCATGGGATTGCTAATCCTAATTTTTATGTGTGTTTAGTTAGAACTAGATAATGTGAAAAAAATATTTGTGTATTTATAGTATCTTCCATAATTTATTATACCATTTTATTTATAAATTAAAAATTATTTAATTATTTACTGTTTTTAATTAATTAATTTCTTTTTTATTCATGATTTACTTAAATTTTATTAATTAATTTATTATTTGAATAATTTTATTTATTTTATTCAATGAAATGATATCTCTCATATTTAAAATAGAGTAATAATATAGTCACAAATTCTTGTACAAATTGATGTGTCATGATAAAATTGGTTGAATTAAATATATCTTGGGCCCACATGATTTATTTTTATTATTTTATATTTTCATTCAATGAATTAATGCCAAATCAGTTTGTATAAGATCAGTTTGTACAAGAATTTGTGGTTGTTTCATCACTCTTTGAAATAACCTATAATTTAAATAATTTATATTTCTTTATTATACTACCCAATTGCTATTTTTAATTAATTACAATATTTCTTGTTAAATATCTATAAATAGTTTATATTTAAATTCAAATATTAATGTAAATACTATTTAATTTTATGTAAATTTAATTTAACATAATCTAATCCAATACAATACCAAACATAAGTCAGCACTATATATAATCCAATCCAATCCAATCCAATCCCTTCTAATTTAGTCCAATCATAATAGTTTGTTCAATCTAATCTCACGTGCCAAACAAACCCTAAAAGTTTATGAGGATTAGTAGAGAAAATGCCTAGGGCAGGATCTAGATCCAATAATAATTATTTGGAACAATACTTTGTTGCTAGGGAAAAAAAATTACTATGTTGCATTAAAGGTTAATAATAAAATATTTTTTAAAATTAATTAGAATAATACTTTACTCTTTACACTTTTAAGATAACTTTGTATAATCGCAACACTACAAAAACATATGTATTAATTTTATGAAATTATGTCTATCTTTTTTATTATAGTCCATATATTGTATTTGACATTATTTATTAATTAATTATCATATATTTACTCTTTAGATAATTAAGTCAAAATAATATTTTTTACAATTTTGCTTTATTAAGCTATAACCTCTTTATAGATATAAAGTTAATTAGGTTCTAATATCATGATTATAGAAAAGTTTTACCATATTATTTTATCAAAAGAATGTGGCGTAACGGCGAGAAAATGACCTTAAAATTATATGATATTCCAATGTTAAGTGAAAAATTAACGATATATTTTTATTTTATCGTCATTTCGTGACCATTGGAGTTTTGCACCACTTTTTGTCTCGCCATTGCATGACACGCGTCCTTCAAATAGTAATAATAACGCTTGTGAACCTGGGGCCCGCACATGTATGACCAAACGAAGAAAAAACAAAAGCAAATTTCTCTCGTTTTCCCGCCTTCCCGCCTCTCAATCGATCAAATGCTTTCGTTTTGCAAGTGTGTGGCGAGTTTCAGCTTCGGAGTGAAGAGGCTTTGTGGCGGAGCGACTGAAAACGGACAAAGTAGATTATAGAAATGGACACTCCAGATAAGAAACAGATCACTGTCGCTTCTGTTTCCAAGTTTGAGGTCAATCTCAGCTTATGGGGTTGTAGTTTGGATTTGAGCATTTTTTCCTGATTTTGCATCTGGGCATTTGTTATTTTTCATTTTTGTTGCTTTTTTGCAAATTGGGTTCTGAGGTACTAGTGCTTTGTGTGACAAATAGCTTTCGTAAATTGCTCCAATTCTGTTTAGCGTTAGGGTTTTGTAGTGTTGATTGGGTAGAATATTTTGGAATATGATGATTTCAGCTCATGGATTTGTTCCTCTGTACATATGTTGTGTACAGCAAAGAAAGGCCCTAATAATATGATTTGTTTATAGTATGCTATGCATCGTTAATATCTTCAGAAAGACAACAATTCGTTGGACTTGGAAATTTGCATGTGTATGAAAATTCAATCTTTGAGAATTCACTGGTGGCACTTGTTAAATCATGCTTAAACCCATGTAACAGCCCCCTTAAATTGTGCATGCGGTGATTTGAGATGGGTTATTTTGCGTTTCTTTTATCTGCTTGGTTAATGGTCTTATTTTCTCTTAATGATTTGTTGAGCTCTGCTGTTTGTACTTCATTTTGCTTGTCGTGATCATTTGCCACTGACTAGGTTTTTAAGACTCTATGTTATATTAAAAATGATGCTTGTCAACGTGCAGGATTCTCCAGTCTTTAATTATATCAGCAGTCTTTCACCTATTGAACAAATCAAGTCCATACACAATGATCGCTCATTCAACTCAGTGAATTTTACTTCGCCTTCTTCTTTATTTGCTTCACCAAAGATCGGTTACCGTCGGGAGTCTAGATTTTCACGTTGCAGGTAAAACTAATTACCCATTCTTGCTTTACTGTACTCAGTTGAAAAGTGCGTCATTCTTTAATAACAATTTGTGTCCTCTACCGTATGTTGTCTTTATCATTAGAACTCAATCCCCAGATATATTGAAGCCTGAGCTCCCTTTACATGGAAAAGAAAACAAGAAAAGCAAAGGGAATTCAGAAGCTGTTCAACTGTCTGATGATTGCACTGGAAAACTGGATTGCGTTACTCCGGGGAGTTCAGCGAGAGAGGTTATCTCTAAACTGCTTGATGAAACATTAGAATTAGCTATTGAGTTACCAATAACAGTTAAGGCCACAACTACGATGCACCTGCTCTATCCATAGACCGTGTGGAATTAAATGTATGCAAAAAAACAATAACCACAGAATTTTAATAAATGTACAATCAACGGTGGACATTGAATACGAAAATTGAGGGGAACCAGGAGAGGCAAGAGGTGGTGGCCCAGTTGATGTTGCAGTGAATTATGGAGAAACGTAAAAATATGTGACAACACAACATCGTCGTCTTTCCTCAAACCTTGTACAAAGATAAGGATATCTTTTAAATAAATAAATACAATTGCTTGATAATAAATTAATTAATCACCCCATTAAGATATTACTTATCATTCCCTCTCTTTAAAATTTAGTTGGTTGCTTTGGACACTCCATCCATTATCGTTAGTGACAAAGCCACCAGCATTTTGTGCTCTTCACGTGGACTAATGTTGTGCATTAATGAAAAGGGCAAAACAAGAAAAAAACAAAAATGCACTTGGCCAACCTCTCCGAAACAGTTCCCTGACAAAACTCTCTTCCTTAACATCTTGTTAGATTCTTAAACTCAAAGATACTGCATTATTTTAGTTTCTTAGTTAAATTTTGTTGATGTTGACAAATCTTTGTTGATATGAAAGAAAAACACTTTGTTATTGAAGCAAAAGAGAGCTCCGCTCGGTTGAGCTGAATTGAGTTCCAATTGAATTTCTTTGATTTCAGCTCAGGATTTGCAATATGGGTTCTTCAGTTCTGTTTCCTGCAACTTCAGTTACTGGCGTTACATGGTCTCGGGTTCAAGTGAAGGATCCAAGATTCTGTGTACGGGCTTCTTTGGACACTAATGTTTCTGATATGAGCGTTAATGGTAAATTTCTCTTCTTTTTGTTTTATTTGATTGGCTTGTTTGCCAAGCATTGATCGTTTGGCTTTTCTGGTTTCTGGGTATTTTGTTTTATGTTGCTTGGTGGATTTTTATGCGTTTATTGCTGGAAGCTCTTTTTGGTTTGTAGTGTTTGGCAATTATGAATTTTTGAGGGAATTGATGGAGAAGTGGCGGTGCACTTGAACAATTTTGAATTGAATTTGTGTTAAAGATAACTTTTAAAATCTGGCTTTGGAGTGTTATTGAGTGGCTTCCGTAGCCTCTAGTGGAAATTTTATTAAAGGAATTGAGGAACAGACCGAGTATTTTGTATTCTTAAAATTTATTGGGAATTGAAATGCTTGCACAATTCTGCTTTGTGTCTCTCTTTGGATACATTTCATGTTTAGGAATTTAGTACCTTTAAACACATATATATTTCCATTATCGCTGTGGATAATTGGATGGTATACTTGGCAGCTCCCAAGGGTTTGTTTCTACCAGAACCGGAACATTATAGAGGACCAAAGCTGAAAGTGGCTATTATTGGAGCTGGGCTTGCAGGCATGTCAACAGCAGTGGATTTGTTGGATCAAGGCCACGGGGTTTTGCTTATTTAGATTTCAATCTTCTGAATGCTTTCATTGGCCTCTGAAGTACATTTTTCCCTAAAATGTTTCACTTTTGCCATTCATCCTCTTGCCTAAACTCAAAATTTCAAGTAAATTGGCTTCTAACCTCTATTTTTTCAAAGTAAATAGCAGAAGCTTTTATCAGCATTTCAGAAAAAATATCAGCAGTCATAATTTTTCTTAGGAGTTGGCATTATTTCAATTCACAAACTTTATGTCATTTTGAATCAGTATGTGTTTTACTGATTTTGTTGATGGTGAAAGAATTTAGAAGAATTTTTATTCCTTTTTTTTTACCTTCTATTGGTTTATGGATTGTCTAATTCAATAATAACTCTGATTTGGTTCATGATTTTGATTTTCAACTCCAGAACTTGATTTCGGGTTTCTGATTGGAGCTCCGTTACATGGGATTCACGCATTTTTGGACCCGTATGCACTACCTTAAGCTGATTTGTAGACAAAAGACCCGTTTGCCACGCAGCTGCCCCAAACGGGTCTTTTGTCTACAAATCAGCTTAAGGTAGTGCATATGGATTTATGCTAGATTTTGATTTTGTTGATGTTATCTTTTGCACTGTGATTGCAAAGCAGTATGATGAGGCAGCACTCCTTTTTTCATGTTGAAGCTTCTTGCCTCCTTTGGATTCTCTTTTGATGTACTTTGCCTCGTAAATTGCTCAAGTGCAGACTTATGATAAAGCAAGAAATGCTCTTGCTCTTGCTCTTGCTCTGAGTGCTGTTGTAAAGGCACTTGTTGATCCTGATGGAGCCTTGAAGGACATATGAGATTTGGATAGTGTAAGAATGACATCATATTTTCTTGTTTGTTGAATTTCAATCCCTGTTCCTACAGATTGTTATTTTACCTAAAACTTCATTTCTTCTTACAGATAAGCTTCTCTGATTGGTTTTTGTCCAAGGGTTCCAAAGAATGTGGGATCCTGTTTCGTATGCCCTTGGGTTTATTGATTGTGATAACATCAGTGCTCGTTGTATGCTTACTATATTTGCACTGTTTGCGACTAAGACTGAGGCTTCCCTATTGCTGATGCTCAAGGGTTCTCCGGATGTTTATTTGAGTGGGCCCATAAGAAAATATATCACAGATAAAGGGGGCAGGTACGTTTGTATTTACGGGTTCACACCATTGTAGTGATTTGTTAATCTTCTTTGTTTTCTCCTATGATGAACTGATTTTCCCAACCTTGGGATCTGTTCTTGTGAGAACAGGTTCCATCTTAGGTGGGGATGCAGAGAGATACTTTATGATAAATCTGCTACGTCTAAGGTAAATTGTTTCACATGTGGCTCTAATTATTTTTTTATGCATCTATTAATATTCCCTCTGATGGAGGCATAGAGCTAATGCAATGATCTGACATTTGTAAATTTATTGTTTATATCATCTGTTAGAAGCAGCTTCTTTGAGTTTATTCTTTAATGCTTACTGTCTTTCAATTTCTCATTCTATTTCAGGCCACTGACAAGAAGGTTGTGCAAGCTGATGCATATGTTGCAGGTTCATGGTTAAATCCTCGTTATTTATTTCTACTTCTACATTTTTTTTTTTAACTCCTGAATCATTTAGTTGAACGATTTTTCTTTATTCAACTTCTTATTTAATGGCCGCATGTGATGTCCCTGGAATTAAAAGACTGCTTCCATCATCGTGGAGGGAAATGAAATTTTTCAACAATATTTATGAGCTAGTTGGAGTTCCTGTTGTCACAGTGCAGCTTAGATACAATGGTTGGGTTACTGAGTTGCAAGACATAGAACGGTCAAGGTGATGCTCTAATCTTTTGTGAGGTTACCGGAATTCAAACACATGATGCTCTGTGAAGGCCTAAGAAATCAGCTTTCACTTCACTTCCCTTTACTAATGCATTGAAGAAATTTCCATTTTTTAACAGATCCTTGTTTTGAACATGTAGACAATTGAGGCAAGCTGTGGGGTTAGATAACCTTTCATATACTCCAGATGCAGATTTATCTTGCTTTGCAGATCTAGCACTCACTTCACCAGAAGACTACTACAGAGAAGGGCAAGGTTCATTGCTCCAGTAAGAAAAATTTCTTATCCTCGTCATTATTAGTTATTTTTTGTGCATGGAATCTGATTGGCTTCCTTTTGCTAAGTGTCTTTGTATTCTGTGTTGCTTACTATAGCCATATTATATTTCAGATTCATTTTGACACCTGGAGATCCTTATATGCCCTTACCAAATGATGAAATCATAAGGAGAGTGGCAAAGCAGGTTGGTAGTGTTCAGTGACACCTTCAATTCATATAATACGTATTAGGTTATGCTTTTTTGCTTTTCTTATCCTAGATGTTTATCTCACATTTTTTAGTGACCTGAGTACCACAAAAGGTCATGCAACTTTCTGGATAATATACATGAGTCCATACTATCCATTCACGGTTCCTTTTATTAGGTTTTAGCTCTATTTCCATCATCCCAAGGTTTAGAAGTTATTTGGTCATCTTTTGTCAAAATCGGGCAATCTTTGTGCGGTGAGGGACCTGGTAAAGACTCCTTCAGACACGATCAAAAGACACCAGTGAAGAACTTCTTCCTCGTCGGCTCATATACAAAACAGGTAACTGTATATAATTGTTTCATTCTAAATATTGGAAAGAAAGAGATACGTCTTCTAAATGGTTTCACTCTCACTGGATTACATAGATAGTATGGAAGGAGCAACTTTGTCTGGTAGACAAGCCTCAGGCTACATATGCAATGCCGGGGAAGAATTAGTAGCACTGAGGAAGCAGCTTGCTGCCTTTAAATCTCTAGAACAAATGGAAGCTCCAACTACTACTAATGATGAACTAAGTCTTGTCTGATCACAATCTGTTTGAGGTGTTGCGGCAGGAGTAAGGTTTTTCCACATCTAAACGCCCTTCACTTTTACAGGATTACATAGATAATATAGAATGAGCAACTTGTTGCCTTAATTTGAATCTCAAGAACAAATGGAAAATCCAGCTTTTACTGATGAACTAAGTAAATGGTTGGGATGGTGGGGCTGGAGTAATGTTTTCCAATATCTATGTAATTCCAATGAGATAATCAATTTTCATAAAATTCATTATTATGTTAATGGACAGGAGGCCTAACCAACTATGTATGACTATTTCTCTTATGAGACAGCAATTTTTGCTGTTGTTTTCATCTCATCATATGTACATCTGCTGCATGAGAAAGTGGGATACAGAAAAGACATGAACAAAACCCCAGGAGTCTAAGCTACAAATGGGCAGGGAATCTCCGACAAGCTCCGCAGCATTATAATGACTGTTCCCTTTGTCTGTCCGTGTATTTTTCCCAATCCATACAAAACAAAAGGAAACCCAATGCCCTTGTTCCCATGCCTTTTGAATTCTATTTCTTAAAATACCTCTGTTTAATTTATAAAATACTGATCCATAAATGAAAATTAATCTTTTTCTGATTAAATCTCACCCTGAAAAGAGTATTTCTTTCAAGTTTTTGTTTATAATACATGCAAATTTTAAAATTTTAAATTATTTTGTTCTTATTACATAATTTTTATCCCCATAATTCTTAATTCTTAAAATTTTTCAAAAAAATATTTTCCTTTAAAATTTAAATTATAAATATAAATTATGAAACTGGAGGGGTGTAAAAAAAAATTAAAAGGATAGCTTATTTAAGTGTTTAATTGATTTTTTTTATTTGAATGAAATAAAAAATTAATTTATCTTCAATTATTTAAGTAATTTCAATTAAAAAAGAATTTTATAAGGAATTTACACCTAGAGATAGCAGTTTTTAACATTGGGGCCGGCATCCTTATTGTAAGGACAATCTCAGAAATAGAAGGGTGACAAGTTACTAAGAATATATGTGATAGATATTAATCTAAAATGGGAAGTAATGGAAAAGTAATGTATAACATCCTAAATTGGGGGTTTTTTTTTTTTTTTTTTTCCTGGGGATCAATGACATAGTTAATGAAATAATATTATTCAAGTGTTTATCAGCTAATTAAATTATCAAACGTAGATTACAAAACATACAAAAAATGGTCTAACATTATGAATCATCTAATAATTAAAACATTTATTACATGTAACCCGAAAGTTTGCGATTCTTTGATGGTTTATTGTTCTTGATTCATTAATCACTGTGTGGTGTGCGATCTTGGGGAATCTAGATCAGCTTAGATCTGGTCTTAGGTTCATCAGATTAATACTAATGACATTGGCACGGTAGAGTAAGCTATTGCCATAGCATCTCCCGGGGATGACGGTATGAATGGTCTTGGGCTAATCCAATTGCATCATTCACATGAAACAATAGTGATGTGCTATTATTAAAATATCTGACCTTGCTAAGTTACATAATAATAGAACTTATATCAATTTAAGAGCTGTTCCAAAGCTACTTGTAGTTTAAAAACTAATTATTTTTGTGTTCATGTAAGTTACATTACTATGTAACTTAGTCACACCCTAGTTTCATAGATTACATATTAATTACCTCTTGTTCAACTAAATTTATGTTACTTTTTCGTTAAATAGAATTTACAAACTTAGTCAACTTTCATTATTGATAATAGCGTTTCCGTTATATGAATGAGTACATTACGGAGCATTTGCAACCTATAATGACCAAAAAGTGTTGTAACATGCGTAGAAGGACTTGTCGCATTGGAATTGATACATTAAGCTTCATGGTTATTAATAGAGTTCATTGAACTGCAGCTGAGAGTGAAAACAACAATTGTAGAACCCACAAAAATAGCAAAGAAAGGAAAATTTTGAAATTAAGATGCAAACCTTGTTGTGAATCACTTTTCTCCATTTTACGCTCCTTTTTTTTAAAAATAATTTGTTGGAAATTAATGTCAAAATATGAATAGTTGAGAGGAAAAGAATTTGCAGGAAAAAAATTGATAAGAATCACACGTGAGTTTTGATGTCTATTTATGTAAACGTTAATTAAAACAAAGTCTTAGTTATTTAATTTCATTAATGATTGACACATGCCAATAAATCATTAAAAGTTTAAGACGACTAGAAGAAAAAATGCCTAGGACATGATTTGAATCCAATAATAATTATTTGGAACAATGCTTTGTTGCTAAGAAAAAAATAAAAGCTATGTTGCATTAAAGATTAAGATAAAATAAATTTTTTAAATAATCAGAATAATACTTTACTCTTTACATTTTTAAGATAATTTTGTATAATCCCAACACTGCATAAATATATGTATTAGTTTCTTGAAATTATGTCTATCTTTTTTATCATTGTCAGTATATTGTATTTGACATAGTTCATTAATTAATTACCATATATTTATACTTTATATCACTTGCACTAAAGATAATTGAGTCAAAATAATATTTTTTTATAATTTTAACTTCATTAAGCTATAGCCTCTTTACATAAATAAAGCTAATTTGGCTCTAATATTATGATTATAGAAAAGTTTTACTGTATTGTTTGATCAAAAGAATGTGGCATAAGGGCGAGAAAATAACCATAAAATTGGAAAAATTATATGATATTTCAATGTTAAGTGAAAAATTAACAATATATATTTTTTTTTTATCGTCATTGCGTGACACGCGTCATGTAAATTATACAAATAGTAATAATACCGCTTGTCAAGCTGGGGCCCGCACAGGTATGACCAAACCAAGAGAAAACAAATGCAAATTTCTCTCATTTTCCCGCCTTCCCGCCTCTCAATCAATAAAAAATGCTTTCGTTTTGCAAGTGTGTGTGAGCTTCGGCTTCAGAGGGAAGAAGCTCTGCGGCAGAGCGACTGAAAACGGAGAAAGTAGATTATAGAAATGGACACTCCAGACAAGAAACAGATCGCTGTCGCTTCTGTTTCCAAAGTTTGAGGTCAATCTCCCCATTTTAATTTTTTTAATTTTTTTTTAATTCAGTTCGAAGAGAACGACTCAGCTTATGGGGTTGTAATTTGGATTTGAGCATTTTTTTTTTCCTGATTTTTCATCTGGGCATTTGTTATTTTTCATTTTTGGTGCTTTTTTGCAAATTGGGTTCTGAGGTACTAGTGCTTTGCGTGACAAATAGCTTTGGTAAATTGCTCCAATTCTGTTTAGCGTTCGCGTTTTGTGGTGTTGATTTAATAGAATATTTTGGAATATGATGATTTTAGCTCAGGGATTTGTTCCGCTGTCCATATGTTGTGTACAGAAAACAAAGGCCCTAGTAATATGAATTGTTTATAGCATGCTATGCATAGATAATAATAATATTAACCAATGGGCCTTTGGTTCAATGGGAGAAACCTTGCACTTACAATGTTGAGTGCAAGGGTTCGAGCCTCCATAAGTGCATTATGGAGGTTAGTTTCAGTTCTTCCTCAATTATCAATTAATTGAGTGGAGACAGTCTCTCTCTTACGAAATGTGAGTAGATATGCACCCCTCGAATATTAGAGAGGGTTTAAAATATCTGGGCATATACTTCAGTGTGTCAATGTATGGTGGTAGTCCCAGTTATATAGTATGATTGTAAATATCAATTGTAATGTCTGATGTAATGTCAGTAATATCTGTGTATAACAGACTTCAAAAAAAAAAAATAATAATAATATTAGCCTCTTTATAAAGATAACAATTTGTTGGATTTGAAAATTTGACATGTGTATGAAAATACAATCTCTGACAATTCACAGGTGGCACTTGTTAAATCATGTTTAAACCCATGTCACAAACCCCTTAAATTGTGCATGTGGTGATTTTGAGATGGGTTATTTTGCTTTTCTTTTATCTGCTTGGTTATTGGTCTTATTTTCTCTTAGTGATTTGTTGAGCTCTGCTGTTTCTACTTCATATTTCTTGTCGTGATCATTTGCCACTGACAAGAAAATAAACTTTACTTTGTACACTGTTTAAAAAATTTAAAAATATCCTTACTTAAACTTTTGAAGTTATTTAATTTTATTTATTTAAAAAACTAATAAAATTATTCAACACTCGATTTTTAAGAGATTTAACATATACTAATAATATAATTAAAAATTAAGTTAAAAAATAATTTAACATAATTTTAGTTACTAATTTTTTTATTTAATTTATTTTCAATATTGAATTTTACACCCAAAATAACTTGCAATGAGAACATAACAATAGAAAATGTTCCATAAATACTACAAAAAGAGAGAGAGAGAGAGAGAGAAGGAGAAGAAGAAGAATGGCCAAAGCCCCCCCCCCCCCCCCCCCCCACCAAAAAAAATAATCTTGTGCAATACTTTTGTTTATTTTTTTTAAAGTATTACACATATTTTGTATTTAATTTTTTCTCAAAGTTAATTTCCTTATTATTCATCTACATATTAATTAAGAAGTTGGAAATAAAAATTTTTATATTTAAGTTATGAGAATAATAAATTAAATTAGGATTGGGTTATATAAGTGTTCAAAGTAATTATATAATGTTGACTTATAATATATTGTCCAGTAACTTATATGATAAGTAATTTGGTAATATATATTCTTATTAAAATTAGAGTGAGTAAAATATTTTTTGAAGCACAAATAGCTGCTCCTGGGTCCACTACAGTGAACATAGTGCCCAATTAAAGTTTCTTTCTATTTTAAAGACTTGCAGATTGGTCCCCATTTTCCCCAATTGATAACTAGATTTGAGCGGCAAAATACTACAACGAGATGGCAAGATGACACAAGTAGTCTAATGGCTCAATAAAGACGGTTTAAATGGCAGTTTAATGGGCACAGATTTGTTTATGCTGTATGAGGTTGACGACATTGATGGACTGATTGAGGTTGGTTTATACACTTTCTTCTGGGTTAAGAGTATTGCTCGGTGAGAGTGTAGAAATTGATGCCTTTGATAATTTTTTTGTAGTTTTCGTGAAGGAAATATTGGAATCTATGGCCTCCATCCAAAACAAAGCGTTTTGCTTTTTTTTTTTTTTTTTTTTTACATAATTTTTTCATTGATTTTCTAATTAAAACAAGACAATTACAACGCATTTTCTTAAACAAATTTAAAAAAAAAAACTTAAATTTTGGTCAAAATAATTCAAAATTAAATTTAAATTTTTTTTCACAAATTCATTTTATTCTTATTTAATTAATTAAATAACTTATTTTATTGGGAACTTTTCGTTCTAAATTTGTGCCTCAAAAGTTTACCACTTGAGACAGCGATCGTACCAGTTACATATATTATAAAAACTGTAACATTATTGAGCACTAACCGACTCTAGAGGAGCGGACCCTGTTGCTCTTCGTCACTTGTAACAAGTTTCCAAGCTGATACGATGATTGCCATGCTTGTGAGTTTGATGTGGAGGAGCACTAACCGATTTGACCGGTATCCTATAATGTCCACGTGTGAAGCTATTGAATGTCTGATCACTTTCCTTTGAATCCAACGGTTACTTCGGATAAGAACAAAAAAGAACGTCTAATATGGTGCAACTTTTGTACCGCAAACGTAGCCGTCTTCGGTTGTCATTATTAATTAGGCAATCCCTAAGTTACGTTTAACGTAACGTACAATTTAAAAAATCTTGTCCGTTGAAAGTGTTAAAATCTAATCCAATGGCTAGTGTTTAATTTGTCCAAAAGCTCTAAAGGATGGGAAACCGGCTGAATTGGTGTGCCCATTTGACAATCTTCTCTTCCTCTCCAGTCTCCACTAACCTTTTCTTGCTCCCTTATTGCCTTCTGCAGCATCTTTTCCTGCTCTTTAACACAAAAAAAATTTCAAATCCGATAAGAACTCATCGTTCTTTACAAGCAAATCAAGATCATCACCAAGAATTAGACTTTTCTTGCTCTTTTTCTTCAAAGCACTCTTTGGAGAACATAAAAAACAGCCCTTTCTCTGAGGTGGAGACGGCGGAGAAGAAGGTGAATCCATCCATGAACTCGGAGAACTCAACGACGAAGAAAATGAGTTGGATTTCGACTTCAACTTCGATTTCGAGGAAACAGCGACAATAGGAACAAAAGCAAAAACAGACCCACACCTGGAATTTCTTTAAAATCAATTTTTTAATCTGGGTTCTATTTGGACTCAAAGAAAATGGCAAAGGAGGAGAGGAATCACAACTAGAAACGGATTTTGCAGTCTCCAAGCCGAGTTTCCCATATGGGTTTTATTTGGAATAAAAAAAACTCTAACTTTGAAGTTGGATTTGAATGATGATGATGAAGAGATTGTGTGTGTTTTTCGGTGTGATGATGATGATTATCATTGATGTGGGTTTTGGGTTTGGCAGTAGCCGGGAAAGATTTGAGCCTGCAAAATTGGGATTCTAACTTAATGGGAAGGATTGAGTCGTCGGAGAAACCAGAAAAGTTGACGGCAGAGACAACCGCCTGTAGAAGGGTGTTGCCTGCGTTGACTTCTTTTGATGACCGACTTCCAACCGCTTAAATCAGTTCTATTTTATTATTATTATGTTTACCTGGCATATAATTATTGGTCAACTAATCATGTCATCGGCTGTATGTTACGTTAAACGTAACTTAGAGGGATCCTATTAATTATAGCTATCTTGGAAAGCAAGTTGAAGGGTCTTACAAGTTTGAAAATGCCGACAGCACTTGCAAGTTGAAGCCGCGTAACTCTATCAAGGAACAGAATTTTGTTTCATTATTTGCAGTTTTCCTTTTTTTTTTTTTTTTTCAAAAGGGATTGCAGATTCAACGAAGATCACAAGTTTAAAAATTTGGTGATCTATAAGTCGGAATGTTCACACTCAATAATAATGTGTCTTTATAGTTGACTGGGACGACAAAGGCTCAAGAGTGTGGAATCCAGCTCTTAACGAAAGTAATCTTCAAAGATCTTTCAATAGAATCACTTTGAAAATACACCCTTATCCTTTCCTTATTTTCGTCTTGACCTAGAACTCAACATCACTACTAATTCGCATATGTTTTATTGTAATCTCCACTATTTAATCGAACTATACATATATGGTTAAAAAATATTTAGTTAAGTCTAAAGATATAATATTTTGAAAAAATAATGTTCGTAGATAAAAAAATTATTGTCATCCCTGTTGATCGAGTCTATATTAGTTAGTAAGGATACTCCTTTGATGCAAACTTACTCTGAGATAGATTGGTTTAATCTGTGAGGGAAGAGGGACATTATAGTATATATAGCTTAAGGGTCTACTGTGCTAGTTAAAAAGTTTAAGCCAATGCTTTAACATTTACTAGAGAAGAAGTATGAGTCTTCACTATAAAGGAGAAATATGGAAACATAATATAATATAAGGTTTCGTAATTTTGTAGCAATAAAGTATAGGATATAATATTTGTTATACTAAATTATTATTTCCCAATAATTAGAAAAAAAAAAAGGCAATTGCTGTGAAATTAACAATCACTTGAGCCCTTCGCGCTCAATATTCGGAGAAATCTATGTTACAGCTTCTGTAAGTTACAGTAGCCAATGGGGAACTTCCACGGGTGCTAGAGGAGAGAGAAAGAGGTCCCAATGCAAGGTGATGGAAATGGGAAAGTTCGAAGCTGTTACTTGCAGCTTCTGCACCTTAGCCATGCCCTCAATATTTTGTCCTTTTAGTTGACTGAGATGACAAAGACTCGAGTTTGTGGTCCACCGCATATTGAAATATCTTCTAAAATGTCTTGAAATTAATTATTTTTCTCCTTATATTTTAAAATAAGAGATTTTTTACTTTTCTCTATTAAAATTATTATATATTACTTACTACCTTACAATTTTCATTATATCTAAAAATCCTCCTAATAACAAAAATTAAAAGAAAAAGTTGAGCATATAAAATATACATTTATTATAAGAAAAATTTTTAAAATAACAAAAAATATAAGAAAAATATTTTTATTTTCAATTTTTTATTCACACCAAAATATATTTTTTAAATTTTTAGTACTTCAATTTTTATTTCAATTTTCATTGATATGATTTAATTAATTTATAATAAATATGAATAAAAATATACTTACAAACGTCAAACAAGGATGATACTGTAAAATTATGCTGCCAAGAAAGTTATTAGTTGTTATAAAAATAATCAAGAGTTAATGATATATATTAATTTTGAGTAGATGGGAGACTGACATTCTCTATTTATCTCTTTAAAAATTTATTGTAAGTTTCTTGAAGTTACAATATTAAACAATATAATATATTTTTTGGAGGGCAAATCAATCTGTTGTGTGGAAAGAAAAAGGAAAAATTGAAAAATTAATGAACTATAGCACTAATTTTGAAATAAAAACTTTGATAATTTAATTTTTTAAAAATACATGAGAGAAAAGAAGCTGTTAATTTCATCAAACAAGTTGCTCACTATTAGGTAGCATTGTTGTAATTATTCATTATAGTTGTCATAGAAAGCTTGAAGGGTCACGAGTTTGAAAATGCCGATAGGATTTTGTTTGATTATGTGCATTCCCAGAGAACAAGGGAATGGGAATGCAGATTCAAATGGGAATCTAGATGAAGTTAAATTAATGTTAATCTTTTATTGTTTTTCAAATGGGAATGTAGATTGAATAAGGATCACGAGTTTGAAAATTTGGTGATCAATTGTGTCCTTTCACACTCAAAATTAATTTGTCTTTATAGCTGACTGACTTTACAGCTGACTGACTGAGACGACGAAGACTCAAGTGTGGGATCCAGCTCTTAACGGAAGTAATCTTCAAAGTTCTCTCAACAGATTCATTTTGAAAGTATAACCTTACCCTTTCCTTATTTCGTCTTTTGATCTCGAAGACACTTCGCTCTTTCAAATTTTCTCTAGATCAAGAAACCCTTTGTTAACTTCAATCTTCTGAACTCAACAACTCTACTAATCCACATCTGTTCATTTGTTGTAATCTCCACTATTTAAAATAGGTCAAACAACCTATACATATATGGTTAAAAAATGCTAAGTCAAGTCTTAAAATATTTTGAAAAATAGTGTTTGTGGATACAAAATTTATTTCCATACCTACAGCCGATATTATGCTTCGCATGATGAATTCGATCGAGCCTATATTAGTTAGTAATGATGCTCTTTTGATATCAAATGATGCGAAGTCATGGTACTCACTCACTCTGAATTCAAATTGGTTTAATTATCATTAATTTAATTATCTTGTATCATCATCATCATCATCAACAACAACTATAAAAATAAGAATAATAACTATAACAATATTTTAATTGAGAACAAAAGTGAAATTATGAAATTTCGGTGAGGTACAATTGAGAGTTTAAATAATGAGAACTTGATTTCCAACACTTCCCATGAAAAATAAAGTTCTTGTTTTTTAATTTCAAAAATATGTAGGCTTCATATATTTTATTTTCATTTTAGTAAATAAACAGTATCAATCATTCTTATTCTGAATTTTGATTTTTCAAAATGAGGAGCAATATATTAATTTTAATGAAGAAAAACTAACAATTCTTTATAGTTTTGGTGGGTTATATAATTCAATTTTTTAAAAAATGTGAGAGAAGATGCTGTTAATTTCACGAAACAAGTTGCTCACTAGTCGCTATAAGGGAGACTGTTGTCATTATTAATTATAGCTATCTTGGAAAGCAAGTTGTAAGGGTATTACAAGTTTGAAAATGCCGACAGCACTTGCAAGTTGAAGCCGCGTAACTCTATCAACTGTTGAAGGAATAGAACTTTGTTTCATTATTTGTACTTTTTTTAAAATTTTTTAAAAGGGAATGCAGATTCAATAACGATGACAAGTTTGAAAATTGGGTGATCAATAAGTCTGTTCCCACTCAATAATGATTTGCTTTTATAGTTGACCGGGACGACAAAAGCTCAAGGGTGTGGGATCCAGCTCTTAACAGGGAAGTAATATAGCCACTCGGTCTTTGGCCGAGTGGTGAGAGCTGCTGCAGCAGTTCGAACCCCCACAATGCATGTGGGGTGTTTTCTTCTTCAAATAAAATTGAGTGAAGGCAGTCTGCTTCCTTGCCCCAGTGCGAGGAGTAGACATCCCTCGAATATTTGAGAGGGTTAAAATCTGGGCAGCGCTCCATTAGCTTTGATGTATGTTGGTCCCAGTTATAGTCTGATTTGTATATATCAGTTATATTCTCATGTAATATGAGTTGTGTTTGGGAGAAATACGTCGACGAGACCAGGCATGGTGAGCAGGTATCTGATGGCAGAGTTCTGCGGACCGGTGTGTTCCGTAAAAGCCTGGTGCGCGGGGGAACAGGAGCAGAAATATCTTGTTCGTCCACGAGCACGTCATCCGCGAGGCCAACTTCCTGTGAGAGGTATAAGGTCATTTCGGCTAGAGGCCGAGTGGCGAGGAGACCCGGCCGACGACAGTTGACAAGACATGCTCTCCAGCTCGAGAATCTAGGCGCGACAGCCACGCTTTCCCCAGACCCATGACGTAACACGCAAGATCTCACAGAATCACGACAGCCACGCTTTCCCCAGAACCGTGGCGTAACACGCAAGATCCCACCTTTGCCCATAACGCAGCAGTCAGAGTCCCATACCGTCTGGCAAAAAGCGGAAAACTGGGATTCAGAGGCAGCCTACAAAAAGGTAGCGAACGAAGGTAAAGGGGTTGGCAATTTTTTGAGATAAAAGAGAGACTAAAGAAATTCTAGAGGGAGAGAACGGACCTAAAGGCCATAAGATTTGTGGCAAGTGTTCCCCAAACCTGGATATCTGACTTGAGCGTCGGAGGGTTTGCGCCGGGAAAACAACCGGCGTACTCTGACTTGTCTGTGTGCGCAGGAACCTCTGGAGAAGGAGCCTTACGAGGAGACTTCCTGGTCGTGGTGAAGTTGATCGAGTAGAGATCCTGGTCGTAGAATGAGGAGAACCAGAATCTCGCATCAACATTTTGGCACCGTCTGTGGGGACCTTACAAAAAAGCTTCTGTAGATAGCAAGAAAAGGAGTGAAGCAAGTGAAAAGTAATGGAGATAGGAGGAAATAGTGCACAAGGGGGTGATGTGAGGCTTAACGATCCCGTGACGCTGAGGGAGATAGTCAGTGAAGCACGGGAAAAAGTCATGTTCGACCGGATGGAACGGATGGAAAAGCAGATGGAGACCTTGACAACCATCCTGCATGAGCTGCGGAGCGAGCGAAGGGTGGCCCAAGAGGGAAGGTTGAGAGGCGGAGGGGTGGCACCAGGTCCCGATGGTGCGAGGAGAAGTCAAACCACCGGGGGATATGGTGGGGAGAGAGGTAACGTACCTCTGCGGGGAGAATCCCATAGAGAAAGAGAGCAGTCCCCGGCAAGACAGATTTCTGACGAGGCCGACGGGGTGGTGAATGCGGAGGAAACAAAGTTGAGGCAACACTTGCATGATGTAGAGCAAGAGCGCGATCAAGTTGAGGCACGTGACCCTGGTCGTGCAGGGCAGCTGGAGGAGGAAGTGCGCAGACTAGCGCAGATAATTGACGACATGCAAGGAAGGAACAGAGCCCCTGGTTGGAGGATAATGCTGGACGGAGAATCACCGCTCGCAGCAGAGATCATGAGGGCGGTTATTCCGAGAGATTTCCGCCTCCCAGACCTCAGATACTCGGGAAGAACTGATCCGCTGGTGCACATAGAGCGCTTCAACGACATAACTGGGGTACAAGGATTATCTCAGTCCCAAAGGTGCAGGGTGTTCCCACTATCCCTTGAGGGACGTGCACGAGAATGGTACATGAAACTTCCTCGGGGCAGCATTAAAACCTTCGAGCAGATGTGCCAGGAATTCGCCGAGCAGTTTAGTGGGGCAATGGCACCAGAGGATGACATGATGGAGCTGAAAAGCATGAAACAGGGGGAGCAAGAAACCCTTCGGGAATTCATCAAGAGGTTTCATCGGGCTGTCCTCGACTTGGGAGCCTTCAACCACCCTCAGGCGTTAAGGGGGTTGAAAGAAGGGGTGAAGATAGGAAGGCTGTGGTACAATTTGAGAAGCCCAGCTATTCAAACGTACGCAGCCGCATACGAGCAGGCTAAGAGAGACATCGAGATTGAAGAGGAGAAGGCCGCACGGATTAAAACAGATCAGTTAGAAGGGTTGGGGAGGAAAGAGAAGAAAGCATTACCGGGGAATGGGCCGATCAGGAGGAGGGACCACCAGGCCTCCGGTAGTGGAGCAGGAGGTCGGGTAACTGCTTACCAGCCTCATCAGCGGCCACCACAGTATCAGCGCAGCGGGGCGCAACCTCCTCGTTCCCCAGCTAGGGAGCCTTGGAGAAGGCATGATTCAGCATCTAGTGGTCTTCATCAATATTCCCACGGTAGCAGAGCGAGCAGACCAGAAGTACTTCCACCGCCCACAACTCAGAGCGGGGCAAATAGAGAAAGACCAGTGCACCTGATCGACCAGAACCAGGACTATGGGCGGTACACTTCCTTGAAGATGTCCCTGGATGAGGTGTACGAGGCCATAAAGGATCGAGGGCTGCTGCACCTCCCTACACCAATAACAAAGCTACCCAACAGGAGGGATAGATGACGTTATTGTAAGTTCCACGACACCCATGGCCATACCACAGCAGAGTGTAGAGATCTCAAGACCCAGGTCGAAGATCTGGTGAGAAATCGGTACCTGGACGAGTTTGTGGATGGGACTTTCCCGATGGTGGCCACAACAGGTGAAGGGGAGCAGAGCGATAGAAACTTGAGGCGCGAGCAGCCCGCAGTAAGGGTGATAGCTGGGGGCCCAACATTGGCCGGAGATTCCAACAGATCGAGGAAAAATTATGCTAGGTACGCCATGACCAGTAAAGAGGTACTCTTCAACACCCCAGCAGCCAAACGAGCAAGGGTCAGGCAAGTGCCAATCATATGGACGGATGAGGATGAGGAAGGGATTCTATACCCCCACGAGGATGCTTTAGTCATCAAGGCTACCGTCGCTAGCAAGAAGTTTGACCGGATACTGATTGACACAGGGAGCTCAGTTGATGTGTTATTTAAGTCAACCCTGGAAGAGATGGGAATAGCCGACCGGAAGTTGGAATACACCAATACCTCCTTGAAGGGGTTCGGAGGAGGGAAGCTGGTCCCTCTGGGCGTGGTCGAACTGCCTATCACAATTGGGAGTTCCCCGACAGAAAGGACAATGATACTGGACTTTGTCGTGGTGGATGAGGAAGGTCCTTACCAGATGATCCTAGGTCGGCCATTTTTAAGGATGAGCAAAGCGGTGTTGTCCAACCATTATCTGGCTCTGAAGTACCGGGTGAATGGGGTAGTAGGAGTGGTACGAGGAGACCAGAGGATCGCAAGAAGCTGCTACTCCTCGGCAGCAAGGGAAGCAATGCAGATAACATCCCTCGATACCCGAGTGGAAAACAAGAATGGCAGGCAAGAACCTGTAGAGGATCTGGAAACAGTGAGCCTGGGACCAGAGAACCCGGGAAAGACGATCAGAATCGGGTCGAAACTTAAGGGGGAGCAAAAGCAGGAGTTGGTGAAATGCTTACAGGCTCATGCTGATGTGTTTGCTTGGACACATGAAGACATGCCAGGGATTGACCCTGAGGTAGCATGTCATAAGCTGGCAATAAAGAAAGGTGCTCGGGCAGTAAGGCAGAAGAGGAGGTGCTTCAACCAGGAGAGGTATGAGGCTATAAATGGCGAGGTGGAGAAGCTCCTGAGAGCAGGGTTCATTCGGGAAGTCAGTTACCCTGAGTGGATATCGAATGTGGTGTTGGTAAAGAAGGCAAACGGCAAGTGGAGGATGTGTGTGGATTTCACAGACCTCAATAAGGCATGCCCGAAAGACAGCTTCCCTTTGCCAAAGATCGATCAGCTAGTAGATTCAACGGCTGGGCATGGCCTGCTTAGCTTCATGGACGCGTTCTCGGGATACAACCAGATCCCCATGCACGAGCAGGATGAGGAGAGCACGGCTTTCATCACTAACCAAGGTCTGTTCTGTTACAGGGTAATGCCATTCGGTCTCAAAAATGCCGGGGCCACCTATCAAAGGCTGGTGGACAAAGTCTTTAAGCCATTGATTGGGAGAACCATGGAGGTGTACGTGGATGACATGATCACCAAGTCCAAAATCCCGAAGGAACATGTCAGACACCTCGAGGAGACATTCGAGCTTTTGAGGAAGTATAAGATGAAGCTCAACCCGGAGAAGTGTGCTTTTGGGGTCGAGTCAGGGAAATTCCTTGGATTCATGGTGAGCCATAGGGGGATTGAAGCAAATCCCGAGAAAATCCAGGCGATTGTGCAGATGACGTCTCCTCGTAACCTGAAGGAGATGCAGAGCCTCACGGGGAGGTTGGCGGCGTTGAGCAGATTCATATCCAAGGCTACAGATAAGTGTCAGCCATTCTTTCAAGTGATAAGGAGGGGAAAGAAAACAGAATGGACCCCAGAATGCGAGGAAGCCTTCCAGAACTTGAAACAATACTTGCAGCAAGCTCCGCTGCTGTCCACACCGAGGGATGGGGACAAGTTATATCTGTATTTGGCGGTATCGGATCGGGCCGCCAGTTCTATTTTGGTGAGAGAGGAAGAAGGAGTGCAGTATCTGATATACTACACCAGCAAGGCCCTCCTCGACGCTGAGACCAGATACCCACCGCTGGAGAAATGGGCACTCGCCCTTGTGGTTGCCGCTCGGAAGTTGAGGCCATATTTTCAAGCATTCCCGGTCACGGTAATAACAAACCAGCCATTGCGTCAAACTCTGCACAAGCCAGATGCTTCTGGTCGGCTCGTCAAGTGGGCTGTAGAGCTGAGCGAGTTCGACATAGACTATAAACCCCGCGCAGCGATAAAGGCCCAGGCAATGGCCGATTTCGTAGCTGAATTCACAGAACCCGAAGTATGCTTAGATCAACAAGATGCAGTTATAGGCAGTGATGAAACTCAAGTATGGCAGATGTCTGTGGATGGGTCGTCAGGGGAGCGAGGTTCAGGAGCAGGGATTGTCTTGGGAGGCCCAGAGGGGGAGGAGATCTCTTATGCTGTAAAGTTGGAATTTACAGCCACAAATAACCAGGCAGAGTATGAAGCCTTGATAGCAGGTCTGGAATTGGCTAAGGCCGTGAAAGCAGACAGAGTTAAGATCAGAACTGATTCCCAGCTGGTTGCGAATCATGTCAATGAAAGATTCCAACCAAGAGAGGAGAAGATGGAGCAGTACCTGAAGATAGTCAAGCAGATGATGGGGAAATTCGAAGCAGTGGAGGTGATACAAATCCCTAGGGAGCAGAATAGTCGAGCAGACATTTTGGCTAGGATGGCAGCAGTAGCCGACCCAAAAATGCCAAAGTCGGTCCCTCTCGAGGTGAAGTCCAGTCCAAGTATCGAGCAGAATTGGGGGGTGTTGCGGATAGAACAAAAATGCTCGTGGAGGGACCCGATAGTTTCATTCCTTAGAGACGGGGTATTACCATCAGATAAGCTGCGAGCTCGGAAGATCAGAGCCCAGGCCTCGAGATACACGATGATTGATGGGGTACTGTATCGGCGAGGATACACACTACCGTTCCTTCGGTGTTTGGATGAGGACGACGCGGATTACGTACTGAGAGAAGTACATGAAGGAATTTGCGGAAATCATTCTGGCGGGAGGTCCCTGGCCCACAAGGTTCTAAGGCAGGGATATTTCTGGCCGACAATGCACCGGGATGCGCAAGAGAAGACCAGGAGTTGTGTAAGCTGCCAGAGTTTTGCAAATTTCTCTAACCAACCACCAGAGAAGCTCACCTCTATGGCCTCCCCTTGGCCATTCGCTCAATGGGGAATTGATCTGATCGGCCCATTGCCAAAGGGACGAGGAGCAGCAACACATGCAATAGTTGCTATAGATTACTTCACGAAGTGGATAGAGGTAGAAGCCCTTAGCAGGATCACAGAGAAGAAAACAACAGACTTCGTGTGGAGAAACCTGGTCTGTCGATACGGGATCCCTTATGCCTTGGTAACGGATAATGGCAGGCAGTTCGATAATCACAGCTTCAGGGATTTCTGCCAGAACCTCGGGATACAGCTGAAGTATTGCTCGCCTGCTCACCCTCAATCGAATGGACAAGTAGAAGCAGCCAACAAGACCATCAAGAGGCTTTTGAAAACCAGGCTTGGAGCAAAAAAAGGTGCTTGGGTTGACGAGCTGTCAGGTGTGCTATGGGCGTACAGAACAACCCACAAAACCGCAACTGGGGAGACACCGTTCGCTTTGGCTTTCGGACATGAAGCGGTCGTGCCGGCTGAGATAGGAACGACCACACACCGGACAGATCATTTCAATGAGCAGGAGAACGACGAGCAGATATGTTTGAATCTTGATCTGCTAACGGAAAGGAGGGAGCAAGCAGCCGAGCGATCAGTCATTTACCAACAGAGGGTTGCTCGGCATTATAACCAGAAGGTGAACATACGGCAATTCAGGGTCGGGGACTGGGTACTGAGAAGAGTGAATCAGAGCACCAAAGATTCGACTCAAGGAGTGCTGGGACCGAATTGGGAAGGGCCATATAGAGTCAAGCAGATAGCGGGACCCGGAGCTTACCAGCTGGTTCGCACGGACGGCCACGAGGTGAAACGCCCATGGAACGCAGCACACCTCCAAAAATACTTCCAGTAATACTTGTTCACATTTGAAAGTTACTTTTGCTCACATTCATTATCGTTTATCTTGCACGCTTTATGTCCAAGCAATTTTATGTAAGTCGAACACTGTCATTAATGGAACGTCGAGGAATTTCATTCGCGTGAAACCGAAAAATCTAAGGCATGCAAAGGCTCGACAAAGTCTCAAAGCCTGTCTTATGGCGAGACAGGAGCCCAGCATGCCAGGATCTGCTCGGCCACGAGAAGGCAGCAGAATCCCAAGCCTTGAAGAATCTAAGGCATGCAAAGGCTCGACAAAGTCTCAAAGCCTGTCTTATGGCGAGACAGGAGCCCAGCATGCCAGGATCTGCTCGGCCACGAGAAGGCAGCAGAATCCCAAGCCTTGAAGAATCTAAGGCATGCAAAGGCTCGACAAAGTCTCAAAGCCTGTCTTATGGCGAGACAGAAGCCAAGCATGCCAGGATCTGCTCGGCCACGAGAAGGCAGCAGAATCCCAAGCCTTGAAAAATCCAAGGCATACAAAGGCTCGACAAAGTCTCAAATCCTATTTATGGCGAGACAGAAGCCGAGCATGCCAGGATCTGCTCGGCCAAGAGAAGGCAGCAGAATCCCCGAGCATCCGAATATTTTCTAAGGCATACAAAGGCTCGTCAAGTTTCAAAACCTGTTTTATGGTGAAACAGAAGCCAAGCGTGCCAGGATCTGCTCGACCACGTGAAGGCGAGCAGACTCCAAAGCATTCAAAGCCTGTATATGGCAAAACTAGAAGCCAAACTCGCCAGGATCTACCCGACCACGCGAAGGCGAGCAGAATCCCAGGCGTCGGAATATTTTCTAAGATGTATGGCAAAACCATACGCCGAGCCAGATCCTGCTCGATCAGACAAAGGCGAGCAGAGTTTCAGACGAAAAATAACTATGATAACAACATAAGAAAGTAATCAACAACATTTTTATTAATGTGTTAATGGCTAACAGAGGAGATAAATTTCATTAACGTTGTTCATTACAATACAAAAGAAATATGTCAAAAAGATGGTGGATCAGCGAGCCGAGCAGCATCGGTTGGCTGGACCTCCTCAGGTGCAGGGGGGTATCACCGGTTGCGTCCGGGGGGGTGCTCGCCTCGCCCCCGTCAGCAGGGGCTGCATGAGGAGGAGAGTTATCCTCCTCAATCACGATCGGCTCTACCTCTTCAGCACCTTCCTTGGCCGCCTCCTCGTCCATATGTTGAGCAACACCAGCTGCAAGGTCATCCATCTTCAGATCCGGGTGCTGCTTCCCGAGGACGGCCATGATGCAACGGTAGGAATGCCGAAGTCCCTGGTCGTACTGGTTGTCGGCCTCCCCCTCCAAGTTCTCGACCTGGGCTCGGTGGGAGTCGCGGAGAGATTCGAGCTGAGCCTCATACATAGCCTTCTGCCTTTGCAGATCCTCCTTGACCTTGGTAAGCTCCTCTTCAAGGGTAATGGCTTTTGCTTGAGCAAGTGATTCTTGCTCTACCAGCTTCAGGTTCTCGAGATTCAGCTCCCCTGCTTTCTTCTCGGCAACGTCAGCTCTGGTCGTCGCCGATTGAATATCCTCCTTCATCTTCCGGTCGTAACGGCCGACCTTAGCCTTGTAATAGGTGGTCATGCAGCTGAGGTGGAAAGCGCTATGCTGCATGGCCCCCACCAGCTCACCCAGGGTGCAGCCGTCAAAGTCCTCCAGGTCCTTCTTGCTCACGAGTTTAGATAACTCATTGAGGTAGGGGACCAGGTGTTCCGCTCGGCTGTCAGGTAAGCGAGGTCGAGGCCCGACAGGAGGCGAAGAGGAAGCAGGATCTGTGGCTGCTCCACTGGCTTCCCCGACTTTTACAGGAGCGGGAGGTAAAATCTTCAAGGGTGGGACCTGCTGCACGATGTTGGCCCGCTTTGCAGTAGGGGCATCCTTACTCTGGTCCCTCTTCGTGGTCGGAGGTCGAGAACGTTTTCGGGTCAGAGCCCCAATCACAGCGTCCTCCATCCTATGGCCGGGAAGTATCAGGCGAGACTCGAGCAAGTTATATGTGGTTAACAGCTCTCGGCTCGAGCAGGAATTGACTAGCACAGCCTCGACCCGTTTGAGCTGTCCCGGTTTGAGTGAGAAGTGGACACCCCAAGAAACTACAACACAAACAGACACTGGGTTAGAGACAAACCAATAAAACAAGAACAATTATGGATACAAGACATCTGAAGCGAGCAGGCAACCTGGGACCGTGAAACGGGGTGAGACCCGATAATCCTTCCCATCAACCTGTGCAACCTGACCCCAGGGACCCCCTGCGAAGAAGAACTTCCTCTTCCAATTCCCACCACCACCAGTAGGGAGATCGGTTATGGGTTTCCTGGTCTTGGTACTTGATTGGAAGTAATACCAGCCGGCGTCTTTTGGGCTGCTTTTCAGCTGGTACAGGTGCATCACCTCGTCGACCGTGGGCTCGCTTTGGCAGCATCTGTCCCACAGTATGAACAGACCAGAGAGCACTCTCCAACCGTTTGGGTTCAACTGACCAGGAGATAGATTCAACCCGCTAAGTATCCGGGCAAAGTAAGGTTGCAAGGGACACCTCAGCCCGTACTTAAAGCTATCCAGATACAGGGTAACATATCCCCTAGGAGGTCGGCTAGGAGAATCCTTCTTTCCTGGGACCTTGAGAAGTATTTCACCAGGAATGCTATACCTCAGCCGGAGGTCGTCGAGCTCATTAAACGTGGTCGTGCACGTCATATAATCGATAGCGTAATCCTGCGATAGGGCTCTACCTCCTATCGTACTCCTCACTTCGGGTCGCGGCGCTCCTGATGGAGACGCCTCACCAGAATCATCTCCTCGACCCTCACTCAGGGTGTTCTCCGATCCAGAAGACCCCTCCTCATCGTTTTTTTCGCTCGAGGAGGTCGTTTGGGGAGACATCCTCCTAGCGCTAGTACCAACACTGGATCTAGTGGGCTCTAAGGGGATCCCGGGGTCAAAAGCAGGATCGGTGAGCAGACTAGGCAGGAAGTCCAACTCATCGTCGTCAACCTCAACGACCTTCTCTTTGCCTTTCGACATTCCCTAAGTTCTAACCACAACACCACCAACTACTACCCAAACAGAAGAGAAGAGAAATTATCTACAACTATCCGAGACCAAGGAGATAGAAGAAATACCTGAAGTAATGGTTCAGTCGGTGAAAGTCAGAGATGGAGGCTTTTATGCCGGAACTGCTTTGCCGGAGAGACGGAGACGGAGTGAATAATGAATATGCCGTTCGAGAAGATTTGGTTTTCCTAATGAGGACGGATTCTTGGGTTGCCAGCATTTAACAGCGCCGAATCCCGAGAGTCTCATAACCGTCGGTTTGAAATTCAAATGGAGGGGGGGATTTCTGTCACGTCACCTCGTCCGCAATTAAATGCGACATGACTCTTGGCAGCCTTTTCCCATCCCACGCGAGCGAGTACTGTCGAGTTTCTACTGCTGGTCCACTACATTACCCAACACCAGAAACTGGGGGACCGGTGTTTGGGAGAAATACGTCGACGAGACCAGGCATGGTGAGCAGGTATCTGATGGCAGAGTTCTGCGGACCGGTGTGTTCCGTAAAAGCCTGGTGCGCGGGGGAACAGGAGCAGAAATATCCTGTTCGTCCACGAGCACGTCATCCGCGAGGCCAACTTCCTGTGAGAGGCATAAGGTCATTTCGGCTAGAGGCCGAGTGGTGAGGAGACCCGGCCGACGACAGTTGGCAAGACATGCTCTCCAGCTCGAGAATCTAGGCGCGACAGCCACGCTTTCCCCAGACCCATGACGTAACATGCAAGATCTCACAGAATCACGACAGCCACGCTTTCCCCAGAACCGTGGCGTAACACGCAAGATCCCACCTTTGCCCATAACGCAGCAGTCAGAGTCCCATACCGTCTGGCAAAAAGCGGAAAACTGGGATTCAGAGGCAGCCTACAAAAAGGTAGCGAACGAAGGTAAAGGGGTTGGCAATTTTTTGAGATAAAAGAGAGACTAAAGAAATTCTAGAGGGAGAGAACGGACCTAAAGGCCATAAGATTTGTGGCAAGTGTTCCCCAAACCTGGATATCTGACTTGAGCGTCGGAGGGTTTGCGCCGGGAAAACAACCGGCGTACTCTGACTTGTCTGTGTGCGCAGGAACCTCTGGAGAAGGAGCCTTACGAGCAGACTTCCTGGTCGTGGTGAAGTTGATCGAGTAGAGATCCTGGTCGTAGAATGAGGAGAACCAGAATCTCGCATCAACAAGTTGTAATCTGAGCAATAGTCTCATGTAATCAAAAAAAAAAAAAAACAGGGAAGTAATATGAGGTGGGCGTTTGGATTGGGTTAAATTTTTTTTTTTGTTTTAACTTTTAAAAATTATATATATATATATAAACTCACACACACCACGTTACCTCCCTGCTCCCTCTTCTCCTTTCTCACACCCTCGGTCGACGGTCTCACTCAGCCCCACACGGTCACGATTTGACACTTAGTTTATACTTATATTTGGATTTTGTAGTGGGTTTATTGCTAACTTGCTCTTGGGTGTTGTTATTAATTAAATTGGATATTTTAAATTAATTAATTAATAATTGTTCAATTATTTGGAGTGGGTTTGTTGTTGTTGATTGATAATTGAACAATTAGAGGTTGTTCGTGACAAATTGGAGAGGGTTTGTTACTGTTGACTGATAATTGAACAATTGGAGATTGTTATAATTAAATTGGAGTGGGTTTGTTGCTGTTGACTGATAATTGAACAATTTGAGACTGTTATTAATTAAATTGGAGTGGGTTTTTGCTGTTATTATAAATTAAATTGGAGATTGTTAATTAATTAATTAATTAATTTGTGTTTTTTTAATTTAGAATATGGCAATATGCTGAATTGTTGATTCATAGTTGTTATTATTATTATTGTTGTTGTTATTATTGTTATTGTTATTGTTGAAATGTTGTTAAAGATGGTTTGTAGTTGATATTTGTTGTTAAGGATGTTTGGAATTTAGATTTTTAGATTTTAAGTGGTTGTTGGTAGAATTTTTGGATTAAATTGTTCCAACCCGTTTTAAACCGAACTAACCCAAAATTTTAGATTGAATTATTCTAATCCGAATTAACCCGAACCGAAATTTTAACCTGAATTACTACCCAGTCCGATCCGAATTATGAACCCGAACTGAACCAAACCGAATTAAATTTGGTTCGGTTCGGTTGGGGTTGGTGTTTTCAACCCGATTGGGTTCAATTCTCCAATCCGATTGGGTTGAAACCTAAACCGAAACCCGATTGCCCACTCCTACTTCAAAGATCTCCTAATAGAATCACTTTGAAAATACACCCTTAGCCTTTCCTTATTTTCGTCTTCCGATTTCGAGGACGCTTCACTCTTTTGAAATTTCCCTAGATCAAGAAACCCTTAATTTTCTTTACTTCAATCTTCTGAACTCAACATACTACTAATTCACATATGTTTGTTTGTAATCTCCACTATTTAAAAGAGATCAAACAAACTATATCTACATAGTTAAAAAATATTTAGTTAAGTCTTAAGATATAATATTTTGAAAAATAGTGTTTGTAGATAAAAAAAAAATTATTATCAGGCCTATTGATTGAGCCTATATGAGTTAGTAATGATGCTCCTTTGATCACGAAGGGTAAAAGCCCACGTAGTCCCTGTATTTTAAGATTAATATCCATTTAGTTCTTATATTTTAAAAAATACCTTGAAACATCCCTGCCGTTAAAGTATTGATACCCCTACCATTACTTTTTATTTCTTTTGGCTTACTTTTACAATATTATCCTTTTATAATATTTTTTTGTTTGGACATTAATAAAAAGAAAATAATTAAATTACCAATTTAACCCTAAAAAATAAAAAATTATATTAATTTTTAATTGTCAAAAATTAAATTGTTACTTTTTATTTCTTTTGGCTTACTTTTACAATATTACCCTTTTATAATAATTTTTTTTGTTTGGACATTAATAAAAAGAAAATAATTAAATTACCAATTTAACCCTAAAAAAATTATATTAATTTTTAATTATCAAAAATTGTATGCAAACTAACAAGTGAGCAAATGGTGCTTGCAAAAAACTTAATATAATTTTTATTTTATTTTATAGGGTTAAATTGATAATTTAATTATTTTTTTTTAATGTCCAAACAAAAAAATTATTATAAAAGGGTAATATTGTAAAAGTAAGCCAAAAGAAATAAAAAGTAACGGTAGGGGTATCAATACTTTAACGACATGGATGTTTCAGGGTATTTTTAAAAATATAGGGACTAAACGGACACTAATCTTAAAATACAGGGACTAAATGAGCTTTTACCCGATCACGAATGATGCAAAGTCATGGTATCAACTCACTCTGAGATCCGATTGGTTTAATATGTGAGAAAAGAAGGACATTATAGTATATATAGCTTAAGGGTCTACTGTGCTGGTTAAAAAATTTAAGCCAATACTTTAGCATTTATTAGAGAAGAAGTATGAGTCTTCACTATAAAGGAGAAATATGGAAACATAATATAATATAAGGTTTCGTAATTTTGTAGCAATAAAGTATAGGATATAATATTTGTTATACTAAGTTATTATTTCCCAATAACTTAAAGATTATTTTAATTTAAAGTTTTGACTTAAAATTTTCACACAAATTTATAATCATTGATCTTCAAATTCAATAAAAGAGAATGCAGATGAGTTGGCAACTTGAAAAATAAAAGAATAATAATTCTAATTTAAAAGATGATAAGGCAAGTAATGGTAAAAGCTCTGTTTTTTTTTTTTTTAATTTAACTTCAAAATATACCATATCTACTTTGTTTACCATCACAAGTAATCGCATACATTAACAAATAATCACAATTTATTTTTTGAATTAGTGATATGTATATATGTATATTCAAAGGTCATTAGTAATTAAAAAAATAAATAAATATTTATATAAGATATTTATTGAAAATTAATTACATTTATTTTATGATGAAATAGTCTAAATATCTACCTTAAAACATTTATTTTTGAGGAGGATATATAAATCTCCTTAAGAAACTGCAGCCCAGCACTCCCTTTGCTCTTGAATTTTATTCTCCAAGTATATATATCCACCGTTGGATTTCTATATGCTAATCCAACGGACACCGGTTACCGGCCTTCAAGCTATAAGGCATAGGCTAAGATGATTAGTTCCAAAAGACATGGCCCACAAATAAAAAGTAAAAGAAGGCCACAAACAATAATTCAGCGAAAGTTCAATTATTCCTTCGCTATTGACATCAGTTTTTAACATCAGTCTTTCGTTGCATTCATTCATTTTCAATCAACAACCGCTTTCCTTACTTCCGTCTGTCGATCACAAACACACTTTGCTTCTGTTTATTGCGTTTATTGTTGTTTTGTTATTCAGCATCTGCCATCAACTCTTTTGAATTTTCCACCTTCTGATCTCAACAATAATACTTGGCCTCTGTTTGTTGTAATCTTAAGTCTTGTTATTTGGTTTTCCTCTGTTCTCTATCTAGTTGTGTCCAGCTGTGCCGCTGTCTCGGTTTTATTCTCCATCCACTCTTTCTATTTTTTTCCTCTGTTCTCTATCTTGTTGTGGTCACTTGTGTTCAATCACTCAGTGTGCTTCCTAAATAGTCAATTGTTTTTCAAAAATTCAGAAAAAGAGAGATAGAGAGACAGGGACAAAGGACTGAAGATGGCTGAAATCATTCTTACTATTGTTGTAGAAGTTGTGAAGTGCTTGGCTCCTCCCGCATATCGCAAAATTAGCTATTTGCGTGAGAGTAAGTACACGACCAACTTACAGAATCTCAAGGCAGAAGTTGACGATCTGAAGTCTGAGAGGGAGTCATTGTTGAGGCAGGTTGATGAGGCTGAACGAAACGGGGAAGAAAGTGAAGAGAACGTTAGGAATTGGCTTGAAGGGGCCAACAAAGTCATTGAAGAGGCAGATAAATTTACAGAAGATGAAGCCGCTGCAAGTAAGCGTTGTTTCGGGGGATTATGTCCTAATTTGAAGACCCGCCGTCGACTTAGCAAGGAAGCAGAGAGGCAGAAGGAGGCTGTTGTCAAAGTCCGAGGAGATCGAAGATTTGATAGAATTTCCTACCGTACTGCTCCAAAGGATATTCGGCTTATCCCTAACAAAGACTACGAGGCCTTTCTATCAAGAACGCCCATTCTGAATGAAATAATGGATGCATTAAAAAATCCCAATGTCAACATGCTTGGGATTTATGGAATGGGCGGAATCGGAAAGACGAACCTGGCGGAAGAAGTTGCTAGGAAAGTCAAGAGTGAACTCTTTTATCAAGTGGTTCTTGTTGAGGTATCCCATAATAAAAACATACGAGAGATTCAAGGAGAAATAGCAGATAAATTAGGCCTGAAGTTTCATGAGGAAAGTGAATCAGGAAGGGCAAACAGCTTATTTAAACGTATAGAAGCAGAGAAGAAGATCCTGATAATTTTAGACAACATTTGGGAAAATCTTGATTTGCGGGTTGTCGGAATTCCTCATGGAGATGGTCATAAAGGTTGTAAAGTATTGCTGACGGCCAGAAGTCTAGATGTATTGTCTAGGAAGATGGATTCTCGACCAAATTTCTCAATTGGTGTTTTAAACGAAGAAGAAGCTTGGAATCTATTCAAGAAGATGGCAGGTGATTATATTGAAGGCAGTGAATTCCAATCGGTAGCAAGGGGTGTGGCAAAGGGATGTGCAGGTCTACCACTTTCCATTGTGACGGTTGCAAGGGCATTAAGGAACAAGAGCATACAGGAATGGAAGGATGCATTGGAAAAACTAGGAAGGCCTTCTTCATCGAATTTTAAGGATGTACAGCCAGATGCATATGAAGCCATAAAGTGGAGTTACGACAAATTGGTAGGGGAGGAGCTGAAGAACATCTTTTTGCTAATAGGATATACAGCCATAGCATCTATTGACGAACTGTTAATGTTTGGTATGGGATTGACTTTATTTCAAGGTGTGAATAAGATGGAAGCAGCACGAAATCGAGTACATACATTGGTGCACCAGCTCAAAGATTCTTGTTTGTTGCTTGACCATATAAGCCAGAAGAAAGAGTTGTTTTCTATGCATGATGTAGTTCGCGATGTCGCCGTATCAATTGCATCTACTGAACGAAATGTGTTTACTGCTACAAATGAGCAGGTTGATGGTTGCAGGGAATGGTCAGACGGAAGTGCAATAAAGCATTGCACTTCAATCGTCTTACATGGTATCAAGACTAATTTGCTTCCTGAAGTACTGGAATGTCCTCAACTCGAACTTCTTTTTATACGTGCTGATCGTCGTGAATCTTCATCATTAACAATGCCAAACAACTTTTTCGAGAGGATGATCGAGGTCAGAGTTGTAAACTTGACTGGCATGTTTCTACGGTCACTGCCTTCATCACTTGGTCTCCTGTCAAACCTTCGAACACTGAGTTTGTGTCGCTGCAACTTGCGTGATCTAAGTGTTGTAGGAGACTTGAAGAAACTAGAAATCCTTTGCTTAAGAGGTTCTAAAATTAAGAAGTTGCCGGTAGAAGTAGGTGAATTGACTTGGCTAAAGTTGCTTGATTTGAGAGAATGTTGGAACCTAAAAGTTATTCCGCCAAATATACTGTCAAAATTATCCCATTTAGAAGAACTATATATAGGTGGTAATAGCTTTGATGAATGGGAGTGGGAGGTGGAGGTGGAAGGGGTTAAGAATGCAAGCCTTGAGGAGTTGAAGCATTTGCCCAACTTGACCTCTTTGGAATTAGACATCCGTGACGTCAGCACTCTGCCCAGAGGCCTGATCTTGGAGAAGCTGGAAAGGTACAGAATAAGCATTGGACATGGAGGTTGGTTTCGGGAGAGAACCAACTTTTGGTGTCGTGAATTCAGAGTCGAGCTATATGACAAGATTCGCTTGAAGGATTCGCTGATCGTGCAACTGCAGAGAATTGAATTCCTTCGCTTATGTGGATTGCAAGAGCAAGATGTCGATTATTTTCGTAATGAATTAGTCAAAGTGGGCTCTTCCCATCTCAAGCGTCTCGAGATGAGGGGTTCACGCCTCGCCCTCAGTTCGCCAGAGTCAGAGGTATGATCATTCCTAATTTAAATAATTGGTGTGAGAGGGTTCTTTTCACCTGGGATTCTAATATCGTTTTGTCAATTTATACATTAGACTAAAGCTAGAAATTTCTAGTGCATCACAGTAATTAATTTTGAAAAGTCTTCAAATATTATATTATTCTCATTTTCAAAGCAACCAATTTTGGAAAAAAAATCTTTAATGTTTGCAATTTAATTAATATTTTAATCTTTTAGCTTCAGAATCTTACCATTTTAATTTAAAGAAAAAACCATAATTGCCCTCATATTGCACGAGCTTCATGCTTTGTAATATCCTTCTTCTCTTTTCTCTCAACAAAAAATGAAAAAAAGAAAAAGAAAAAAAAAAGTGAAGTTAACTGTCTTATATATTTTCAGTCCTCCTACAACCACCCAAGTTTGAATCATGGGAGAGTAAGGGACTAAAAAAATGAATTTGGGCTTTGTATGCTCCTTTACCTTTTAAAAAAAATATAAAGAGAACATTCATTATTTATCAAAATTAAATCCATAATTGCAAGTCTAATTTTTCATATTTAATTTTTATTTTTAAATTAACTCAATTAAATTTTTATTTAAAAAATCTTAATCATGGAATCCGAAATATCAAATTTGGATTTAGTGCTAAGTTTATTATACTAATTTTTAAACATCTTGTATCTATGCATTAAGATTGTGTTCACAATTAAGTTTACACTCTTAAATCAAGACACCTGCAATGTCAACAGAGACAAGAGGAATCAGCTAATGATTTGCAGTCACATGAAATCATTTTGGAGGACAATGTCCAAATTTCTAATACGCTTTTCCCTGAGAAGGTCAGTTATTAATAAGTCAATCGTCTTATTAATTCTCTATAATTTTTGTTTTTTTTTCTTTGTTATATTCCTGTTTGATAACAAATATGGCAAAGAGTGATTAATAATTATATTTCACAATTATTCTAAATTTTTCATCCGATGTATAGTAGGGTGTAACAAATACATTCTTAGAGAAAGAAAAGGTACTCTAACACAATAAGTGAATTAATAATAATTATTATTATAAACATCATGTTATGGAATACTAAATATGTTGTAATCACTGAATATATTATATATATATATATATAAATATGTTGTAATCACTGAATAAACATCGTGATATCTGCTTATTGATTGTTGATGAGACTCTTCTCGCCTAATTTGCAAGGGGGAATTATGTGATTTCCTTTGAAAATATTCCAAATTTTTATATAATCGAGGTGCCAGTAGTTAAATCCCCGAGAACTGCTCGCGCTGGATAGTAGGTCCTATTGCGAATCAACCAAAATTTAATATTACAAAATTCGTTACAATCAAAGAATATTTTCAATATGAATTATATTAGCCGCCGTCTAAATCTATACATTTAGTAAGGAATAATTTGGAAAACTTGATTAACGGTTGTTTGTATGAAAAACTGAAAAGAACTATAACCAGAGAAAGAGTAATTTTATTGATTTGTCGATCAACAGAAATGATTGTTGCTTGTAATTAACAAGTTAATTTTTTGATCGAGCAGGTTCCGTTACTAGAGTTAGAGAAGTTGGAGTTGGTGTCAATAAATGTTGAGAGGATTTGGCAAAACCAAGTTACAGTCATGTCTTGTGGTATTCAGAATTTAACACACTTGACCCTGTGGGACTGTGAGAATTTAAGATGTCTATTTTCATCTGCTACTGTTAGTAGCTTGGTTCGACTCCAACGCATTGAGATAGTCAGATGTCCCGTCTTGGAAGAGTTAATAGTCGTGGACAACCAAGAAGAAATGAAGAATAATATTGTAACGTTTCCCCAGTTGCAATATCTGAGGATGTCTGGTCTTGAAAAGTTCACAAGCTTCTGCACTGGAGATCTTGATATTCTTGAATTTCCATCCTTGAAAGGATTAATGATATCTGGATGTCGTGAATTGATGGCGAGATACAAAAGAACTACTAATATCTTGATGGAAAGGGTACGTACAAGAATTTTATAATCAATTTTTCAATTCTTATGTATGTACCGTGAGAGTTTATATCATAAAGCTTTAGAGTTATATTGCCTTTGCCTTTATCGCTTGGTTTCTTACTAAAAGTCAAATTGTCAGCAACGTAACTCTCTTACAGATTAGTGTATAGTATTCATTCATAATTATTCTAGATGTTAGGCGTATTATTATTACTATTTTTTTTAAGTTTAAGATTTATTGAATAAAATATATTTTATAAATTAGTGGTAACTTATATTTCTCATCAATTGATTCATCTTGCATTTTTTTTTTTTTTTGGGTTCTGATTGATCTCCCAGGTATTTCCTAATTTGGAAGAGTTGAATATTGATGCAGAGCACTTAGTAACAAATAAATATCTATTTTCTGAAGGCTTGCTTTGCAAACTAAAATATCTTTATGTGACGTTGGGTGATGAGCGGACTATTTTATCACTTGGTGACTTCCTCCAGAGACTTCACACAATGAAAGTCCTCCAAATACGAGGATATAGTGCCCCGTTGGTGTATGAGAAGGTTGAAAATGGGATGTGGGTAGAAATAAGAGAAGCAAACAGGCTTTATCCTATGGAGCACATTTTGATAGAGGAGTCCTCTGTTGCGAACAACTTGGTTATTCTACGTGTAGTGGGGTGTGACCGTTTGGTCAATCTAGTGCCATCATCGACATCCTTTCAGAATCTTACAAATTTGGTGGTATCGCATTGCAACAACTTGAAAATCGTATTAACATCCTCAATTGCAAAGACTCTGGTGCGACTTAGATATATGGAGATAGCATCATGCTATATGATAACAGAAATAGTACTGGTGGATGATGTTGTAGCAAAAGATGAGGTTATTAGTTTCAGAGAATTGAAGGAGTTGAAGCTTTTACACTTAAAAAGTCTGACAAGCTTCTGCTCTGGCAATTGTGCTTTCAAGTTCCCATCTTTGGAAAGATTAGTGGTGGATGATTGCCCCGATATGAAGATTTTCTCTGAAGGAAAATTAAGTACGCCCAAATTACACAAAGTGCAGGGGCGGGGTAAAGCATGTTGGGCTTGGAAGGACGACCTTAACACAACCATACGAAAGGTATATATTTCTCAACAATCAGCTTTTTCCCTCTCTTGCTTTTTCTCCACTTTCACTCTCACTCCAAATCCCTAACTTAATTTCCTCCTCTTGCTCCTGCTCCTAAAATAAGTAGGCGAGTTTACCCGGGATGGTTGCTGGGGTTTGGTCAGATGACAGCGGCCTACAGCTGGAAGCAACTACTCAGTTCAGCAAACTGCTTTCGATTGCGAGGAGTCCACAAATTGATAAAGTCATACAATCTGGCGTTGTCCAGCGCTTTGTTGAGTTTCTTATGAGGGAAGACTATCCGCAACTTCAGTATGAGGCTGCTTGGGCTCTTTCAAACATTGCTTTTGGAAATTCAGAGAACATTAAGGTGGTGATTGACCACGGTGCCGTTCCAATATTCGTGAAGCTGCTTGCTTCCCCAAGTGATGATGTCCGCGAGCAGGCTGTTTGGGCATTGGGAAATGTTGCTGGTGACTCATCTGGATGCCGTGATCTTGTGCTTAGTGAAGGAGCTTTGATTCCATTGCTGGCAGAGTTAAATAAGCATGCTAAGCTTTCAATGCTGAGAATTGCCGCAACGACATTGTCTAATTTATGCAAGGGCAAGCCAGAACCACCATTTGATCAGGTAAGGCCAGCTCTTCCGGCGCTTGCACAGCTTATTCGTTCAAACAATGAAGAGGTCTTGACTGATGCCTGCTGGGCACTCTCCTGTCTTTCTGATGGTACGAATGACAATGTTCAAGCTGTGATCGAGGCAGGTGTCTGTCCACGACTTGTTGAGCTCCTTGGTCACTCATCATCCTCAGTGCTCACTCCTGCCCTGCGGACTATTGGAAATATTGTGACGGGGGATGATTTCCAGGCTCAGTATATAATTAACTGTGGTGCACTGCCATACCTTTTGGGCCTGTTGATCCATAATCATGGAAAACGCATTAAGAAGGATGCATGCAGGACTATTTCAAATATCGCATGTGGAAACAGGGAACAGATTCAGGCGGTAATTGATTCCGGCTTAATTGGTCCCACTGTCAATCTACTTCAAAATGCTGAATTTGATACAAAGAAGGACGCCGCTTGGGCAATTTCGAATGCCACCAAGTTTGGCACTCATGAGCAAATCAAGTACCTCGTGAAAGAGGGGTGTATAAAACCATTGTGTGATCTGCTTCTATGCGCTGATCCAATGATCGTCACTGTTTGCTTAGAAGGATTAGAGAACATTTTGAAGGTCGGGTTAGCTGAAATGAATACGGGTACCGCCGTTGGAGATTTTAATCAATATGCCCAGTTGGTTGAGGAGGCTGAGGGATTAGAAAAGATTGAAAATCTACGAAGTCATGACGACAACGGGATCTCTGAGAAGGCAGTAGAGATTCTCGAGACATACTGGTCTAGCCGTGTGATTGGAAGAGGACGATGATACAAAGGAGGAAGATGCAAAAGGCAGAGACAACTAGTAGTAATTATTAACAAAGGTCTATTACTATTACTATTACTATTATTATTATTATTATTTGGAATCGGCTTTCAGACCGTAAAACAACACTCATCTTATTTCTTTTTTTTTTATGATTTCAGATTTAATGGTGGAAGATTCATGCATGCTTGTGTGCCCCTCTCGTGTTAAGTGTATTGTGGATTGCTGCTGTGTTTCGACACAGTTAATGATGAAACTCCTCATCAAATGATCTTTAATCATTCTAATCATGCTTTTTTTTTTTTTAATGGAGATCGTTGAGTATTTTAGTATATAGTAATAAAATTCATTGAAGCATTACATTCAATATAATATCATTTTCTGATACTAGAAATGTGTCTTACCAAAGTGTGTGTATTTAATGCTTAATTTGGGTACATATGAAAATTTATGTAAACATAAATGAGATCGTATATAAATAGAAAGCGAAAAAAGTTGTTCAAACATACAAGTACAAAGTTTTTGAAAGCATTGGTTACAGAGTAAAATATATATATAAGAAATTTATATTATATTGATGTACGTAATATAATACTAGTCAAATTTTGAAAATCTTAATTTACTTATAATCTTTTCTAATTTGGTATGCACAAAACGATTTTTATTATAAAACCAACCTTTAATTTGCAATTGTGAACCATGGATCTCATTCAATTATTATATATAAATTTTTTTATTACGATTCGCCAATTTTAAAATGAATATGTACGTATCAAATATTATTAGACGAAAGCAGGCACGAAGGGTACATTGTTTCATTATCACAGGCATTTTGTGCCGTTGTTTTTTTTTTTTTTTGAGAAGGAAATAAACGATTTCAAAGCAAAGATGATAACACAGATTCGACTTCCACTGGAATTGGTTCCAGCCATACAACAGTTTCATTGTTCCTTAGAGCTAACTTAGCTAAGGAATGGGCATGAGTATTACATGATCTAGGAGTGTGATAGCAGTTGAAATTCTGGAAATCCTTGCTAAGACTTTGAATTTCTGAGATCACCCACATAACCTCTGTCCTACTGCCCTCTTTGTTGTTAATTAACTTCACTTCTTGACAATCTGACTCCACCATTATGCATTGAAAAGCTGCACTTTTTGCCACCACTAACCCCCATTCAACAGCTTCAGCTTCTGCAGTCTTTACATCCCCTGTAAATAGAGTGGATTTCACAACAGCCACTTTAACTTTGTTGCATGAGTCTCTAATAACAACCCCCAGGCCGGCCTTTTGCCTTTCAAAATTAACAGCAGCATCAACATTAACTTTGAATGTGCCGTTGTTAAAAGTGTTCACTTTCACATTTCGGAAAATTTGGCAGAGTTTCTGCTAGCAAATAAATGTACTCATAAAGTTTAATTTTGCGTGTAAATTAGTTGGTTGAAAATATTGCATGACCCAGGCGTGTATTATTTTTATTATTTTTTTAATTTTATTAAGGCCAATCATTTTATACCATATAATTAAGTTTATATAAAATATTTTCTTCAAAAGAATTGTGAATCTGTCATCATCACTTGCATCCTTGGACTTCTCTCTTGACTATAGTCAATAGTCCAATGTCACGTGAATGTCCTCAGAAAACTTGAGAAAGTATCGTACTATCCTCACTCAACCTCGAACGATTGAGTTATATAAGTGTTCAAAGTAATTATATAATGTTGACTTATAATATATTGTCCAATTAAAGTTTCTTTCTATTTTAAAGACTTGCAGATTGGTCCCCATTTTCCCCAATTGATAACTAGATTTGAACGGCAAAATACTACAACGAGATGGGAAGACGACACGAATAGTCTAATGGCTCAATAAAGACGGTTTAAATGGCGGTTTAATGGACACAGATTTTTTTTATGCTGTATGAGGTTGACGACATTGATGGACTGACTGGGGTTGGTTTATACACTTACTTCTGGGTTAAGAGTATTGCTCGGTGAGAGTGTAGAAATTGATGCCTTTGATCATTTTTTTGTAGTTTTCTTGAAGGAAATATTGGAATCTATGGCCACCATCCAAAACACTTAAATATGATGTGAGAGAGAAAAGCAAAGAGCCAACTTGGAACATAAACACACAAACAAGAGATCTTGTGAATTCAACCGGAATAACCGGTCACTTTAACAGTCTTTATTGCAAGCATGTCAGAATTTAATTGACTGTATGTCATGTCACAAGGAATCATGCATACACCAGCTGCATAGTAGAAAGATCCAACAGTTAAATATGATGTGAGAGAGAAAAGCAAAGAGCCAGAAACGGACAGAGCGTCGTCATCATTCGTGTTTGACGTAATGAGGACAATCCGAGAGGAAATTTACTTTTGGTAAAAGGAAATTCATGTTTAACTAGATGTTTGAAAGTGAGGCGAATACCGTTTATTTATACTTTTTCTTTTTTTCTTTTTCATTAACTTTGGATTTGCTTTTCACTTCAAAATATCTACCCTATGTACCTCTATAAAAGAAATGACAAAAGATATGAATGACCCACGCCACATATTTTTGTCTCGTTTAATTTTTTTTCTTTATATTTTCTTTTGTATTCACTTTTTCTTTTTCTCTTCCTTCTCCGTTAACTTTTAAGAATTTTCATACATTAATAATTTTTTAATATAAAAATAAATAATAGAATATTGAAATTTAATGGACTTTTACCCAACCATCAATTATATTAAATGTACGTTATGGACACCCCCCCTAACTTTAGATTTTGTAAATAAAAGCACATGTGGGTGTCCTAACTTTCGGCGCTTTGGCGGGCCTCAGGTACTTTGCAGAATGAGTCTGGATATTTTTTCAAAACAATTAAAAAAAAAGAAAAAAAGAAAAGGCAATTGCTGTGAAATTAGCGATGATCAGTTGAGCCCTTCACGGCCAATATCCAAAAATCTTCTTAATAACAAAAATTTAAAGGAAAAAAAATGAGTTAATGAATCGTTTACTTAATAATTTATTTTGAGAATATAAAATAAATATTTATTATAATAAAAATATTTAAAATATATAAGAAAAATATTTTATTATTAATTTTTTATTCAAACCAAAACATATATTTTTTCATTTTTATTACTTAAATTTTTATTTAATTTTCATTGATATAATTTAATTAATTTATAATAAACACGAATAAAAAATATATTTTAAAATAAGGATAATCCTATAAGAATTGTGAGGAGAATCATTAGTTATTATTAAAGTAGTAACAATGTAATTTTTAATCGGTAATTAGAATTGGTTGGAATCAGAATCAAATGGAATTAGAATAGAATAAAATAAAATAAAAAATAAAAATCAGAATAAATTATTTACTTTACCTGTAAAAATTAGAATCGAAATGACATATATTATTATTGATATGGTTACTTTATCTTGAAATAAAAAATGAATTGTTATAAGTTATTAAAATGACATTAGTTAATTATTGTTGTTGTTTGTTATAATAATTGTGATTATTATTATTTAAAATAATTATTTAATAATAATAATAATTGATGATCAATCATTTTCATTTTAAATTTTAATTTTTTAATATAAAGAGTAATTTATTAATTTTTATAAGGAAAGACTCCTTATACTTTGGTGGGTTATATAATATAATTTTTTTTTTAAATGTGGGAGAAGATGCAGTTAACTTTTGCTCGGTGGGAGTAATGTTGTCAATTGTCATGATTAATTATAGCATGTGATCATTTTTTATAATTTTTTTTTTTAGAATTGTTGGTAATTTTGTTCCTCACTCGCTCGCTACTACAGTGATGAACTACTGCTAAGAAATGCCGTTTCTCTCCTGCTTGTGATAAAAAAATTAGCTTTGTGAAATAAGATCAAAATTCTAAACTTTCACCTGAACGAGCAAAAGGCAAAGGTGTTCACGTGGGGGGAGAGAAAAGAGAAACGCGTAAAAAATGTGAAAAGAGAAAGTCTTCACGTGGAGTGGGGCCGAGACAAACTGTATGCCGTTTCTCTCGGCATTCTCGCTGAGTAGCATTTTCCATCTTCGAAAGCAAGTTGAAGGGTCTTACATGTCTGAAAATGCCGACAATTTTGTTTCATTATTTGCAATTTTTTTTTTTTTTTCACTTTTGCAAAGGGGAACGCAGATTCAATGAGGATCACAAATTTAAAAATTTGGTGATCAATAAGTCGGACTGTTCACACTCAATCATAAAGTTATTATTATTAACAACAATAAAAAGTATTATAATTAATTAATATATTAACAATAATTAATAGTAACTTTTTAGTTTAATGGTTAATAATAATTAACAATAATATTAATAATAATTATTTTTTGGAATAATAATAATAATAATCACAATAATTAAAAATATAAAATAATAATTATGATAAAAATTAATTAATGATTTTATAGTAATTTATTATAATTTAACTCATTCCAATTTTGATTCTAAGACGAGATAAACACATTAATGACCATACAACTTATTTCAATTACCATTTATATAGTTCCAGTAAATAACTTATTTTGATTTTAATTTCTCATTTTGATTTCACCTCATTTCGATTCTCGTTTAGTGAACGCACTATAAAATTATAAAAGGTTCATATATTTTTTCTCGTTTCTTCTTCCTTTCTCTTACTCTCTCTTTATGATGAGTCTAATGGTGGTTTTAATTGTCGATAAAGGTTACTGATGAAGAGAAATTAATAGTGGAGAGGAATGTATTCTATGGGAATTTATTTTTTATTTTGTCATGAAAGTATTAATTATTGTGATATGATATTATAAAGAAGATGAATGGTTATATCCTTAAAAATTTTGTTGAGGATGAGTGGTGGAAGATGAGATACCGTAATTCCTCAAAAGAAGAAAGTATTTTTTTTTGTTTTAATTTAAGGATGTCTTTGTCTTTTTATTAATATTAGAGTGGTATGATAATTAATATATCATGGTTGTAAATATAAATTCTTTTGATACTACAAAAAAATAGTAAATGAACAAGAGTGTAAGGAAACAAATTAAATTTTTATATAATATGTAAGCAGAAATGTTTATAATACTTATAAATAAATAGTAAATAATATCGAGTACAAGGGGCTCAGCAAACGTTTACAGCAATTGAGTCAGAAAAGACAAAACCTGTTGTACAGTGATAACATAGGCGGACCCCTATCATAAATTATATTAAATGTACGTTATGGTCCCCTAACTTTAGATTTTGTAATTAGAAGCACATGTGGGTGTCCCATCTTTTAGCCATTTGGCCTCGGATACTTCGCTGAATGAGTCTGGATATTTTTCAAAACAATTTGGGGAGAAAGAAAAGGGCAATTGCTGTAAAATTAGCGATCAGTTGAGCCCTTCACGTTCAATATCCAAAAATCTTCTTAATAACAAAAATTTAAAGGAAAAAATAGTAAATGAATCATTTGTTTGATAATTTATCTTGAGAATATTAAATATAAAAATTTATAATTTATAATATTTATTAAATTTTTTTATAAAATATAAGATAATACAGTGTAATTAAAAAAAAAAGACAAATTCAGTGGTATCTTGCAAGTAGAAGGGTCTTCCAAGTCTGAAAATGCCGACAGCACTTGCAGTCAAGGAACAGAATTTTGTTTCGTTATTTGCCCTTTTTTTTTTTACTTTTGTAAAGGGGAATGCAGATTCAGTAGGGATCACAAGTTTGAAAATTTGGTGGTTAATAAGTCTGTTCACACTCAATAATAATTTGTCTTATGGTTGATTGGAGGACAAAGGCATAAGAGTATGGGACCCAGCTCTTGACGGAAGTAATCTTCAAAGATCTCTGAACTCTCAATAATTCACTTTGAAAATACATCCTTACCCTTTCCTTAATTTTCTTAACTTCAATCTTCTGAACTCAAGCGTCACTACTAATTCGCATCTGTTCTGTTGTAATCTCCACTATTTAAAAGACATCAAACAAACTGTACATATATGGTTAAAAGATATTTAGTTAAGTTTAAAGATATAATATTTTCAAAAATAATGTTTGTAGATAAAAAAATTTATTATCATGCCTATTGATCGAATCTATATTAATTAGTAATGATGCTCCTTTGATGGCAAATGCAAACTCATGGTATCAACTTACTCTGAGATCAGATTGGTTTAATCTGTGAGAGAATAGGGATATTATAATATATATAGCTTAAGGGTCGACTGTGTTGGTTAAAAAATTTAAGTTAATACTTTAACATTTATTAAAAAAGAAGTATGGTCTTCACTATAAAGGAGAAATATGAAAACATAATATAATATAAGGTTTCGTAATTTTGTAGCAATAAAGTATAGGATATTTTTTTTTTTTGAAAGGAAAGTGTAACTAGGAGAACAAGTACAGCAGATGGGTTGGGCAAGTTTCCAACCAAATAGTAGGTTACACAACTTTTAAAGCAAAACCAGCTAAAGTATGAGCAATACTATTACAGCTTCTGGGGGTATGTTGACAAGTGACTTGGTTCAGACGTTTCAGCCTTTCATGAACTTCCGAGATAGTCCAAAAAATCTCCACCTTGCTACTCTTCTTTTTTGTGATTAAATTCACCACGTCTTGGCAATCTGATTCAATAATCAGTGGGATGCATGCTGCATTTTCTGCAATTTCCAGCCCCCAATTTGCTGCTTCAGCTTCTGCATATTATAGGATATAATATTTGTTATACTAAGTTATTATTTCTCAATAATTTAAAGATTATTTTAATTTAAAGTTTTGACTTAAAATTTTTACACAATTTTATAATCATTGATCTTCAAATTCAATAAAAAAGAATGCGGATGAGTTGGCAACTTGAAAAATAAAAGAATAATAATTCTAATTTAAAAGATGATAAGGCAAGTAATGGTAAAAGCTCTGTTTTTTTTTTAATTTAACTTCAAAATATACCATATCTACTTTGTTTACCATCACAAGTAATCGCATACATTAACAAATAATCACAATTTATTTTTTGAATTAGTGATATGTATATATGTATATTTAAAGGTCATTAGTAATTAAAAAAATAAATATATATTTATATAAGATATTTATTGAAAATTAATTACATTTATTTTATGATAAAATAGTCTAAATATCTACCTTAAAACATTTATTTTTGAGGAGGACATATAAATCTCCTTAAGAAACTGCAGCCCAGCACTCGCTTTGCTCTTGAATTTTGTTCTCCAAGTATATATATCCACCGTTGGATTTCTATATGCTAATCCAACGGACACCGGTTTACCGGCCTTAAAGCTATAAGGGATAACCTAAGATGATTAGTTCCAAAAGACATGACCCACAAATAAAAAGTAAAAGAAGGCCACAAACAATAATTAAGCGAAAGTTCAATTATTCCTTCGCTATTGACATCAATTTTCAATATCAGTCTTTCCTTGCATTCATTCATTTTCAATCAACAACCGCTTTCGTTACTTCCGTCTGTCGATCACAAACACACTTTGCTTCTGTTTATTGCGTTCATTGTTGTCTTGTTATTCAGCATCTGCCATCAACTCTTTTGAATTTTCCGTCTTCTGATCTCAACAATACTTGGCCTCTGTTTGTTGTAATCTTAAGTCTTGTTATTTGGTTTTCCTCTGTTCTCTATCTAGTTGTGTCCAGCTGTGCCGCTGTCTCTGTTTTATTCTCCATCCACTCTTTGTATTTTTTTGCCTTTTTATTTTGTTCCATCTTGTTGTGGTCACTTGTGTTCAATCACTCAGTGTGCTTCCCAAATAGTCAATTGTTTTTCAAAACTTCAGAAAAAGAGAGATAGAGAGACAAGGACAAAGGATTGAAGATGGCTGAAATCATTCTTACTGTTGTTGTGGAAGTTGTGAAGTGCTTGGCTCCTCCCGCATATCGCGAAATTAGCTATTTGCGTGAGAGTAAGTACACGAGCAACTTACAGAATCTCAAGACTGAAGTTGACAATCTGAAGTATGAGAGGGAGTCATTGTTGAGGCAGGTTAATGAGGCTGAACTAAACGGGGAAAAGATTTATGAGAACGTTGAGAATTGGCTTGCAGGGGCGAACAATGTCATTGTTGAGGCAGAGAAAGTTACAGACAAAGCCACTGCAAGTGAGCGTTGTTTCGGGGGATTATGTCCTAATTTGAAGACCCGCCGTGAACTTAGCAAGGATGCAGGGAGGCAGAAGGAGGCTGTTGTCAAAGTCCGAGGAGATGGAAAATTTGATAGAATTTCCTACCGTACTGCTCCAGAGGATATTCGGCTTATCCCTAACAAAGACTACGAGCCCTTTGAATCAAGATTGTCCACTTTGAGGAGTATACTCAGTGCACTAGAAGATCGCGATGTCAACATGCTTGGGATTTATGGAATGGGCGGAATCGGAAAGACGACGCTGGCCGAAGAAGTTGCTAGGAAAGTCAAGAGTGACAAACTCTTTGATCAGGTGGTTTTTGTGGAGGTGTCTCAGAAGCAAGACATACGAAAGATTCAAGGAGTAATCGCAGATAAATTAGGCCTGAAGTTGCATGAGGAAAGTAATGAAGGAAGGGCAGGCAGGTTATGTGAAGGTATAAAAAAAGTGAAGAAGATCCTGATAGTTTTAGACAACATTTGGGAAAATCTTAATTTGGGGAATGTCCGAATTCCTCTTGGAGATGGTTGTAAAGTATTGTTGACGGCCAGAAGTCTAAATGTATTGTCTGAGAAGATGGATTGTCGAACAAATTTCCCAGTTGGTGTTTTAAACGAAGAAGAAGCTTGGAGTCTATTCAAGAAGATGGCAGGTGATTATGTTGAAGGTAGTGAATTGGAAGAGGTGGCAAGGAATGTGGCAAAGGAATGTGCAGGTCTACCAGTTTCCATTGTGACGGTTGCAAGGGCATTAAGGAGCAAGAGCATACGTGAATGGAAGGATGCATTGGAACAGCTAAGAAGGCCTTCTTCATCGAATTTTAAGGATGTACAGCCAGCCGCATTTAAAGCTATCGAGTTGAGCTACAATAAACTAGGAAGGGATGATCTCAAGAACATCTTTTTGCTAATAGGATATACAGCCATAGCATCTATTGATGACTTGTTAATGTGTGGTATGGGATTGGGTTTATTTCAAGGTGTGAATAAGATTGAAGAAGCACGAAATCGAGTACATACATTGGTGCGCACACTCAAAGCTTCTTGTATGTTGCTTGACCATGAAAGCTTCTTGGATGAAGAGTTGTTTTCTATGCATGATGTAGTTCGCGATGTCGCCATATCAATTGCATCTACTGAACGAAATGTGTTTACTGCTACAGATGAGCAGGTTGATGGTTGCAGGGAATGGTCAGACGGAAGTGCAATAAAGCATTGCACTTCAATCGTCTTACATGATATCAAGACTAATTTGCTTCCTGAAGTACTGGAATGTCCTCAACTCGAAATTCTTTTTCTACGTGGTGGTGGTCGTGAACCTTCATCATTAACAATTCCAAACAACTTTTTCGAGAGGATGATCGAGGTCAGAGTTGTAAACTTGACTTACATGTATCTACAGTCACTGCCTTCATCACTTGGTCTCCTGTCAAACCTTCGAACACTGAGTTTGTGTTACTGCGGCTTGCCTGATCTAAGTGTTGTAGGAGACTTGAAGAAACTAGAAATCCTTCGCTTAAGAGGTTCTACAATTAAGAAGTTGCCGGTACAAGTAGGTGAATTGACTTGGCTAAAGTTGCTTGATTTGAGGGATTGTTGCTATCTAGAAGTTATTCCACCAAATATACTGTCAAAATTATCACATTTAGAAGAACTATATATAGATCAAAGCTTTCGTTACTGGGAGATGGAGGTGGGAGGGGTTAAGAATGCAAGCCTTGAGGAGTTGAAGCATTTGCCCAACTTGACCTCTTTGGAATTACACGTCTATGACGTCAGCACTCTGCCCAGAGGCCTGCTCTTGGAGAAGCTGGAAAGGTACAGCATACGCATTGGAGATGATGAGGAGAGCAACGGCAGTTGGTGTCGTGAATTCAGTCTCGACCTCAATGACAAGATTTGCTTGAAGGATTCGCTGATCGTGCAACTGCAGAGAATTGAAGACCTTGAATTACGTGGATTGCAAGAGCAAGATGTCGATTATATTCGTAATGAATTAGTCAAAGTGGGCTCTTCCCATCTCAAGCGTCTCCGTATGAGGGGTTTAGACCCCGCCCTCAGTTCGGCAGAGTCAGAGGTATGATCATTCCTAATTTAAATAATTGGTATGAGAGGGTTCTTTTCACCTGGGATTCTAATATCGTTTTGTCAATTTATACATTAGACTAAAGCTAGAAATTTCTAGTGCATCTATCACAGTAATTTATTTTGAAAAGTCTTCAAATATTAATATTATTCTCATTTTCAAAGCAACCATTTGAAAAAAAAAATCTTTAATGTTTGCAATTTAATTAATATTTTAATCTTTTAGCTTCAAAATCTTACCATTTTAATTTAAAGAAAAAACCATCATTGCCCTTATATTGCACGAGCTTCATGCTTTGTAATATCCTTCTTCTCTTTTCTCTCAAAAAAAAAAAAAAAAAAAAAGTGAAGTTAACTGTCTTATATATTTTCAGTCCTCCTACAACCACCCAAGTTTGAATCATGGGACAGTAAGGGACTAAAAAAATGAATTTGGGCTTTGTACGCTCTTTTACCTTTTAAAAAAAAATATTAAGAGAACATTCATTATTTATCAAAATTAAATCCATAATTGCAAGTCTAATTTTTCATATTTAATTTTTATTTTTAAATTAACTCTATTAAATTTTCATTTAAAAAAAATCTTAATCATGGAATCCAAAATATCAAATTCAGATTTAGTGCTAAGTTTATTGTACTAATTTTTAAAGATCTTGTATCTATGCATTAAGGTTGTGCTCACAATTAAGCTTACACTCTAAAATCAATACACCTGCAATGTTAGCAGAGACAGGAGGAATCAGCTAATGATTTGCGGTCACATGAAATCATTTTGGAGGACAATGTCCAAATTTCTAATACACTTTTCACTGAGAAGGTCAGTTATTGATAAGTCAATCGTCTTATTAATTCTCTATAATTTTTGTTTTTTTTTCTTTGTTATATTCCTGTTTGGTAGCAATTCTGTCAAAGATTGATTAATAATTATATTTCACAATTATTCTAAATTTTTCATCCGTAGTATAGTAGGGTGTAACAAATTCATTCTTAGAGAAAGAAAAGGTTCTTGACACAATAAGTGAATTAATAATAATTATTATTATAAACATCATGTTATGGAATACTAAATATGTTGTAATCACTGAATATTATATATATATATAGAATAATAAGTTGATTGAAATTATGGTTAGTCATTTTCTTTAATATACGTCATTAGAATACATATAAATTATATTAGCCGTCGTCTAAATCTATACTAAATATGTTGTTCACTTTATAATATAAATTTTTTAAAAGATCTCAGTGAGGGATGCTCTAAGATAATGTGTCCACTCCTGCATGAGCGGAAATCACGTTGATTCTCTAGCATCTGAGGAAATCATGATGATCTGCCAAACGTGATATCTGCTGATTGATTGTTGATGAGACTCTTCTCGCCTAATTTCTTAGAATTATATGTGAACCCGCGGCAATTGATGATAATTACTATTTGCAAGGGGGAATTATGTGATTTCCTTTGAAAATATTCCAAATTTTTATATAATCGAGGTGCCAGTAGTTAAATCCCCGAGAACTGCTCGCGCTGGATTGTAGGTCCTATTGCGAATCAACCAAAATTTAATATTACAAAATTCGTTACAATCAAAGAATATTTACAATATGAATTATATTAGCCGCCGTCTAAATCTATACATTTAGTAAGGAATAATTTGGAAAACTTGATTAACGGTTGTTTGTATGAAAAACTGAAAAGAACTATAACCAGAGAAAGAGTAATTTTATTGATTTGTCCATCAACAGAAATCATTGTTGCTTGTAATTAACGAGTTAATTTTTTGATCGAGCAGGTTCGGTTACCAGAGTTAGAGAAGTTGGAGTTGCATTCAATAAATGTTGAGAGGATTTGGCAAAACCAAGTTACAGTCATGTCTTGTGGTATTCAGAATTTAACACACTTGACCTTGTGGGACTGTGAGAATTTAAGATGTCTATTTTCATCTGCTACTGTTAGTAGCTTGGTTCGACTCCAACGCATTGGGATAGTCAGATGTCCTGTCTTGGAAGAGTTAATAGTCGTGGACAACCAAGAAGAAATGAAGAATAATATTGTAACGTTTCCCCAGTTGCAATATCTGAAGATGTCTCATCTTGAAAAGTTCACAAGCTTCTGCACTGGAGATCTTGATATTCTTGAATTTCCATCCTTGAAAGAATTATGGATATCTGCATGTCATGAATTCATGGCGAGATACAAAAGAACTACTAATATCTTGACAGAAAGGGTACGTACAAGAATTTTATAATCAATGATCGTTTACTTGCAATTAACAAGTTAATTTTTTGATCGAGCAGGATCGGTTACCAGAGTTAGAGAAGTTGACGTTGGATTCAATAAATGTTGAGAGGATTTGGCCGATCCAAGTTACAGTCATGTCTTGTGGTATTCAGAATTTAACGCGCTTGACCCTGCACCGATGTATGAATTTAAGATGTCTATTTTCATCTTCTACTGTTAGTAGCTTTGTTCGACTCCAAAGCATTGAGATAGCCGGATGTCCTGTCCTGGAAGAGTTAATAGTCGTGGACAACCAAGAAGAAATGAAGAATAATATTGTAACGTTTCCCCAGTTGCAATATCTGAGGATGTCTGGTCTTGAAAAGTTCACAAGCTTCTGCACTGGAGATCTTGATATTCTTGAATTTCCATCCTTGAAAGAATTAATGATATCTGGATGTCCTGAATTCATGGCGAGATACAAAAGAACTACTAATATCTTGACGGAAAGGGTACGTACAAGAATTTTATAATCAAATTTTCAATTCTTAAGTATGTACTGTGAATTTTATTCATTCATAATTATTCTAGATGTTAGGCGTATTATTATTACTATTTTTTTTAAGGTTAAGATTTATTGAATAAAATATATTTTATAAATTAGTGGTAACTTATATTTCTCATCAATTGATTCATCTTGTATTTTTTTTTTTTTTTTGGGGTTCTGATTGATCTCCCAGGTATTCCCTAATTTGGAAGAGTTGGATATTGATGCAGAGCACTTAGTAACAAATAAATATCTATTTTCTGAAGGCTTGCTTTGCAAACTAAAATATCTTTATGTGACATTGGGTGATGAGCGGACTATTTTATCACTTTTTGACTTCCTCCAGAGACTTCACACGATGAAAGTCCTCCAAATAGGAGGATATGGTGCTTGGTTGCTGTATGAGAAGGTTGAAAATGGGATGGGGGTAGAAATAAGAGAAGCAAAATATCCACTGGAACACATTTTGATAGAGGAGTCCTCTGTTACGAACAACTTGGTTATTCTACGTGTAATGGGGTGTGACCGTTTGGTCAATCTAGTGCCATCCTCGACATCCTTTCAGAATCTTGCAAATCTGGTGGTATCGTGTTGCGAAGGCTTGAAAATCGTATTAACACCCTCAATTGCAAAGACTCTGGTGCGACTTAGATATATGGAGATAGAATCATGCGATGAGATAACAGAAATAGTACTGGTGGATGATGTTGTAGCACAAGAGGAGGTTATTACTTTCAGAGAATTGAAGGAGTTGAAGCTTTTACACTTAAAAAACCTGACAAGCTTCTGCTCTGGCAATTGTGCTTTCAAGTTCCCATTTTTGGAAAGATTAGTGGTGGATAATTGCCCCAATATGAAGATTTTCTCTGAAGGAAAATTAAGTACACCCAAATTACACAAAGTGCAGCGGCGGGGTGAAGCATGTTGGGATTGGAAGGACGACCTTAACACAACCATACGAAAGGTATATATTTCTCAACAATTAGCTTTTTTCCTCTCTTGTTTTTTCTCCACTTTCACTCTCACTCCAAATCCCTAACTCAATTTCCTCCTCCTGCTCCTGCTCCTAAAAGAAGTAGGCGAGTTTTTGGTCAGATGACAGCGGCTTGGAAGAGGACGATGATACAGAGAAGGAAGATGGACAAGGCAGTGACCACTAGTAGTAACTATTAACAAAGGTCTATTATTATTATTATTATTAGTATTTCGAATCGGCTTTTAGACGGTAAAACAACCCTCATCTTGTTTCTTTCATTTTATGATTTCAGGTTTAACAGAAATAGTACTGGTGGATGATGTTGTAGCAAAAGATGAGGTTATTACTTTCAGAGAATTGAAAGAGTTGAAGCTTTTACACTTAAAAAGTCTGACAAGCTTCTGCTCTGGCAATTGTGCTTTCAATTTCCTATCTTTGGAAAGATTAGTGGTGGATGATTGCCCCGATATGAAGATTTTCTCTGCAGGAAAATTAAGTACACCCAAATTACACAAAGTGCAGCGGCTGGGTGAAGCATGTTGGGATTGGAAGGACGACCTTAACACAACCATACGAAAGGTATATATTTCTCAACAATCAGCTTTTTCGCTCTCTTGCTTTTTCTCCACCTTCACTCTCACTCCAAATCCCTAACTTAATTTCCTCCTCCTGCTCCTGCTCCTGCTCCTAAAACAAGGAGGCGAGTTTTCCCAGGATGGTTGCTGGGGTTTGGTCAGATGACAGCGGCTTGGAAGAGGACGATGATACAGAGAAGGAAGATGGACAAGGCAGTGACCACTAGTAGTAACTATTAACAAAGGTCTATTATTATTATTATTATTAGTATTTCGAATCGGCTTTTAGACGGTAAAACAACCCTCATCTTGTTTCTTTCATTTTATGATTTCAGGTTTAATGGTGGAAGATTCATGCATGATTGTCGTGTTAAGTGTATTGTGGATTGCTGTTGTGTTTCGACACAGTCAATGATGAAACTCGTCATTAAATGAACTTTAATCATTCTAATCATGCAATTTTTTTTTTTTTTAATGAAGATCGTTGAGTATTTTAGTATATAGTAATAAAATTCATTGAAGCACTACATTCAATATAATATCATTGTCTGATACTAGAAATTCAATGTCCATGATAACTATACTACTACAACAACTTTACAATATTTGGTGAAAAATTATGATGAGTGACGTTGCTGGTCTTAGATAAAGGATTGTATTTGTATAAGAAATTATTAAGATTAATTATTACACGAGTCTTAACAAAGTGTCTGTGTATTTAATACTTAATTTGGGTAGATATGAAAATTTATGTAAACATAAATGATACCGTATATAAATAGAATGCAAAAAAAAATTGTTCAAACATACAAATATAAAGTTTTTGAAAGCATTGGTTACAGAAAAAAAAATATATATAACAAATTTATATTATATTGATGTACGTAATATAACATAAAGATTTTTATTATAAAACCAACTGTTAATTTGAAATTCAATGTCCATGATATTATATTGATGTACGTATCAAATACTATTAGACGAAAGCAGGCACGAAAGGTGCGGCCAACCCATGTAAGTTTTTGTTTTGTTGCGGATTTTAAAATTTTACGCTTTACAACTATCTGTCGCGTAAATCAAAACAAAGAAGAAAACAAATTCTAACAAAAACTTATCACATGCATTTTGTGCCGTTGTTAAAAGTGTTCACTTTCACATTTCGGAAAATTTGGCAGAGTTTCTGCTAGCAAATAAATGTACTCATAAAGTTTAATTTTGCGTGTAAATTATTTGGTTGAAAATATTGCATGATCCAGGCGTGTATTATTTTTTAATTTATTGAGGCCAATCATTTTATACCATATAATTAAGTTTATATAAAATATTTTCTTCAAAAGAATTGTGAATCTATCATCATCACTTACATCCTTGGACTTCTCTCTAACTATAGTCAATAGTCCAATGTCACATGAATGTCCTCAGAAAACTTGAGAAAGTATCGTACTATCCTTACTCAACCTCGAGTAAAATTACTTTGATTGTCAAGTACTCGACTTACTCTATAATAACTTCTTTAGCTTAATCCATCTTTTTTTTTTTGACAGTTAATTAACAGAAATTTCATTTCTTTACAAACCCGTTATTATGCATGATTTACTTTTAAATTAAAAGGAGAGAAATATTATAGCGTATGTGGTAGGGGATCTATCAAGAATAACTTAAAAATCTGTGGTAAATACTTATGAACATTTACAAAGGTAAATTTCGATTCTCTATTGTAGACTTGAACTCTGCAGTTTGGCCATCCAGCCAATGCCACTTTTTAGTACAAAATTACAAAAGCCTCATTTAAGCCGAAACAAGAAACGGTCGGCCCAAAAATATGTGACAACACAACATCGTCATCTTTCAGCTGCCTTGTACAAAGATAAGGATGTCGTTTAAATAAATAAATAAAATTATTTGATAATAAATTAATTAATCACCCAAAGAAAATATTACTTATCATTCCCTCTCTTTAAAATTTAGTTGGTTGCTCTGGTCACTCCACTTTGGTATCGTTAGTGACAAAGTCACCAACATTTTGTGCTCTTCACGAGTACTACTGTTGTGTATTAATGAAAAGGGCAAAAAAAGAAAAAAAAAAAAACAAACAAAGAAGCACTTGGCCAACCACACCGAAACAGTTCCCTGACAAAACTCTCTTCCTTAGCATCTTGTTAGATTCTTAGTTAAATTTTGTTGATGTTGACAAATCTTTGTTGATATGAAAGAAAAACACTTTGTTATTGAAGCAAAAGAGAGCTCCGCTCGGTTGAGCTGAATTGAGTTCCAATTGAATTTCTTTGATTTCAGCTCAGGATTTGCAATATGGGTTCTTCAGTTCTGTTTCCTGCAACTTCAGTTACTGGCGTTAGATGGTCTCGGGTTCAAGTGAAGGGTCCAAGATTCCGTGTACGGGCTTCTTTGGACACTAATGTTTCTGATATGAGCGTTAAGGGTAAATTCCACTTCTTTTTGTTTTATTTGATTTGCTTGTTTGCCAAGCATTGATCTTTTGGCTTTTCTGGTTTCTGGGTATTTTGTTTTATGTTGCTTGGTGGATTTTTATGCGTTTATTGCTGGAAGCTCTTTTGGGTTTGTAGTGTTTGCCAATTATGAATTTTTGAGGGAATTGATGGAGAATTGGCGGTGCACTTGAACAATTTTGGATTGAATTTGTGGCAGAATTGTTTATGGATTGGAGTTAAAGATAAAGATAACGTTTAAAATCTGGCTTTGGAGTGTTATTGAGTGGCTTGCGTAGCCTCTAGTGGAAATTTTATTGAAGGAATTGAAAGAACAGACCGAGTATTTTGTATTCTTGAAATTTATTGGGAATTGAAATGCTTCCGCAATTCTGCTTTGCGTCACTTTTTGGATACATGTCATGTTTAGGAATTTAGTACTTTCAAACACATATATATTTCCATTATCGCTGTGGATAATTGGATGGTATACTTGGCAGCTCCCAAGGGTTTGTTTAATTGTTTCCACCAGAACCGGAACATTATAGAGGACCAAAGCTGAAAGTGGCTATTATTGGAGCTGGGCTTGCAGGCATGTCAACAGCAGTGGAATTGTTGGATCAAGGCCATGAGGTTTTGCTCATTTAGATTTCAATCTTCTTAATGCTTTCATTGGCCACTGACGTACATTTTTCCCTAAAATGTTTCACTTTTACCATTCATCCTCTTGCCTAAACTCAAAATTTCAAGTAAATAGGCTTCTAACCTCAATTTTTTCAAAGTAAATAGCAGAAGCTTTTATCAGCATTTCGGAAAAAATATCAGCAGTCATAATTTTTCTTAGGAGTTGGCATTATTTCAATTCACAAACTTTATTTCATTTTGAATTAGTATGTGTTTTTCTGATTTTGTTGATGGTGAAAGAAATTAGAAGTTCCTTTTTTTTAAATTTTCCTTTCTTCCAGGTGGATATATATGAGTTGAGGTCTTTTATTGGTGGTAAAGTGGCTTCATTTGTCGGTAAACATGGAAACCATATTGAAATCAGCCTGCACATTTTCTTTGGATGCTGCAATAATCTGTTCCGATTGACAAAAAAGGTAAAGCTTGCTTAGTTGTGGATATGCGTGTTTGAATGATTATAAAAGCACAGAAGCCATGCAAAAGAATTACGATTTGAGATTCTTGAAACAAGAACTATCATTCCTCTTGACCATATCATTTGTAGCGATGATAACTGATAATAGCTTAGGGTTGTAAGAAAATCCGAAAATGTTGTTCAAATAACATGATGGATCAGAATCATAGATCCTCTTTAACTGGAACATGTGTTTATGATCTGATAGTTTTTCATGGATGTCGACAGGTCGGTGCGGACGAAAATTTACTCATGAAGGATCATACTCATAAATTTGTAAATAAGGGTGGTGAAATTGGTGGTACAGTTATTTCTTGATCACTTAAAACAACTAATAGTTATGCTTGATGGTTTGACATCACCTTCTATTGGTTTATGGATTGTCTAATTCAATAATAACTCTGATTTGATTCATGATTTTGATTTTCAACTCCAGAACTTGATTTCCGGTTTCCGATTGGAGCTCCATTACATGGGATTCGTGCATTTTTGTCTACAAATCAGCTTAAGGTAGTGCATACGGATTTATGCTCGATTTTGATTTTGTTGATGTTATCTTTTGCACTGTGATTGCAAAGCAGTATGACGAGGCAGTACTCCTTTTTTCATGTTGAAGCTTCTTGCCTCTTTTGGATTCTCTTTTGATGTACTTTGCCTCGTATATTGCTCAAGTGCAGACTTATGATAAATCAAGAAATGCTATTGCTCTTGCGCTGAGTCCTGTTGTAAAGGCACTTCTTGATCCTGATGGAGCCTTGTTTGTTGTTTGTTGAATTTCAACAAACAACATATTTTCTTGTTTGTTGAATTTCAATCCCTGTTCCTACAAATTTTTATTTTACCTCAAACTTCATTTCTTCTTACAGATAAGCTTCTCTGATTGGTTTTTGTCCAAGGGTGGTACATGGATGAGTATCCAAAGAATGTAAGATCCTGTTGCGTTTGCCCTTGGGTTTATTGATTGTGATAACATCATTGCTCGTTGTATGCATACTATATTTGCACTGTTTGCAACTAAGACCGAGGCTTCCCTATTGCAGATGCTCAAGGGTTCTCCGGATGTTTATTTGAGTGGGCCAATAAGAAAATATATCACAGATAAAGGGGGCAGGTACGTTTGTATTTACAGGTTCACACCATTGTAGTGATTTGTTAATCCTGTTTGTTTTCTCCGATGATCAATTGATTTTCCCAACCTTGGAATCTGTTCTTGTGAGAACAGGTTCCATCTTAGGTGGGGATGCAGAGAGATGCATTATGATAAATCTGCTAACGGGGAAACATTTGTCAAAGGACTTGCCATGTCTAAGGTAAATTGTTTCACATATCGCTCTTATTTATTTTTTACGCATCTATTAATGTTCGCTCTGACGGAGGCATGGAGCTAATGCAATGACCTGATATTTGTAAATTTGTTGTTTATATCATCTGTTAGAAGCATTGACTTTGAGTTTATTCTTTAATGCTTGCTGTCAAACACAAGATGCTCTGTGAAGGCCTAAGAAATCAGCTTTCACTTCACTCCCCTTTACTAATGCATTGAAGAAATTTCCATTTTTTAACGGATCCTTGTATTGAACATGTAGGCAATTGAGGCAAGCTGTGGGGTTAGATAACCTTTTATATACTCCAGATGCAGATTTCTCTTGCTTTGCAGATCTAGCACTCACTTCACCAGAATACTACTACAGAGAAGGGCAAGGTTCATTTCTCCAGTAAGAAACATTTCTTATCCTCGTCATTTTTAGTTATTTTTTGTGCATGGAATCTGATTGACTTCCTTTTGCCAAGTGTCTTTGTATTCCATCTTGCTTCCTATAACCATATTATCTTTCAGATGCGTTTTGACGCCTGGAGATCCTTATATGCCCTTACCAAATGATGAAATCATAAGGAGAGTGGCAAAGCAGGTTAGTAGTGTTCAGTGACACCTTCAATTCATATAATACATATTAGGTTACGCTTTTTTGCTTTTCTTATCCTAGATGTTTATCTCACGTTTTTTAGTGACCTGAGTACCACAAACGGTCATGCAACTTTCTGGATAATATACATGAATCCATACTATCCATTCACGGTTCCTTTTATTAGGTTTTAGCTCTAATTCCATCATCCCAAGGTTTAGAAGTTATTTGGTTATCTGTCGTCAAAATCCGGCAATCTTTGTGAGGTGAGGGACCTGGTAAAGACCCCTTCAGACCTGATCAAAAGATACCAATGAAGAACTTCTTCCTCGCCAGCTCATATACAAAACAGGTAACTGTATATAATTGTTTCATTCCAAATATTGAAAAAAAAAAAGAGATGTCTTCTAAATGGTTTCACTCTCACAGGATTACATAGATAGTATGGAAGGAGCAACTTTGTCTGGCAGACGAGCCTCAGGCTACATATGCAATGCCGGGGAAGAATTAGTAGCACTGAGGAAGCAGCTTGCTGCCTTTGAATCTCTAGAACAAATGGAAGCTCCAACTACCGCTAATGATGAACTAAGTCTTGTCTGATCACAATCTGTTTGAGGTGTTGCGGCAGGAGTAAGGTTTTTCCACATCTAAACGCCCTTCACTTTTACAGGATTACATAGATAATATAGAATGAGCAACTTGTTGCCTTAATTTGAATCTCAAGAACAAATGGAAAATCCAGCTTTTACTGATGAACTAAGTAAATGGTTGGGATGGTGGGGCTGGAGTAATGTTTTCCAATATCTATGTAATTCCAATGAGATAATCAATTTTCATAAAATTCATTATTAAGTTAATGGACAGGAGGCCTAACCAACTATGTATGACTATTTCTCTTATGAGACAGCAATTTTTGCTGTTGTTTTCATCTCATCATATGTACATCTGCTGCATGAAAAAGTGGGATACATAAAAGACATGAACAAAACCCCAGGAGTCTAAGCTACAAATGGGCAGGGTATCTCCGACCAGCTTCACAGCATTATAATGACTGCTCCCTTTGTCTGTCCGTGTATTTTTCCCAATTCCTACAAAACAAAATGAAACCCAAGGCCCTCGTTCCCATGCCTTTTGAATTCTATTTCTTGAAATACCTCAGTTTAACTTATAAAATACTAATTCATAAATTAAAATTAATCTTTTTCTCATTAAATTTCACCCTGAAAAGAGTATTTCTTTCAAGTTTTTGTTTATAATGCATGCAAATTTTAAAATTTTAAATTATTTTGTTCTTATTACATAATTTTTATCCCCATAATTCTTAATTCTTAAAATTTTTCAAAAAAATATTTTCCATTAAAATTTAAATTATAAATATAAATTATGAAACTGGAGGGGTGTAAAAAAAAAATTAAAAGGATAGCTTATTTAAGTGTTTAATTGATTTTTTTTATTTGAATGAAATAAAAAATTAATTTATCTTCAATTATTTAAGTAATTTCAATTAAAAAAGAATTTTATAAGGAATTTACACCCAGAGATAGCAGTTTTTGACATTGGGGCCGGCATCCTTATTGTAAGGACAATCTCAGAAATAGAAGGGGTAACAAACACATTTCACCCTTAGCAAAAAGGGTTACAAGTTACTAAGAATATATGTGATAAATATTAATATAAAATGGGAATTAATGAAAAAGCAATGTATAACATCCCAAATTGGTTTTTTTTTTTTTCCTGGGGATCAATGACATAGTTAATAAAATAATATTATTCAAGTGTTTATCAGCTAATTAAATTATCAAACGTAGATTACAAAACATACAAAAAATGGTCTAACATTATGAATCATCTAATAATTAAAACATTTATTACATGTAACCCGACATGTAAGTTTGCGATTCTTTGATGGTTTATTGTTCTTGATTCATTAATCACTGTGTGGTGTGCGATCTTGGGGAATCTAGATCAGCTTAGATCTGGTCTTAGGTTCAACAGATTAATACTAATGACATTGGCACGGTAGAGTAAGCTATTATTAAAATATCTGACCTTGCTAAGTTACATAATAATAGAACTTATATCAATTTAAGAGCTGTTTCAAAGCTACTTGTAGTTTAAAAACTAATTATTTTTGTGTTCATGTAAGTTACATTACTATGTAACTTAGTCACACCCTAGTTTCATAGATTACATATTAATTACCTCTTGTTCAACTAAATTTATGATACTTTTTCGTTAAATAGAATTTACAAACTTAGTCAACTTTCATTATTGATAATAGCGTTTCCGTTATATGAATGAGTACATTACGGAACATTTGCAACCTATAATGACAAAAAAGTGTTGTAACATGCGTAGAAGGACTTGTCGTACTGGAATTGATACATTAAGCTTCATGGTTATTAATAGAGTTCATTGAACTGCAGCTGAGAGTGAAAACAACAATTGTAGAACCCACAAAAATAGCAAAGAAAGGAAAATTTTGAAATTAAGATGCAAACCTTGTTGTCAATCACTTTTCTCCATTTTACGCTTCTTCTTTTTTAATAATTTGCTGGAAATTAATGTCAAAATATGAATAGTTGAGAGGAAAAAAATTGCAGGAAAAAAATTGATAAGAATCACACGTGAGTTTTGATGTCTATTTATGTAAACGTTAATTAAAACAAAGTCTTAGTTATTTAATTTCATTAATGACACATGCCAATAAATCATTAAAAGTTTAAGACGACCAGAAGAAAAAATGCCTAGGACATGATTTGAATCCAATAATAATTATTTGGAACAATGCTTTGTTGCTAAGAAAAAAAAAAACTATGTTGCATTAAAGATTAAGATAAAATAATTTTTTTAAATTAATCATAATAGTACTTTAATCTTTACACTTTTAAGATAATTTTGTATAATCCCAGCACTACATAAATATATGTATTAGTTTCTTGAAATTATGTCTATCTTTTTTATCATTGTCAGCATATTGTATTTGACATAGTTCATTAATTAATTATCATATATCTGTACTTTATATCACTTGCACTAAAGATAACTGAGTCAAAATAATAATTTTTATAATTTTACCTTTATTAAGCTATAGCCTCTTTACAGAAACAAATTTAATTTGGCTCTAATATTATGATTATAGAAAAGTTTTACTGTATTATTTGATCAAAAGAATGTGGCATAAGGGCGAGAAAATAACCATAAAATTGGAAAAATTATATGATATTTTAATGTTAAGTGAAAAATTAACAATATATGTATATATTTTTTATCGTCATTGCCTGACACGCGTCATTTAAATTATACAAATAGTAATAATACCGCTTGTCAAGCTGGGGCCCGCACAGGTATGACCAAACCAAGAGAAAACAAATGTAAATTTCTCTCATTTTCCCGCCTTCCCGCCTCTCAATCACTAAAAATGCTTTCGTTTTGCAAGTGTGTGTGAGCTTCAGCTTCAGAGGGAAGAAGCTCTGTGGCAGAGCGACTGAAAATGGACAATGTAGATTATAGAAATGGACACTCCAGACAAGAAACAGATCGCTGTCGCTCCTGTTTCCAAAGTTTGAGGTCAATCTCCCTATTTAATTTTTTTAATTTTTTTTAATTCAGTTCGAAGAGAACGATTCAGCTTATGGGGTTGTAATTTGGATTTGAGCCTTTTTTTTCCTGATATTTCATCTGGGCATTTGTTATTTTTCATTTTTGGTGCTGTTTTGCAAATTGGGTTCTGAGGTACTAGTGCTTTGCGTGACAAATAGCTTTGGTAAATTGCTCCAATTCTGTTTAGCGTTCGCGTTTTGTGGTGTTGATTTAATAGAATATTTTGGAATATGATGATTTTAGCTCAGGGATTTGTTCCTCTGTCCATATGTTGTTTACAGAAAACAAAGGCCCTAGTAATATGAATTGTTTCTAGCATGCTATGCATAGATAATAATAATATTAGCCTCTTTAGAAAGATAACAATTTGTTGGACTTGAAAATTTGACATGTGTATGAAAATACAATCTCTGACAATTCACAGGTGGCACTTGTTAAATCATGTTTAAACCCATGTCACAAACCCCTTAAATTGTGCATAGGGGTGGCAATCAAACCCGGACCCGGATCGGACCCGGATTGAACCCGGAAAATCCGGTCCGGGTTCAACCCGCACCGGCATAGTTTTTATCCGGAATCCGGATCAGTTTTTGACAACCCGCATTTTTCCGGTCCGGATCCGGTTTCAGGTGAACCCGCAAATCCGGAACCCGGACCCGGATATTATTTATTTTAATATTAATTTTGATCCGTAAATCCGTAATTATAAATAGAAAAAAAAAAAACGAAAACAAAAGTGAACCCTAGAATCTAGATCTCTCTCGTCTCGTTCCTCTAATCCTCTCTCGAAATTTCTCCTTCAACCTAAAAAAAATTACTGTAAATCTGTAATTTCTCCTTTCAATCTCTCAAGTCTCATCCGTAAACCGTAATCCGTTCCTCTCTCAATCTCTCTCACCCGTGAGCCGTGACTCATTGCTCATCTCAGTCCTCCATCGTCACTTAATCTCTCTCACTCTCTCTGCAACTCTCCTGTAATCTCTTCTTCAGATCAGATCAGATCCTTCGCGTCGTGGCTTGTCATCACCTTCACGGCGAGGCTTTGTTCGTTTCATCACTCGTCTGATCTCTCACTCTGTCGCGGCCAGCAAAAGGGGTTGAAATCCACCTCAGTCTCGCTGCTGTGTTCTGTGTTCATCAGCATATACTTCAGTTGCCGCTGTGAATATTTGTGAGTCTCGGCTTTTCTCTTTACAATTTATGCTCTATTACACTTTGATTTTCCCTCTTTGCAATTTTTGTGCTGTTATGCTTTGAGCTTGTATTGCTGCTGGCACAATTTGATTTTTCCTCATACATTGTTTTCTTTGTATATGACATATGAGAGCACTTGACTAATTATAAGCTTTTTGTTTTTCTGAATTATTTGCCTCTTTTTGTTCTTTGTTTTTCTGGCACAAGGAGAAATTGTTGTCTAAAACAGAACAGTTGCCATTTTTCTTCTGCCGCGTATTGTTGGTTTTGTGCATTAAGAGTTGGTTAGTGAGTAAGCTTAGAATTGAATTTGAAGTATAATTAGCCAAAGGGCTGCTGCCTATGGCTAGCTGCATGAATGGTAGTTCTGAGCCTGACTAGCATTAATACTCTGTTTGGCTTGCTTCTGCTTTCTCTCACTGAAATTGGGTTCGACCTTGTCCTGTGCTTTTACTACTTGTGTATACTGAGTTGCTTGAAGAGTAATGACTCTTTCCAGTTAGTATTGTACACTCCTGATCCTTTTCCTCGATTAGAAATTTAGAATAATCTGCCAATGCAGTAAGAATTGTTTAGGATATCTGCAAATTTGTCGCAGGCACTTTTTTGAGTCTGCAAAAGAAGTCTAATATCGGTTAACACAGTAAATCATACTAATCTGTATCAGAATTCTGTAGAGATAGATTAAATATACTAGCTATCTCTAAGGTTGCATAAAAACTTGATAACATACCTTTGCTTAAAAGACCCATTAACATTGAGTTTTCAAATCAAATATGTTCTGTGTTCTGTGCTCTGTGTTCTGTGTTCTGTTTTGCTCTCTTTGTAATTTTAATATCTATACTTTGTGACTTTAATAGCTAAACTCTGTGATTTTTAGTATCTATACTTTGTTATGCTTCAATTTTATTATTTATAGTTTATTTTTTGAATTATTTTTATTGTTGCTGTTAATAGAATAGAAATGGTATCTCTAAAATATTATTTATAGCTTTTACGGTTAAACATAGCATATAAATTGGAAGAAGTTGCTGGAATTAATTATATCTTGACATAATTTTTGTAGAGTGAAAATTTGATATGGAAAATGAACAAAGAATCGACTTGGACGCCTCTGAAAAAAGTGATGAAAGTGTTTGTGTGAGAGTTAGGACAGAATTAGAAAATAATAACGATACAGCTGTTGAATTAGAACCAAATTCAACAGCAGCAGTTCAGGGGAATAGTCGTGGCCGTAGCCGTGGCCGTAGGGGTAATACTAATTCTGTCACTTCACAAAAACGAGATAGTGGTGGTAGAGTAGTCTCTGATGCTTGGAATCATTTCAAAAAAGTTAAGTTGGGTGAGGAAGTTCAGGCAATTTGCAATTACTGTGGGTTAGTTATGCAAGGACATTATTCGAGGGGTACTAATCACTTAATAAACCATGCTAAACGTTGTCCTAGAAGGTCATTTAAGAATGTACAGCAAATGCACCTATCCTTTTCTTCTAAAGTTGATGGAAGCACTTCACTTAGTAATTTTAGTTCTGAGTCAAAATGGGATATGGCTACAGTAAAGCTTTTTATAGCTAGAATGATTGTATTACATGAGCTCCCATTGGCATTTGTTGAGTATGTTGGGTTTTATGACTTGTTGAAGCTACTCCAACCTTCTATTGAGACTATTAGTAGAAACACCATCAAAGCTGAAATTTTGAGGCTTTATGATGTTGAAAAGAAAAAGACAATGGGTATTTTGGAAGCTTGTGAGAGTAGAATCGCAATTACTACTGATATGTGGACTGCTAGTAACCAAAAAAAAGGATACATGGTTATTACGGCACATTACATTGATAGTTCATGGGTGTTGCGAAGTCGTATTATGAGGTAATATTCTTGAAACTTTTTTTTCTGGTTTAAGCATAAATTAATGTCCTGTCTAATATTTTAATTATTTTTTCACATTATTAGGTTTATATATGTGCCAGCTCCACATAGTGCTGAGGTAATGTGTAATGAGTTATATGATTGTTTGATGGATTGGAATATAGATAGAAAATTGTCCTCTGTAACTGCTGATAACTGTGCTGCAAATGATTCTATGATTGCCTTGTTGTTGGGGAAATTTTCTACTAGTTCAATGATTATGGGTGGCAAATTCTTTCACATGCGTTGTTGTGCTCATATATTGAACTTGATAGTTAGAGATGGTTTGTCAGTGATACAAAAGGGAGTTGAGAAAATTAGAGATAGTGTTCATTATTGGACAGCAACACCAGCTAGAGTTGAAAAATTTGAGAATGCAAAAAAACAATTAGGTATTAAGGAAACCAAAAACTTAGTACTTGATTGTAAAACTAGATGGAACTCTACTTACTTGATGCTTAGTACTGCATTGCTGTATAAAAATGTATTTGATCGTTTAAAGGAACGTGAGAGAAATTATACATCTTTACCTAGTGAGTCAGAGTGGAATTTGTCAAAGCTTATGTGTGAGTATTTAAAAAGCTTTTATAAGTTGACAGAACTTTTTTCGGGGACACAATATCCGACATCTAATTTATTTTTTGCCAAGATTTGTGAAATTAGATTGTCAATGAATGCATGGTTGCAATCACCAATTGAGGGGATAAAAAATATGGCTACTAGGATGATTGCAAAGTATGAAAAGTATTGGGATGTTATTCATGGAGTTCTTGCAGTGGGGACTATGTTAGATCCTAGGCGTAAAATGTTATTGATTAACTTTTTATTTCCTAAAATATATGGGGAAAGAGCTGAATCTGAAATTGAAAGAGTGCGTAAGTTATTTGTTGATTTAGTACATGAGTATGAAGTAAATCATCTATCAAATTCAAGTGGGGGGGTTAATGGTGCCAATTCTCAAGCTGCTGGAGGAGAGGACTCTAATATGTTAGATTTAGATTTGGATGAAATGGCTGATGAGTGGGCATTATTTAGAAATGAAAACACGCAAAATACTCATTCCAAATCAGAATTAGAGTTTTATCTTGAGGAGTGTACTTTGCCTTCAACTAGTCAATTTGACATTTTATCATGGTGGAAGAATAATCAAGGCAAATATCCTATACTTGCAAAGATTGCAAGGGACTTTTTGGCCATTCCTGTATCAACAATTGCTTCAGAGTCTGCTTTTAGCACTGGAGGTAGACATTTGAGCCCTCATCGTAGTAGACTTCACCCATCCACAGTAGAGGCATTAGTGTGCACTCAAAATTGGTTTTGGCTTGAACAAAACTTAAAAGGTATGAAAATTTTATTTATTAGAATCAAATTATTTGTTGTATTGTTCTTATTATCAATTTGTCACTAATTGGTTGTCTTGTTCATTATGTTTATGATTTACACATTTTTTGTAAATGGAATTCCAGAGGAAGCAATACTTTCTGCAGAGCATTTGATTGATGAAAGTTTGATGAGTGAACAACAGTCCAATGAAGTGCATGATTCAGAGTTTAGTCTTTAGTACTGGTGGGCAGTGGCTGGAAATTTGAGCACTGGTGGGCAGTGCCGCAGTGGCTGGAAATTTGAGCACTGGTGGGCTGTGGGCAGTGGCTGGAAATATGAGCACTAGTGGGCGGTGGCTGGAAATTTGAGCATTGGTGGGCTGTGGGCAGTGGCTAGAAATCTGAGCACTAGTGGGCAGTGGCTGGAAATTTCAGCTTTAAATTATAGAATTATGTTATGAATTTGTATTTGTGGATGTTTATTACTTTAAAACTTTGAATTTTAGATTTTATATTGTGTATTTGTGTTGTATTTGTTTTAGAAGCTGGATGTGTTATTATGTTCTGTTATTTGGCCCTGTGTCCAGCAAATTTTGATGAACCAAAGTTAAACAATTTGGTTCTAGTGGGCTGGTGGTTCTGGATGTGTTTATATGTTCTGTTTTTTTGCCCTATGTCCGGCAAATTTTGATGAACCAAAGTTAAACAATTTGGTTCTAGTAGTCTAGTGATGTCACTGATGTGTTATATGTTCTTTTATTTTGCCTTTTATCCATCAAATTTTATTGAACCAATTCTAGGAAGAATTGTGTAGTGTGTTGTTGGGGAAAAGATTAAAACATTAAACCCCATCCCCTGTGCCTTGTTAAAATAAGTTATATGGTCTCTAAAAAAAAAAAAATAAGCAATCCGGGTTCAAAACCCGGAATCCGGAAACCCGGATTTTTCCGGGTTGAACCCGGACCGGACCCGGATTAAAAAAACCCGGGTTTAATGCGGGTCCGGTTATGAAAATTTCGTGTCCGGGTCCGGATCCGGAACAGCCAAACCCGGACCCGGACCCGGACCCGGAAATTGCCATCCCTAATTGTGCATGCGGTGATTTTGAGATGGGTTATTTTGCTTTTCTTTTATCTGCTTGGTTATTGGTCTTATTTTCTCTTAGTGATTTGTTGAGCTCTGCTGTTTCTACTTCAGATTTCTTGTCGTGATCATTTGCCACTGACAAAGTTTTTAAGACTCTATGTTAGATTAAAAATGATGCTTGTCAACGTGCAGGATTCTCCAGTCTTTAATTATATCAGCAGTCTTTCACCCATTGAACAAGTCAAGTCCATACGCAATGATCGCTCATTCAACTCAGTGAATTTTACTTCGCCTTCTTCTTTATTTGCTTGACCAAAGATCGGTTACCGTCGGGAGTCTAGATTTTCACGTTGCAGGTAAAACTAATTACCCATTCTTGCTTTACTATACTCAGTTGAAAAGTGCATCATTCTTTAATAACAATTTGTGTCCTCTACCGTATGTTGTCTTTATCATTAGTAATCAATCCCCAGATATATTGAAGCCTGAGCTCCCTTTACATGGAAAAGAAAACAAGAAAAGCATAGGGAATTCAGAAGCTGTTCAACTGTCTGGTGATTGCACTGGAAAACTGGATTGCGTTACTCCAAGGAGTTCAGCGAGAGAGGTTATCTCTAAACTGCTTGATGAAACATTAGAATTAGCTATTGAGTTACCAATAACAGTTAAGGCCACAACTACGATGCACCTGCTCTATTGATAGACCGTGTGGAATTAAATGTATGCAAAAAAACAATAACCACAGAGTTTTAATAAATGTACAATCAACGGTGGACATTGAATACGAAAATTGAGGGGAACCGGGAGAGGCAAGAGGTGGTGGCCCAGTTGATGTTGCAACGAGAAAGAAGAAAATGCGCCAGTCATGTTGAAGTGAATTCTGGAGAAACGTTAAAAAGCAGCAAAAGTGAACCCGAAAAAAAGGGTAAGGACACGAAAGAGCTCTTTAACTATTCTTCACGTACATTATAGCAAACTTAACGGAGGAAAAAAAAAAAAAGGAAAGAGCTTTGCGGTGCGAATAAATTTGGCAAAATATGTGATGGATAAAGATTAACGTTATGATTACAATTTAAATGGTGATGCAGAAATGAGAATGTAAGGGAACATAAGGTAAGAGAGGGAACAAAATTATCCAATAAAGAGGTAATTGTAAATTTTTTATGAAAAATAATGTGATGATAAAGATTAAGGTAGGATTATTAGTACTCTAAATATTATTTTGAACATTCTATTATTTTTCACGTTTATAATTTAATTATAAAAAAATTAAACTTTACTTTGTACACTAATTAAAATTCAAAAATATCCTTACTTAAACTTTTTAAGTTACTTAACTTTATTTATTTAAAAAAAAACTAATAAAATTATTCAACACTCTATTTTTAAGAGATTTAGCATATACTCACAATAATATAATTAAAAATTAAGTTATAAAAAAATAATTTAACATAATTTTCGTTACTAATTTTTCATTTAATTTATTTTCAATATTGAATTTTACACCCAAAATAACTTGTGATGAGAACATAACAATAGAAAATGTTCCATAAATACTACCCAAAAAAAAAAAGAGAGAGAGAGAAGGAGAAGAAGAAGAAGAATGGCCAAAGCCCCCCCCCCCCCCCTCCCCCCAAAAAAAATCTTGTGCAATACTTTTGTTTTATTTTATTTTTAAAAGTATTACACATATTTTGTATTTAATTTTTTCTCAAAGTTAATTTCCTTATTATTCATCTACATATTTATTAAGATGTTGGAAATAAAAATTTTTATATTTAAGTCATGAGAATAATAAATTAAATTAGGATTGTGCTATATAAGTGTTCAAAGTAATTATATAATATTGACTTATAATATATTGTCCAATAACTTATATAATAAATATTTTTATAATATATATTCTTATTGAAATTAGAATATTTAAAATCATTTTTAAGATACAAATAGCTCCACCTTAAATATTAATGCTGCTGGGTCCACCACTGTGAACATAGTGCCCAATTAAAGTTCCTATCTATTTTAAAGACTTGCAGATTGGTCCCCATTTTCCCCAATTGATAACTAGATTTGAACGGCAAAATACTACAACGAGATGGGAAGATGACACGAATAGTCTAATGGCTCAATAAAGACGGTTTAATGGACACGGATTTTTTTTATATTGTATGAGGTTGACGACATTGATGGACTGATTGGGGTTGGTTTATACACTTTCTTCTGGGTTAAGAGTATTGCTCGGTGAGAGTGTAGAAATTGATGCCTTTGATAATTTTTTGTAGTTTTCGTGAAGGAAATATTGGAATCTATGGCCTCCATCCAAAACAAAACGTTTTGCTTTTTTTTTTTTTCTGTTACATAAATTTTTTCATTGATTTTCCAATTAAAACGCATTTTCTTAAACAAATTAAAAAAAAAACTTAAATTTTGGTTAAAATAATTCAAAATTAAATTAAATTTTTTTTCACAAATTCATTTTATTCTTATTTAATTAATTAAATAACTTGTTTTATTAGGAACTTTTCGTTCAAAATTTGTGACAGCGATCGTACCAGTGACATATATTATAAAACCTGTAACATTATTGAGCATCAGTTGCGATAATATCAGACTAATTAGAGAACTCGTAACAAAGAGTACACAACTTGGAACATAAACACACAAACAAGAGTTCTTGTGAATTCAACCGGAATAACCGGTCACTTTACAGTCTTTATTGCACGCATGTCAGAATTTAATTGGCTATATGTCATGTCACAAGGATTCATGCATACAACAGTTAAATATGATCGTGGTACACCAGTCAATGGCCCCCCGACTTTGGGGCACTATTTTTGGGCGCGACTGTGCCCGTGACTCCCCGTGGGCACAACGAGGCCTCTCGCAAAGCCTCGCCCCATTCAGAGCCCGGCGAATGAACTTCGCCCGTGCCCCCCACCACCTTAGGGGCACTATTTTTGGGTGCGGCTATGCCCACGACTCCCCGCGGGCACACTGAGGCCCCTTACGAAGCCTCACCCCACGCGCGCGCACAAGCCTGGCCTGACTTCCTCGCGCGAGCTTGGGCTACTTGCCTTGGTGGCGAGCGCGCACTGCCTTGCCCGACTAGGAGCTGCTTGCCTCGAGAGCGTGGGCAGTTTACCGCGCGACTGCCTACTGTATGCCCCGCGCGAGCGCCCATCCTTGCCCGCGAGCATGTGCTGCTGGCATGCGAGGCTGGGCTGCATCCCCGAGGTCCCTCGCAAAGCCTCGCCCCATTCCGAGTCCGGCGGACGAACTTCGCCCTCACCCCCCACCAAGGCGACACTCACCAATCTGAAACAAAAACAGAAATAAATCAGCAACAAGCACATTAATCATTGATCAACAATCTTTACACTACTCATTAAGCCCAACTACAAGCCAGATTTCAACACTAAAAATACCTAAAATTAAAAAAACATAGCCAGATTCTTAAGAAGTGAACGTACAAGGAAGCTGAAGAAGTAAGGATGTAACACTTCACGTGAAATATACAACTTATCACGTCAAGTTCGTAACTCTCCGGGACACCTCGGACCCACCGGGGAGTGGGGAAAGGGCCGCGGAGGATGAATTGTGCGGCGGCGCCCCCCACCAAGGCTATAGCCCACCCGTCTCGGGGCCTTTTTTCGTTGGGGCCTTTGCTACCCCAACCTTCGGGCGCTTATTTTTGGGCCCCGAAGGGCAGGGTGCCCACGACTCCCCGCAGGCACACTGAGGCCCCTCGCAAAGCCTCGCCCCATTCCGAGTCCGGCGGACGAACTTCGCCCATGCCCCCCACCAAGGCTAAAGCCCACCCGTCTCGGGGCCTTTTTCCGCTAGTGCGTTAGCGGGTTTTGATCGCCAGCGGGGGGTAAGATCGGGGTTGTTTTTACCGGTTTTGGCCGTAACTCATGATCGAGGCATCTGATTGTGGTTCCGTTTCGTCCAATGGGACCAGCGGGCCTCGGGAATCGAGATGAAAAGAGGCACGATGAAAGCGGTAAACTCACCCGCCAAGTCAATTGCAGGAATTGCACAAGGCGTGCACTTAACACTCAGTACGTGGAGCGGAAAGCTTGATTTCTCCATCGTCCTCATGGATGACTTCAAGATGGTCCTCGGCCGCCGACTCCCTGCGGGCTCGCCGAGGTCCCTCGCAAAACCTCGCCCCATTCCAAGTCCGGCAGACGAACTTCGCTTGCGTCCCCCACCAAGACTATAGCCCACCCGACTCGGGCCCCCTGGGGCCTTTTTGGCACCGTGACTCCTCGCGGGCACACCGAGGCCCCTCGCAAAGTCTCGCCCCATTCTGAGTCCGGCATACGAGCATCGCCCGCGCACCCGAGGGCTCTCGTTTAGCCTCGCTTCATTCCGAGTCCGGCAGACGAACTTCGCCCGCGCCCCCCACCAAGGCTATAGCCCACCCGTTTCGGGGCCCCTGGGGCTTTTTTAGCACCCGACCTTGAGGCAGTATAGCCCACCCGTCTCGGGGCCCCTAGGGGCCTTTTCGGCACCCTGACCTTGGGGCACTATTTTTGGGTGCGGCTGTGCCCGCGACTCCCCGCGGGTGCACCGAGGCCCCTCGCAAAGTCTCGTCCGAAACGGGTGGGCTATAGCCTTGGTGGGGGGCGCGTGCGAAGTTCGTCCGCCGGACTCGGTATAGGGGGAGGCTTTGCGAGGGGCCTCAGTGTGCCCGCCGGAAGTTGCGGGCACGGCCGCGCTGGCGGACGAACTTCGCCCGCGCCCCCCACCAAGGCTATAGCACACCCGTCTCGGGGCACTGAGGCCTTTTTATCACCCCGACCTTGGGGCGTTATTTTGGGGTGCGGCTGTGCCCGCGACTCCCCGCGGGCACACCGAGGCCCCTCGCAAAGCCTCGCCCGCCAATATCCCATTTTTGACCTTATGAAATTCCTCCCTGTTTCCACACTCACCATTCTCAAAATTATGTCTTATGGCTACTGCCTCATATGCCTGGAGCTGCTCTATTATAAGCTTGTTTTGTGCGCGAGAGTGGGCAACCACTTGTCGCGCGCGCTGCCCTACTTGCGACTGGGCGTGGGCAGCCTCGTGCGTGAGCATACTCTACGTTGCCGCGCGAGCAAGGGCAGCCTCACACGCGAGCGTACGACCTTCGGACGCTTATTTTTGGGCAGCGCTCAGCCGACGACTCCCCGCGGGCACACCGAGGCCCCTCGCAAAGTCTCGCCCAAATTTACTTTTGGTAAAAAGAAATTCATATTGAACTAGATGTTTGAATGAATATCGTTCATTTATACTTTTTCTTTTTCTTTTCATTAACTTTAGACTTTGTAATTAGATGCACACGTGGGTGTCCCACCTTTTGGCATTTTGGCCTCGGATACTTTGCCGAGTGAGTCTAAATATTTTGATGTAAGCAATTGCTACCTACCATTTCAAAATAATTAGGAAAAAAAGAAGAAAAAAAAGGTAATTGCTGTGAAATTAACAATCAGTTGAGCCTTCACGCTCAATATTCTGTCCTTTTAGTTGACTGAGACGACAAAGATTCGAGGGTGTGATCCACAGCATATTGAAATATCTTCTAAAATTTCTTAAAATTAATTATTTTTCTTCTTATATTTTAAAATAAGAGATTTTTTTATTTTTCTCTATTAAAATTATTATATATTACTTACTACCTTACAATTTTCATTATATCTAAAAATCCTCCTAGTAACAAAAATTTAAAGAAAAAAAATGAGTAAATGAGTCATTTACTCAAAATTCATCTTAAGAATATAAAATGTACATTTATTATATGAAAAACATTTAAAAATAACAAAAAATATAAGAAAAATATTTTTATTTTCAATCTTTTATTCACACCAAAACATATTATTCTATTTTAATTTTTATTGATATGATTTAATTAATTTATAATAAATATGAATAAAAATATACTTACAAATAAGGATAATACTATAAAATTATACTACCAAGAAAGTTATTAGTTTTATAAAAATAATAAGGAATTAGTGGTATATTTATTAATTTTGAGTAGATGCGAGGCTAACATTCTCTAGTTATCTCTTTAAAAATTTATTATAAGTTTCTTGATGTTACAATATTAAACAATCTAATACATTTTTTTGGAGGGCAAATCAATCTGTTGTGTGAATAGAAAAAGGAAAAATTGAAAAATTAATGAATTATAACAGTAATTTTGAAATAAAAACTTTGATAGTTAACAAAATATTTATTAACATAAATCATTGATCTTTAAATTCAATAATAGAGAACATGGATGAGTTGGCTACCATCCGTTGGCTACTTAAAAATAAAAGAATAGTAACTCTAATTTTAAAAGATGATAAGGCAAGCAACAGTAAAAGCTCTGCTTGTCACTTCAAAATATCCACCCCATGTACCTCTAAAAAAGAAATGACAAAAGATATGAATGACCCACGCCACAGATTTTTGTCTCGTTTAATTTTTTTTCTTTATATTTTCTTTTGTATTTACTTTTGAAAAAAGCGAATTCAGATTGAACCACGTGTTTGAAACTTAGGTGAATACAGTTCATTTACACTTTTTCTTTTTCTTTTCCTTCTCCATTAACTTTTAAGAATTTTTCTACATTACTAATTTTTTAATATAAAAATAAGTAGTAGAATAATAAAATTTAATGGGTCAATCAAAGAATTTTACCTAATTATAAATTATATTAAATTTAAGTTTCGGACACCCACCCTAACTTTAGATTTTGTAAATAAAAGCACATGTGGGTGTCCTATCTTTCGGCGCTTTGGCCTCGGGTACTTTGCAGAATGAGTCTGGATATTTTTTCAAAATAATTAAAAAAAGAAAAATATATTTTCTTCATAATAAAAATATTAAAAAATAAGAAAAATATTTTATTATTAATTTTTTATTCAAACGGAAACATATATTTTCTCATTTTTATTACTTAAATTTTTATTTAATTTTCATTGGTATAATTTAATTAATTTATAATAAATATAAATAAAAAAAGTATTTTAAAATAAAGATAATACTATAAGAATTATGATTATGATGTGAAAATCATAATAAATTATTTATTTTACCTGTAAGAATCATAATCGAAATGACCTGTATTATTATTAATATGTTTATTTTGTCTTGAAATAAAAAATAAATTGTTATAAGTTATGAAAATGACATTAGTTCATTATTGTCGTTGTTTGTTATAATAATTGAGATTATTATTATTCAAAATAATTATTTAATAATAATAATATAATAGGATAGTAGTAGTAGTAATAATAATAATAATAATAATAATAAGAACAACAACGATAATATTAATGATTATTATTGTAGCTGTTAAAATTATAGTTATATTTTCATTATTATTATTAATTTTATTATCAACTATTATCATCATCATCAACAAAAACAACAGCAACTACTACAAAAATAAGAATAATAACCATAATAATAACATAATAATATTTTAATTAAAGATAAAAGTGAACTTATAAATTTTTGTGAGGTAAAATTGAGAGTTTAAGGAATAAGAACTTGATTTCCAACACTCCCCATAAGAAATTAAGTTCTTATTCTTTAATTCTAAAAATAGATAAACTTCATAAATTTTATTTTTATTTTAAGAAATGAACATCGCCCATCATTCTCATTTTAAATTTTAATTTCTCAATATAAAGAGTAATTTATTAATTTTAATAAGAAAAGACTCTTTATACTTTTGGTGGGTTATATAATACAATTTTTTTTTTAAAAATGTGGGAGAAGATGCTGTTAACTTTTGCTCGGTGGGAGTAATGTTGTCAAAGTGTCATGATTAATTATAGCATGTGATCATTTTTTATAATTATTTTTTGAGAATTGTTGGTAATTTTGTTCCTCACTCGCTCGCTACTACAGTGATGAACTACTGCTAAGAAATGCCGTTTCTCTCCTGCTTGTGATAAAAAAATTAGCTCTGTGAAATAAGATCAAAATTCTAAACTGACTTTCACGTGAACGAGCAAAAGGCAAAAGTGTTCACGTGGGGGAGAGAAAAGAGAAACGCGTAAAAAATATCGAGTACAAGGGGAGTGGGGCTTTTCAAAAAAAAAAAAAGGGAAGTGGGGCCGAGAGGTTTGTTTTAACAAGTAAGCAAAAATTTTTATAATACTTATAAATAAATAGTAAATAATATCGAGTACAAGGGGCTCAACAAACTTTTACAGCAATTGAGTCAGAAAAGACCAAACCTGTTGTACAGTGGTAACATAAGTGGACTCCTATCATAAATTATATTAAATGTAAGTTATGGTCCCCCTAACTTTAGATTTTTTAATTCGGTTATTTTTGGCCACCCCCCACATGTTTTGACAAATTTTACCGTAAACCCACTTATTTCAACAATTATCACCGCGCACCCATTCCGTTAAATTCAGCCGTTTATTTTAACCATTCTGACAATTATTTTGTGAAATGGTGATTTTGTCCCCAATTTGAATTTCAAATCATTAAATTTCAAAAATGCCACCAGTCACTGTTAATATGCATTTTAAAAAATAAAAACTGATGCTGAATCACACAACACCAACTCATTAAATTTCAGTATGCTTGGCGGATTGCTGTTACTGCAGCCTCCTTCGGTGCTGTGGTTTAGAGGGCTTCCAGGTCCACCAGATGATTCACTTAAGTTTCCATGTGATGGTGGGCTTCCAATTGCTGATGCTTCTAGGATGAATTTTGGCATAGAAGAAGACAATGGTTTTGGTTGCATCCATGATCTTGACTCCTTCCAGCCTTCAGCCAAAAAACTACCAATGATAACTTGTAATACAATGGTGTCATAAGACGCTACCATGTCAAAACCTCTTACTCTAGATGGGGATATAAGAACATCAACTCCAACACATAATATTTTCCCTCCATATTTGCTTTGATTTATGCTCTTGGATGGTACGATTTGCAGAGATGGAGTTGTTTTTTCAGAAATGATGTTGTTCTTTTACTTCTCCTTGTTCTCTTTCTTCTGTGTAAACAGTTTAACTTGATTTTTTATTCATTTATTGTACAATATCCATTTTACCCTTGATTGGTTAAACTAAACGGCTGAATTTAACAGAATGGGTGCACACTGATGATTGTTGAAACAAATGGGTACACAATATGATTTGTCAAAACATGTGGGGTAGCGAAAAATAACCCTTTTTAATTAGAAGCACATGTGGGTGTCCCATCTTTTAGCCCTTTGGCCTTGGATACTTCGCTGAATGAGACTAGATATTTTTCAAAACAATTAGGGGAGAAAGAAAAGGGCAATTGCTGCAAAATTAGCGATCAGTGGAGCCCTTCACGCTTAATATCCAAAAATCTTCTTAATAACAAAAATTTAAAAGAAAAAATAATAAATGAATCATTTGTTTGATAATTTATTTTGAGAATATTAAATATAAAAATTTATAATTTATAATATTTATTAAATTTTTTATAAAATATAAGATAATATAGTGTAATTTAAAAAAAAAAAGACAAATTCAGTGGTATCTTGCAAGTAGAAGGGTCTTACAAGTCTGAAAATGCCGACAGCACTTGCAGTCAAGGAACAGAATTTTGTTTCGTTATTTGCACTTTTTTTTTTTACTTTTGTAAAGGGGAATGCAGATTCAATAAGGATCACAAGTTTGAAAATTTGGTGGTTAATGTCTGCTCACACTCAATAATAATTTGTCTTATGGTTGACTGGAGGACAAAGGGTTAAGAGTATAGGACCCAGCTCTTGACGGAAGTAATCTTCAAAGATCTCTCAATAATTCACTTTGAAAATACATCCTTACCCTTTCCTTAATTTTCTTAACTTCAATCTTCTAAACTCAGCGTCACTGCTAATTCGCATCTGTTCTGTTGTAATCTCCAATATTTAAAAGAGATCAAACAAACTGTACATATATGGTTAAAAGATATTTTGTTAAGTCTAAAGATATAATATTTTGAAAAATAGTGTTTGATCTGTGAGGGAAGAGGGACATTATAGCATATATAGGCTTAAGGGTTTACTGTGCTGGTTAAAAAGTTTAAGCCAATACTTTAACATCTACTAGAGAAAAAGTATGAGTCTTCACTATAAAGGAGAAATATGGAAACATAATATAATATAAGGTTTTGTAATCTTGTAGCAATAAAGTATATGATATAATATTTGTTATATTAAGTTATTATTTTTTAATAACTTAATGATTATTTTAATTTAAAATTTTGGCTTAAAATTTTCACACAAATTTATAATCATTGATCTTCAAATTCAATAAAAGAAAATGCGTATGAGTTGGCAACTTGAAAAATAAAAGAATAATAACTTTAATTTAAAAGATGATAAGGCAAGCAATGGTAAAAGCTCTGTTTTTTCTTTTGTTTTTTTTTTTCTACTTCAAAATATACCATATCTACCTTGTTTACCATCACAAGTAATCATATACATTAACAAATAATCACAATTTATTTTTTGAATTAGTAATATGTATCGTATATTCAAAGGCCATCAGTAATTAAAAAAATAAATAAATATTGATATCACATATTTATGAAAATTAATTACATTTATTTTATGATGAAATAGTCTAAATACCTACCTTAAAATATTTATTTTTGAGGATGATATATAAATCTCCTTAAGAAACTGCAGCCCAGCACTCGCTTTGCTCTTGAATTTTATTCTCCAAGTATATATATCCACCTCGGCCTCTGTTTGTTGTAATCTTAAGTCTTGTTATTTGGTTTTCCTCTGTTCTCTATCTAATTGTGTCTAGCTGTGACGCTGTCTCTGTTTTATTCTCCATCCACTCTTTGTATTTTTTTTCCTTTGTATTTTGTTCCATCTTGTTGTGGTCACTTGTGTTCCATCTTGTTGCGGTCACTTGTTGAATTGTTTTTCCAAAATTCAGAAAAAGAGAGATAGAGAGACAAGGACAAAGGACTGAAGATGGCTGAAATCATTCTTACTATTGTTTTAGAAGTTGTAAAGTGCTTGGCTCCTCCCGCATATCGCCAAATTAGCTATTTGCGTGAGAGTAAGTACACGAGCAACTTACAGAATCTCAACACTGAAGTTGCGAAACTAAAGTCTGAGAGGGTGAGTACAGAGCACCAGGTTGATGAGGCTAAAAGAAAAGGAGAAGAGATTGAAGAGAACGTTGAGAATTGGCTTGCAACGGCCAACAGTGTCATTGAAGAGGCAGATAAATTTACAGAAGATGAAGCCACTGCAAATAAGCGTTGTTTCAAGGGGTCATGTCCTAATTTGAAGACCCGCCCTCGACTTAGCAAGGAAGCAGAGAGGCAGAAGGAGGCTGTTGTCAAAGTCCGGGACGCTAGACCAGTTAATAGTATTTCCTACAGCATCATTCCGGAGGATACCTTGCTTATGCCTAACAAAGACTTCGAGGCCTTTGAATCAAGAACGTCCATTCTGAATGAAATAATTGATGCATTAAAAAATCCCAATGTCAACATGCTTTTGATTTATGGAATGGGCGGAATCGGAAAGACGACGCTAGCTAAAGAAGTTGCTAGAAAAGCAGAGAGTGACAAGCTTTTCGATCAGGTGGTTTTTTCTGAGGTGTCTGAGAGTCGAGACGTAAGAAAGCTTCAAGGAGAAATCGCGGATAAACTAGGTCTAAAATTTGATGAGGAGAGTGAATCGGGTAGGGCAAGAAGACTCTATGATCGACTGAAGAAAGAGAAGAGGATCCTTGTAATCTTGGATAATATTTGGGAAAATCTTGATTTGTTGGATGTCGGAATTCCTCACGGAGATGATCACATGGGATGTAAAGTGCTGTTCACGGCGAGGAGTGAAGAAGTATTGTCTGGAGAGATGGAGTCTCGAAAAAATTTCCCAGTTGGATTTTTAAAAGAAGATGAAGCTTGGAGTCTATTCACGAAGATGGCAGGTGATTATGTTGAAGGTAATGAATTGAAAGAGGTAGCAAGGGATGTGGCAAAGGAATGTGCAGGTCTACCAGTTTCCATTGTGACGGTTGCAAGGGCATTAAGGAACAAGAGCATACGTGAATGGAAGGATGCATTGGAACAGCTAAGAAGGCCTTCTTCATCGAATTTTAAGGATGTACAGCCAGCCGCATTTAAAGCTATCGAGTTGAGCTACAATAAACTAGGAAGGGATGATCTCAAGAACATCTTTTTGCTAATAGGATATACAGCCATAGCATCTATTGAAGACTTGTTAATGTGTGGTATGGGATTGGGTTTATTTCAAGGTGTGAATAAGATTGAAGTAGCACGAAATCGAGTACATACATTGGTGCGCACACTCAAAGCTTCTTGTATGTTGCTTGACCATATAAGCCAGAAGAAAGAGTTGTTTTCTATGCATGATGTAGTTCGCGATGTCGCCAGATCAATTGCATCTACTGAACGAAATGTGTTTACTGCTACAAATGAGCAGGTTGATGGTTGCAGGGAATGGTCGGACGGAAGTGCAATAAAGCATTGCACTTCAATCGTCTTACATGATATCAACACTAATTTGCTTCCTAAAGTACTGGAATGTCCTCAGCTCGAACTTCTTTTTATAAGTGATGATCCTTGGGAATATTCACGAGTAACAATTCCAGACAACTTTTTCAAGAGCATGATCGAGGTCAGAGTTGTAAACTTGACTAACATGGATCTACGGTCATTGCCTTCATCACTTGGTCTCCTGTCAAACCTTCGAACACTGAGTTTGTGTTGGTGCTACCTGCCTGATCTAAGTGTTGTAGGAGACTTGAAGAAACTAGAAATCCTTTGCCTAAGAGATTCTGATATTAAGAAGTTGCCGGTAGAAGTAGGTGAATTGACTTGGCTAAAGTTGCTTGATTTGAGACATTGTGAGGACCTAGAAGTTATTCCACCAAATATACTGTCAAAATTATCCCGTTTAGAAGAACTATATATAGGTCAAAGCTTTGCTGCTTGGGAGGTGGAGGTGGAAGAAGGGGTTAAGAATGCAAGCCTTGAGGAGTTGAAGCATTTGCCCAACTTGACCTCTTTGGAATTACGCGCCCGTGACGTCAGCACTCTGCCCAGAGGCCTGCTCTTGGAGAAGCTGGAAAGGTACAGCATACGCATTGGAGATGATGGCTATTGGGAGAGCACCGGCATTGGGTGTCGTGAATTCAGTCTCGAGCTAAATAACAAGATTTGCTTGAAGGATTCGCTGATCGTGCAACTGCAGAGAATTGAAGACCTTGAGTTATGGCGATTGCAAGAGCAAGATGTCGATTATTTTCGTAATGAATTAGTCAAAGTGGGCTCTTCCCATCTCAAGCGTCTCTGGCTCGCCCTCAATCCGGCAGAGTCAAAGGTATGATCATTCCTAATTTAAATAATTGGTATGAGAGGGTTCTTTTCACCTGGGATTCGAATATCGTTTTGTCAATTTATACATTAGACTAAAGCTAGAAATTTCTAGTGCATCACAGTAATTAATTTTGAAAAGTCTTCAAATATTATATTATTCTCATTTTAAAAGCAACCATTTGCAAAAAAAATCTTTAATGTTTGCAATTTAATTAATATTTTAATCTTTTAGCTTCAGAATCTTACCATTTTAATTTAAAGAAAAAACCATAATTGCCCTTATATTGCACGAGCTTCATGCTTTGTAATATCCTTCTTCTCTTTTCTCTCAACAAAAAAAAAAAGAAAAAAAAAGTGAAGTTAACTGTCTTATATATTTGCAGTCCTCCTACAACCACCCAAGTTTGAATCATGGGAGAGTAAAGGACTTAAAAAAATGAATTTGGGCTTTGTACGCTCTTTTACCTTTTAAAAAAAATATAAAGAGAACATTCATTATTTATTAAAATTAAATCCATAATTGCAAGTTTATTTTTCATATTTAATTTTTATTTTTAAATTAACTCTATTAAATTTTTATTTAAAAAATCTTAATCATGGAATCCAAAATATCAAATTTGGATTTAGTGCTAAGTTTCTTATACTAATTTTTAAAGATCTTGTATCTATGCATTAAGATTGTGCTCACAATTAAGTTTACACTCTAAAATCAAGATACCTGCAATGTCAACAGAGACAAGAGGAATCAGCTAATGATTTGCAGTCACATGAAATCATTTTGGAGGACAATGTCCAAATTTATAATACACTTTTCCCTGAGAAGGTCAGTTATTAATAAGTCAATCGTCTTATTAATTCTCTATAATTTTTGTTTTTTTTCTTTGTTATATTCCTGTTTGGTAACAAATATGGCAAAGAGTGATTAATAATTATATTTCACAATTATTCTAAATTTTTCATCCGAAGTATAGTAGGGTGTAACAAATACATTCTTAGAGAAAGAAAAGATACTCTGACACAATAAGTGAATTAATAATAATTATTATTATAAACATCATGTTATGGAATACTAAATATGTTGTAATCGCTGAATATTATATATATATATATATATATATATAGACTAATAAGTTGATTGAAATTATGGTTAATCATTTTCTTTAATATACGTCATTAGAATACATATAAATTATATTAGCCGCCGTCTAAATTTTTATATAATCGAGGTGCCAGTAGTTAAATCCCCGAGAACTGCTCGCGCTGGATAGTAGGTCCTATTGCGAATCAACCAAAATTTAGTAAGGAATAATTTGGAAAACTTGATTAACGGTTGTTTGTATGAAAAACTGAAAAGAACTATAAACAGAGAAAGAGTAATTTTATTGATTTGTCCATCAACAGAAATCATTGTTGCTTGTAATTAACAAGTTAATTTTTTGATCGTGCAGGTTGCATTACCAAATTTGGAGGAGTTGATGTTGTATTCAATAAATGTTGAGAGGATTTGGCTGAACCAAGTTGCAGTCATGTCTTGTGGTATTCAGAATTTAACGCGCTTGACCCTGTACAGCTGTATGAATTTAAGATGTCTATTTTCATCTTGTACAGTTAGTAGCTTTGTTCGACTCCAACACATTATGATAGTCAAATGTCCTGTCCTGGAAGAGTTAATAGTCGTGGACAACCAAGAAGAAATGAAGAATAATATTGTAACGTTTCCCCAGTTGCAATCTCTGAGGATGTCTGATCTTGAAAAGTTCACAAGCTTCTGCACTGGAGATCTTGATAATCTTGAATTTCCATCCTTGAAAGAATTAGGGATATCTGGATGTCCTGAATTCATGGCGAGATGCAAAAGAACTACTAATATCTTGACGGAAAGGGTACGTACAAGAGTTTTATAATCAATTTTTCAATTCTTATGTATGTACTGTGAAAGTTTATCTTGTATTTATTGATTTATTGAATAAAATATATTGTATAAATTAGTGGTAACTTATAATTCTCATCAACTGATTCATCTTGTATTTTTTTTTTTTTTGGTTCTGATCGATCTCCCAGGTATTCCCTAATTTGGAAGAGTTGAAAGTTGATGCAAAGTACATAGGAACAAATAAATATCTATTTTTTGAAGACTTGCTTTGCAAACTAAAATATCTTTTTGTGGAGTTGGTTGATGAGCCGACTATTGTATCACTTGATGACTTCCTCCAGAGACTTCACACAATGAAAGTCCTCCAAATACAAGGATATGGTGGCCGGTCGCCGAAAGAGAAGGTTGAAAATGGTATGGCAGTAGAAATAAGTGAAGCAAATAATTGTTATCATCTGGAGAACATTTTGATAAGGGAGTCCTCTGTTACGAACAACTTGGTTATTCTACGTGTAAAGGGGTGTGACCGTTTGGTCAATCTAGTGCCATCGTCGACATCCTTTCAGAATCTTACAAATCTGGTGGTATTCAGTTGCGAAAGATTGAAAATCGTATTAACATCCTCAATTGCAAAGTCTCTGGTGCGACTTAGATATATGAAGATAAAATCATGCGTTATGATAACAGAAATAGTATTGGTGGATGATGTTGTGGCAAAAGATGAGGTTATTACTTTCAGAGAATTGAAGGAGTTGAAGCTTTTAGACTTAAAAAGTTTGACAAGCTTCTGCTCTGGCAATTGTGCTTTCAAGTTCCCATCTTTGGAAATATTAGTGGTGGATGATTGCCCCGATATGAAGATTTTCTCTGAAGGAAATTTAAGTACACCCAAATTACACGAAGTGCAGCGGCGGAGTGAAGCACGTTGGGCTTGGAAGGGCGACCTTAACACAACCATACAAAAGGTATACATATTTCTCAACAATCAGCTTTTTCCCTATCACTCCAAATCCCTAACTTAATTTCCTCCTCCTGCTCCTGCTCCTGCTCCTAAAACAAGTAGGTGATTTTTCCCATGGTTGCTGGGGTTTGGTCAGATGACAGCGGCTTGGAAGAGGACGATAATACAGAGAAGGAAGATGGACAAGGCAGTGACCACTAGTAGTAACTATTAACAAAGGTCTATTATTATTATTATTTCGAATCGGCTTTCAGACCGTAAAACAACACTCACCTTGTTTCTTTCATTTTATGATTTCAGGTTTAATGGTGGAAGATTCATGCATGCTTGTGTGCGCCTCTCGTGTTGAGTGTATTGTGGATTGCTGTTCTGTTTCGACACAGTCAATGATGAAACTCGTCATTAAATGAACTTTAATCATTCTAATCATGCAATTTCTTTTTTTTTTTTTTAATGAAGATCGTTGAGTATTTTAGTATATAGTAATAAAATTCATTGAAGCATTACATTCAATATAATATCATTGTCTGATACTAGAAATGTGTCTTACCAGAGTGTGTGTATTTAATACTTAATTTGGGTACATATGAAAATTTATGTAAACATAAATAATATCGTATATAAATAGAAAGCGAAAAAAAGTTGTTCAAACATACAAGTATAAAATTTTTGAAAGCATTAGTTACAGAATAACATATATAAATATAACAAATTTATATTATATTGATGTACGTAATATAGTACTAGTCAAATTTTGAAAATCTTAATTTACTTATAATCTTTTCTAATTTGGTATGCACAAAACGATTTTTATTATAAAACCAACCTTTAATTTGCAATTGTGAACCATGGATCTCATTCAATTATTATGTATAAATTTTTTACTACGATTCGTCACATGTTTTCTGAAAACTTATCAAAACAATCTTTACAACTATCTCTCGCGTAAATCAAAACAAAGGAGAAAACAAATTCCGAGAAAAACTTATCACATGTTTTCTGAAAACTTTCACTTATAGTTTCTAATAATATTAGTTTAAGGATGGCACATTGTTTCATTATCACAGGCATTTTGTGCCGCTGTTAAAAGTGTTCACTTTCACATTTCGGAAAATTTGGCAGAGTTTCTGCTAGCAAATAAATGTACTCATAAAGTTTTAATTTTGCGTGTAAATTAGTTGGTTGAAAATATTGCATGACCCAGGCGTGTATTATTTTTATTATTTTTTAATTTTATTAAGGCCAATCATTTTATACCATATAATTAAGTTTATATAAAATATTTTCTTCAAAAGAATTCTGAATCTATCATCATCACTTACATCCTTGGACTTCTCTCTAACTATAATCAATAGTCCAATGTCACATGAATGTCCTCAGAAAACTTGAGAAAGTATCGTACTATCCTTACTCAACCTCGAGTAAATTACTTTGATTGTCAAGTACTCGACTTACTCTATATTAACTTCTTTCGCATAATCCTTTTTTTTTATTTTGTCAGTTAATTACCGAAAATTTCATTTCTTTACAAGTGCGTTATTATGCATGATTTACTTTTAAATTAAAAGGAGAGAAATATTATAGCGTATGTGGTAGGGGATCTATCAAGAATAACTTAAAAATCTGTGGTAAATACTTATGAACATTTACAAAGGAAAATTTCGATTCTCTATTGTACACTTGAACTCTGCTGTTTGGCCATCCAGCCAATGCCTTGAGTGACATAAGAAAAGAGAGCTTAAAATTCATATTGCTGCATGGTAAACCACTTTTTAGTTTTTTCCCCCACACATTTTCGCACTCATATTGAAGATTTTTATATGTTTATTTTAAGTGGATCCATCATATTTAGATGTGGCACTTTGGGTTTGGATTCTTTTATTTCAATATGGGTTCTTCACTTCTGTTTCCTGCAACTTCAGTTACTGGTGTTTGTTGGTCTCGGGTTCAAGTGAAGGTTCCAAGATTCTGTGTACGGGCTTCTTTGGATACTAACGTTTCTGATATGAGTGTTAATGGTAAATTTCTCTTCTTTTTGTTTTATTTGATTTGATTTGTTTGTTTACCAAGTATTGATCTTTTGGGTTTTCTGGTTTCTGGTGGGATTTTTATGCGTTTATTGCTGGGAGCTCTTTTTGTTCTGTAGTGTTTGCTAGTTATGAATTTTTGAGGCTATTGAAGGAGAATTTGGCATTTTACTTGAATAATTTTTAATTGAATTTGTGGCAGAATGGTTCATGGATTGTACTTATAGATCAAGATAACGTTTAAAATCTGACTTTGGAGTGTTATTGAGTGGCTTGCGTGCTCTCTCGTGGAAATTTTCTTAAAGGAACTCAAGAACAGACCAAGTATTTTGTATTCTTGAAATTTATTGGGAAATGAAATGCTTATGCAATTGTGCTTTGTATTTTTTTCGGGAGACATTTGATATTTAGTACTTTCAAACATGTATGTTTTTCCAATATCGCTGTGGATAATTGAATGGTATACTTGGCAGCTCCCAAGTGTTTGTTTCCACCAGAACCGGAACATTATAGAGGACCAAAGCTGAAAGTGGCTATTATTGGAGTTGGGCTTGCAGGCATGTCAACAGCAGTGGAATTGTTGGATCAAGGGCCTCAAGGCCATGAGGTTTTGCTCATTTAGATTTCAATCTTTTGAATGTTTCATTGGCCTATCAAGTATTTACTTTTCCCCTAAAATGTCTCACTTTTACCATTCATCCTCTTGCCTAAACTCAAAATTTGAAGTTACTCAATTTTTTCGAAGTAAATAGCAGAAGCTTTTATCAGCAGTTCAGAAAAATGAATAGCAGTTATCATTTTCTTTAGAGCAGGCATTATTTCAATTCACAAAGTTTATTTTATTTTGAATTAGTATGTGTTTCACTGATTTTGTTGATGGTGAAAGAAATTAGAAGATTTCTTCTCTCCCCCCCCCCCCCCTTCTTTCCAGGTGGATATATATGAGTCAAGGCCTTTCATTGGTAGTAAAGTGGGTTCATTTATTGTGGAAACCATATTGAAATGGGTTCATTCTCAAGATTTGCCTTATACCGTGAAAATAATCTATGTTAATTGTAACATTACATAAGAACCCGCCCAAAATTATGTAGATTAATCAATATATTACTCTAGTTTTGTTAAATATAAGTACAAATATTGCTAATATTTTAGATATATTCAATGTTTAATCTTATTGAAGATTCCAACTGGAGTGGTAAACCGAAGAAAGAGGCTAAAAGTCTGTCTGTGCCCTTTGGAGGGGCACACTACTTGTGAGAATACTTTTTATATGTTAAAAGGATAATTTATTGTCACGTATCCCTAATTGCTATGCACAAAAATATTAATAAAATTGGAGAAATGTGTATGGGCCATAGCTAGTCCATCAAGGTAAAGCTAGCTAGTAAATTTTTAAGTAAAAAATTTTAGTCTCAATTTAGACTAGGTTAAGAATAAATTCATTATATTAATTTATTTATAGTTCTTGTCTTCAAGGAACTTCCTTTTATAGAGTAAATAATAGATCGGATCCTCTTCCAATCTTCTTAGACTTTGAAAAATTTATTGACATGTGTTATTAATGGCTAATATTTAATTTTAATTAATTTTTACTTAAAAAAGACATCTAAACTCACATGTGACTCTTGTCAATTTTTTTTTTTAGGCAAATTCTTTCCCTTTCGACACACATCTCGCCTATAATAATACAGCAGAAAATGCAGCAGCTAAATAATTTAATTGTTTCATAGTAGTTAAAGAATTCAAGATCACATTTATTTTTATTTTTCCCAAAACATCAACTATAAAACCTAAAAAAACAACAAACAGCAGTTGCAAACCCAAAAAGAGAATAGAACAGAAACTATAAACTCAAAAAAATTGTAGCAATAGAATTATATGCCCAGTAATAGCAGTTTATAAAGTAGCAACACTAATTTAGTTCATTGAATTGCAACTTAGAGTGAAAACAACAATTATAGAAACCACAAAAACATCAAAGAAAGGAAAATTTTGAAATTAAGATGCAAACCTTGTTGTCAATCACTTTTTTCCAATTTGTGCTCCTTTTTTTTAAATAATTTGCTGGAAATTAGTGTCAAAATATAAAGAATTAAGAGGAAAAGAATTTGTAAGAAAAAATTTAACAAGAGTCACACATGAGTTTTGATGTCTATTTAGGTAAAAAATAATTAAAACAAAATCTTAGCCATTTAATTTCATTAATGACACATGTCAATAGATCCTTAAGATTATATTTGGGAGGTACGATTAAGTGTAGAATTGGACTTATTACTGGGATAAAATATTAATACCATATTTAGCATGCTCACTTGTATTGGATTAATCGACTAAATTCAAATTTTAATCCTAAATTCATGGGATTGCTAATCCTAATTTTTATGTGTGTTTAGTTAGAACTAGATAATGTGAAAAAAATATTTGTGTATTTATAGTATCTTCCATAATTTATTATACCATTTTATTTATAAATTAAAAATTATTTAATTATTTACTGTTTTTAATTAATTGATTTCTTTTTTATTCATGATTTACTTAAATTTTATTAATTAATTTATTATTTGAATAATTTTATTTATTTTATTCAATGAAATGATATCTCTCATTTGAAATAGAGTAATAATATAATCACAAATTTTTGTACAAACTGATGTGGCATGATAAAATTGGTTGAATTAAATATATCTTGGGCCCACATGATTTATTTTTATTATTTTATATTTTCATTCAATAAATGAATTAATGCCAAATCAGTTTGTACAAGAATTTGTGGTTGTATCATCACTCTTTGAAATAACCTATAATTTAAATAATTTATATTTCTTTATTATAATTATGACTACCCAATTGCTATTTTTAATTAATTATAATATTTCTTGTTAAATATCTATAAATAGTTGATATTTAAATTCAAATATTAATGTAAATACTATTTAATTTTATGTAAATTTAATTTAACATAATCTAATCCAATACCATACCAAACATAAGTCAGCACTATATATAATCCAATCTAATCTAATCCATTCTAAGTTAGTCCAATCATAATAGTTTGTCCAATCTAATCTTACGTGCCAAACATACCCTAAAAGTTTATGAGGATTAGTAGAGAAAATGCCTAGGGCAGGATCTAGATCCAATAATAATTATTTGGAACAATACTTTGTTGCCAGGGAAAAAAAATTACTATGTTGCATTAAAGGTTAATAATAAAATATTTTTTTAAATTAATTAAAACAATACTTTACTCTTTACACTTTTAAGATAACTTTGTATAATCGCAGCACTACAAAAACATATGTATTAATTTTATGAAATTATGTCTATCTTTTTTATCATAGTCCATATATTGTATTTGACATAATTTATTAATTAATTATTATATATTTACTCTTTAGATAATTAAGTCAAAATAATATTTTTTACAATTTTACTTTATTAAGCTATAACCTCTTTGTAGAAACAAAGTTAATTGGGTTCTAATATCATGATTATAGAAAAGTTTTACCGTATTATTTTATCAAAAGAATGTGGCGGCGAGAAAATGACCATAAAATTATATGATATTCCAATGTTAAGTGAAAAATTAACGATATATTTTTATTTTATCATCATTTCGTGACAATTGGAGTTTTGCACCACTTTTTCTATCGTCGTTGCATGACACGCGTCCTTCAAATAATGCAAATAGTAATGATAACGCTTGTCAACCTGGGGGGCCCGCACATGTATGACCAAACGAAGAAAAAACAAAAGCAAATTTCGCTCGTTTTCCCGCCTTCCCGCCTCTCAATCAATCAAATGCTTTCGTTTTGCAAGTGTGTGGCGAGTTTCAGCTTCGGAGTGAAGAGGCTTTGTGGCGGAGCGACTGAAAACGGACAAAGTAGATTATAGAAATGGACACTCCAGACAAGAAACAGATCACTGTCGCTTCTGTTTCCAAGTTTGAGGTCAATCTCAGCTTATGGGGTTGTAGTTTGTATTTGAGCATTTTTTCCTGATTTTGCATCTGGGCATTTGTTATTTTTCATTTTTGTTGCTTTTTTGCAAATTGGGTTCTGAGGTACTAGTGCTTTGTGTGACAAATAGCTTTCTTAAATTGCTCCAATTCTGTTTAGCGTTACGGTTTTGTAGTGTTGATTGGGTAGAATATTTTGGAATATGATGATTTCAGCTCATGGATTTGTTCCTCTGTACATATGTTGTGTACAGCAAACAAAGGCCCTAATAATATGATTTGTTTATAGCATGCTATGCATAGTTAATATCTTCAGAAAGATAACAATTCGTTGGACTTGAAAATTTGACATGTGTATGAAAATTCAATCTGAGAATTCACTGGTGGCACTTGTTAAATCATGCTTAAACCCATGTCACAACCCCCTTAAATTGTGCATGTGGTGATTTGAGATGGATTATTTTGCTTTTCTTTCATCTGCTTGGTTACTGGTGTTATTTTCTCTTAGTGATTTGTTGAGCTCTGCTGTTTGTACTTCAGATTTGTTGTCGTGATCATTTGCCACTGACCAGGTTTTTAAGACTCTATGTTAGATTAAAAATGATGCTTGTCAACATGCAGGATTCACCAGTCTTTAATTATATCAGCAATGATCGCTCATTCAACTCAGTGAATTTTACTTCGCCTTCGTCTTTATTTGCTTCACCCAAGATCGGTTACCTTCGGGAGTGTAGATTTTCGCTTAGCAGGTAAAACTAATTACCCATTCTTGCTTTACCGTACTCAGTTGAAAAATGAAAAGTGCATCGTTGTTTAATAACAATTTGTGTCCTCTACAGCATGTTGTCTTTATCATTAGTAATCAATCCCCAGATATATTGAAGCCTGAGCTCCCTTTACATGGAAAAGAAAACAAGAAAAGCAAAGGGAATTCAGGAGCTGTTCAACTGTTTGATGATTGCACTGGAAAACTGGATTGTGTTACTCCAGGGAGTTCAGCGAGAGAGTTTATCTCTAAACTGCTTGAGGAAACATTGGAATTAGCTATTGAGTTGCCAATAACAGTTAAATGTGATGGTGGTACCCCAGTTAGAAACGAGGTGTCTCGTGATGTGAAAGAGAAAAGCAGAGAGCCAGAAACGGACAGAGCGTCGTCATCATTCGTTCAATGTAATGAGGACAATCCGGGAGCAGCAGACTATTTTGAGAACAAAACAAATTTGCGTAAAATCTGTCGAATTGAGCAAAGTGAAGAAGTAGCTGGATGCGACTGGGTGTCATTGGTTTCTGATGCTGTTCTAAACTCAAATTTGTCCATTGTTGAGAATAACTCTGAAGATCAGGATGAGAAAACAGTAGATACTGGAGCAATATCTTTTATCTCAACTGTCCTACAGCTCCCACAAGACGAGATAACGCCAAGTGAGCATGATAAAAATTTGGGCATTTTGAAAATTAAATGAGGGTAGTTTAGTCAGTCAAAAGAACAAAATTCTGATTCTGAACCCTTTTTTTTTTTAATTAGAACCCCAGTTTGATTCCAATTTCCTTTCCGAATTTGCAAGTAATCACCGAATGATTCGATTTCTGAGAATCTTGACAAAGGTTATAAAAGGCCATTTAAAAATTTCAAATGCCCATGAGAAGTCACAACTTACCGAATCAAACATGGGCTTGCTAGGTCCATTTCCAAGCTAAAAGTTCCCTCCCATCACAATCATCGGCCCAATCAACTACATGCACATCCTCCCCTTTGGAAGCAGACAGGGGGATTCAGTCCAAAATATCGGCCTTAAAATTCAAACCTTTTGATTGAAACAAAACATGGATGATAGGGGTTCATCAATTTTCTCATTATCTCCTTTATGTAACGAACCTTTTTCCATGCATTAGCTTCTATCAACTTCAATGGCTGCTTGCTTCTAGCAATGATTGAACGACTTGGTTGGCTAACTTTATCATTAACATTATCTTGTATAGTTTTTAAGGAGAGATTTCATGACCACTTGAGCTTCTTTAAATATCTCAATTATTGACTTATTTCTTTCTTTCTTGCCAGCTTTAAAATGCTATCTTGTATTGCATTACAAACAAATCCATTAATCAACTCAAAATATTTGCTCATTTTGCCAGAATCTCTAACTTTCATATATCGACCATTGGTCCACAAGCATTGGTGGCTTGTGAATTGAATATTCTGTGTTTTTTAATCAAAACTGTCTTTTTCTTTTTTTCCCTTCCCCATGTGAATTAGCAAAGAAAACAAAATGGTCCTTTTTCCCCTCCCCTTGTCCTACAGCCAATACCGTTCATTTATACTTTTTCTTTTTTCTTTTTCATTAACTTTAGATTTTGTAATTAGATGCACATGTGGGTGTCCCATCTTTTGGCGTTTTGGCCTCGGATACTTTGCCGAGTGAGTCTAGATATTTTGATGTAAGCAATTGCTACCTAGTACCTACCATTTCAAATGATGCAAGCTCATGGTAGTGGATTTTAAAATAAGGATAATAGTATAAGAATTACGATTATGATGTCAAGAGAATTATTAGTTATTATTAAAACAGTAATGATGCATTTTCTAATCGATAATCGGAATAAACTGGAATCAGAATAGACTTGTGATTATTATTATTCAAAATAATTATCTAATAATAATAATAATTTTAACAATAATAATATTAATGATTATTATTGTTGTTAAAATTATAGTTATTATTTTCATTATTATTATTATTATTTATTGTTGTTGTTGTTGTTCAAATTATTATCATCATTATCATATCATTATTATTATTATCATTATCATTATCATTATTATTATCATTAATTTTATTATCATGTATCATCATAATCATCATCATCAACAACAACAACTACAAAAATAAGAATAATAACTGTAATAATATTTTAATTGAGAACAAAAGTGAAATTATGAAATTTTGGTAAGGTACAATTGAGAGTTTAAATAATGAGAACTTGATTCTCAACACTCCTCATGAAAAGTTCTTATTTTTTAATTTAAAAAATATATAGGCTCCATATATTTTATTTTTATTCTCATTTTCATTTTAGTAAATAAACAGTATCAATTATTCTTATTCTGAATTTTGATTTTTTAATATGAGGAACAGTATATTAATTTTAATGAAGAATAACAATTCTTTATAGTTTTGGTGGGTTATATAATTCAATTTTTAAAAAAAAATGTGAGAGAAGATGCCGTTAATTAAAACTCTGTTGCCGACTCTAGAGGAGCGGACTCTGTTGCTCTTCGTTACTTGTAACAAGTTTCCAAGCTGATACGAATACGATGATTGCCATGCTTGTGAGTTTGATGTGGAGGAGCGCTAACCGATTTGACCGGTATCCTATAATGTCCACGTGTGAAGCTATTGAATGTCTGATCACTTTCCTTTGAATCCAACGGTTACTTCGGATAAGAACAAAAAAGAACGTCTAATATGGTGCAACTTTTGTACCGCAAACGTGGCCGTCTTCGGTTGTCATTATTAATTATAGCTATCTTGGAAAGCAAGTTGAAGGGTCTCACAAGTTTGAAAATGCCGACAGCACTTGCAAGTTGAAGCCGCGTAACTCTATCAAGGATCAGAATTTTGTTTCATTATTTGCAGTTTTCCTTTCTTTTTCTTTTTTTTTTTTCAAAAGGGATTGCAGATTCAATGAAGATCACAAGTTTGAAAATTTGGTGATTTATAACTCGGAATATTCACACTCAATAATAACGTGTCTTTATAGTTGACTGGGACGACAAAGGCTCAAGAGTGTGGGATCCAGCTCTTAACGAAAGTAATCTTCAAAGATCTTTCAATAGAATCACTTCGAAAATACACCATTACCCTTTTCTTATTTTCGTCTTGATTTAGAAGACGCTTCACTCTTTTGAAATTTCCCTAAATCAAGAAACCCTTTATTTTTTTAACTTCAATCTTCTGAACTCAACATCACTACTAATTCGCATCTGTTTTGTTGTAATCTCCACTATTTAATCGAACTATACATATATGGTTAAAAAATATTTAGTTAAGTCTAAAGATATAATATTTTGAAAAAATAATGTTCGTAGATAAAAAAAAATTATTATCATCCCTATTGATCGAGCCTATATTAGTTAGTAAGGATACTCCTTTGAAGCAAACTTACTCTGAGATCATATTGGCTTTAATCTGTGAGGGAAGAGGGACATTATAGTATATATAGCTTAAGGGTCTACTGTGCTGGTTAAAAAGTTTAAGCCAATGCTTTAGCATTTACTAGAGAATAAGTATGAGTCTTCACTATAAAGGAGAAATATGAAAACTTTATATAATATAAGGTTTCGGAATTTTTGCAGCACTAAAGGAAAGGATATAATATTTGTTATACTAAATTATATTTTCCAATAATTAGAAAAAAAAAAAGAAAGAAAAAAGGCAATTGCTGTGAAATTAACAATCACTTGAGCCCTTCGCGCTCAATTTTCGGAGAAGTCTATGTTACAGCTCCTAACAGTGGCCAATGGGGAACTTCCACGGGTGCTAGAGGACAAAGAAAGAGGTCCCAATGCAAGGTGATGGAAATGGGAAAGTTCGAAGCTGTTACTTGCAGCTTCTGCACCTTAGCCATGCCCTCAATATTCTGTCCTTTTAGTTTGACTGAGATGACAAAGACTCGAGTTTGTGGTCCACCGCGTATTGAAATATCTTCTAAAATGTCTTGAAATTAATTATTTTTCTCCTTATATTTTAAAATAAGAGATTTTTTACTTTTCTCTATTAAAATTATTATATATTACTTACTACCTTACAAATTTCATTATATCTAAAAATCCTCCTAATAACAAAAATTAAAAGAAAAAGTTGAGCATATAAAATATACATTTATTATAAGAAAAAATTTAAAAATAACAAAAAATATAAGAAAAATATTTTTATTTTCAATTTTTTATTCACACCAAAATATATTTTTTTAATTTTTAGTACTTCAATTTTTATTTCAATTTTCATTGATATGATTTAATTAATTTATAATAAATATGAATAAAAATATACTTACAAACAAGGATGATACTGTAAAATTATGCTGCCAAGAAAGTTATTAGTTGTTATAAAAATAATCAAGAGTTAATGATATATATTAATTTTGAGTAGATGGGAGACTGACATTCTCTATTTATCTCTTTAAAAATTTATTATAAGTTTCTTGAAGTTACAATATTAAACAATATAATACATTTTTTGGAGGGCAAATCAATCTGTTGTGTGGAAAGAAAAAGGAAAATTTGAAAAATTAATGAACTATAGCACTAATTTTGAAATAAAAACTTTGATAATTCAATTTTTTAAAAATATATGAGAGAAAAGAAGTTGTTAATTTCATCAAACAAGTTGCTCACTATTAGGTAGCACTGTTGTAATTATTCGTTATAGTTGTCATAGAAAGCTTGAAGGGTCACAAGTTTGAAAATGCGGATAGGATTTTTTTTGATTATGTGCATTCCCAGAGAACAACGGGATGGGAATGCAGATTCAAATGGGAATCTAGATGAAGTTAAATTAATGTTAATCTTTTATTGTTTTTCAAATGAGAATACAGATTCAATAAGGATCACGAGTTTGAAAATTTGGTGATCAATTGTGTCCTTTCACGCTCAAAATTAATTTGTCTTTATAGCTGACTGACTGAGACGACGAAGACTCAAGTGTGGGATCCAGCTCTTAACGAAAGTAATCTTTAAAGTTCTCTCAACAGATTCATTTTGAAAGTATAACCTTACCCTTTCCTTATTTCGTCTTTTGATCTCGAAGACACTTCGCTCTTTCGAATTTTCTCTAGATAAAGAAACCCTTTGTTAACTTCAATCTTCTGAACTCAACAACTCTACAAATCCACATCTGTTCATTTGTTGTAATCTCCACTATTTAAAATAGGTCAAACAACCTATACATATATGGTTAAAAAATGCTAAGTCAAGTCTTAAAATATTTTGAAAAATAGTGTTTGTGGATACAAAATTTATTTCCATACCTACAGCCGATAATATACTTCGCATGATGAATTCGATCGAGCCTATATTAGTTAGTTATGATGCTCCTTTGATATCAAATAATGCGAAGTAATGGTACTCACTCACTCTGAATTCAAATTGGTTTAATTATCATTAATTTTATTATCTTGTATCATCATCATCAACATTTATAAGAATAATAACTATAATAATATTTTAATTGAGAACAAAAGTGAAATTATGAAATTTCGGTGAGGTGCAATTGAGAGTTTAAATAATGGTACAATTGAGAGTTTAAATAATGAGAACTTGATTCCCAACACTCCTCATGAAAAATAAAGTTCTTTTTTTTTATTTCAAAAATATGTAGGCTTCATATATTTTATTTTCATTTTAGTAAATAAAGAGTATCAATCATTCTTATTCTGAATTTTGATTTTTCAATATGAGGAGCAATCTATTAATTTTAATGAAGAAAAACTAACAATTCTTTTATAGTTTTGGTGGGTTTTATAATTCAATTTTTTTTTTTTAAATGTGAGAGAAGATGCCGTTAATTTCACGAAACAAGTTGCTCACTAGTCACTACAAGGGAGATTGTTGTCATTATTAATTATAGCTATCTTGGAAAGCAAGTTGAAGGGTATTGCAAGTTTGAAAATGCCGACAGCACTTGCAAGTTGAAGCCGCGTAACTCTATCAACTGTTGAAGGAACAACACTTTGTTTCATTATTTGTACTTTTTTAAAAAATTTTAAAAGGGAATGCAGATTCAATAAGGATGACAAGTTTGAAAATTGGGTGATCAATAATTCTGTTCACATTCAATAATGATTTGTTTTGATAGTTGACTAGGACGACAAAGGCTCAAGAGTGTGGGATTCATCTCTTAACACGGAAGTAATCTGAGGTGCGCGTTTGGATTGGGTTAAATTTTTTTTTTTTTAAGTTTTGGCTTTTAAAAATTATATATATATATAAACTCACACACACCATGTTACCTCCCAGCTCCCTCTTCTCCCTTCTCACACCCTCGGTCGACGGTCTCACTCAGCCCCACACGGTCACGCTTTGCCGACGCTGTAGCTTCCCACCGATCAAGGTTTGACACTTAGTTTACACTGATATTTGGATTTTGTAGTGGGTTTATTGCTGACTTGCTCCTGGGTGTTGTTATTAATTAAATTGGGTATTTTTAATTAATTAATTAATAATTGTTCAATTATTTGGAGTGTGTTTGTTGTTGTTGACTGATAATTAAACAATTAGAGGCTGTTCGTGACAAATTGGAGATGATTTGTTGCTGTTAACTGATAATTGAACAATTGGAGATTGTTATGATTAAATTAGATTGGGTTTGTTGCTGTTGACTGATAATTAAACAATTGGAGACTGTTATTAATTAAATTGGAGAGGATTTTTGTTGTTATTATAAATTAAATTGGAGATTGTTAATTAATTAATTAATTAAATAATTTGTGTGTTTTTTTAAATTTAGAATATGGCAATATGTTGAATTGCTGATTCATAGTTGTTGGTATTATTATTATTATTGTTGTTGTTGTTATTATTGCTATTGTTATTGTTGAAATGTTGTAAAGGATGGTTTGTAGTTGATATTTGTTGTTAAGGATGTTTGGAATTGAGATTTTTAGATTTTAAGTGGTTGTTGGTAGAATTTTTGGATTAAATAGTTCCAACCCGTTTTAAACCGAACTAACCCAAAATTTTAGATTGAATTATTCTAACCCAAATTAACCCGAATCGAAATTTTAACATGAATTATCAACCCAGTCCGATCCGAATTATGAACCCGAACTGAATTAAATTTGGTTCGGTTTAGTTTGGATTGGCGTTTTCAACCCGATTGAGTTTAATTCTCAAACCCGATTGGGTTAAAACCCAAACCGAAATTTGAACAACCCGAACCAAAACCCGACTTGCCCACCCCTACTTCAAAGATCTCTTAATAGAATCACTTTGAAAATACACCCTTACCCTTTCCTTATTTTCGTCTTCCGATTTCGAGGACGCTTCACTCATTTGAAATTTCTCTAGATCAAGAAACCCTTAATTTTTTTAACTTCAAGCTTCTGAACTCAACATCACTACTAATTCACATATGTTTGTTTGTAATCTCCACTATTTAAAAGAGATCAAACAAACTATATCTACATAGTTAAAAAATATTTAGTTAAGTCTTAAGATATAATATTTTGAAAAACAGCGTTTGTAGATAAAAAAAAAAATTATTATCATGCCTATTGATGGAGCCTATATTAGTTAGTAATGATACTCCTTTGATCACAAATGATGCGAAGTCATGGTATCAACTCACTCTGAGATCAGATTGGTTTACTCTGTGAGAGAAGAGGGACATTATAGTATATATAGCTTAAGGGTCTACTATGCTGGTTAAAAAATTTAAGCCAATACTTTAGCATTTATTAGATAAGAAGTATGAGTCTTCACTATAAAGGAGAAATATGGAAACATAATATAATATAAGGTTTCGTAATTTTTGTTTTTGAAACTATAAGGTTTCGTAATTTTGTAGCAATAAAGTATAGGATATAATATTTGTTATACTAAGTTATTATTTCCCTATAACTTAAAGATTATTTTAATTTAAAGTTTTGACTTAAAATTTTCACAAAAATTTATAATCATTGATCTTTAAATTCAATAAAAGAATACACTGATGAGTTGGCAACTTGAAAAATAAAAGAATAATAACTCTAATTTAAAAGATGATAAGGCAAGTAACGGTAAAAGTTCTGTTTTTTTTTTTTTTAATTTAACTTCAAAATATACCATATCTACTTTGTTTACCATCACAAGTAATCGCATACATTAACAAATAATCACAATTTATTTTTTGAATAAATAAACAAAAGAGTTGATGGCAGATGCTGAATAACATGACCCACAAATAAACAACATTTTTTGGACAAGATTAGTTCCAAAAGACATGACCCACAAATAAACAGTAAAAGAAGCCACAAACAATAATTCAGCGAAAGTTCAATTATTCCTTGACATCAATTTTTAACATCAGTCTTTCTTTGCATTCATTCATTTTCAATCAACAACCGCTTTCCTTACTTCCGTCTGTCGATCACAAACACACTTTGCTTCTGTTTATTGTGTTCATTGTTGTTCTGTTATTCAGCATCTGCCATCAACTCTTTGGAATTTTCCATCTTCTGATCTCAACAATAATACTTGGCCTCTGTTTGTTGTAATCTTAAGTCTTGTTATTTGGTTTTCCTCTGTTCTCTATCTAGTTGTGTCTAGCTGTGCCGCTGTCTCTGTTTTATTCTCCATCCACTCTTTGTATTTTTTTCCTTTTTATTTTGTTCCATCTTGTTGTGGTCACTTGTTGAATTGTTTTTCCAAAATTCAGAAAAAGAGAGATAGAGAGACAAGGACAAAGGACTGAAGATGGCTGAAATCATTCTTACTATTGCTTTAGAAGTTGCAAAGTGCTTGGCTCCTCACGCATATCGCCAAATTAGCTATTTGCGTGAGAGTAAGTACACGAGCAACTTACAGAATCTCAACACTGAAGTTGTGAAACTAAAGTCTGAGAGGGTGAATACAGAGCACCAGGTTGATGAGGCTAAAAGAAAAGGAGAAGAGATTGAAGAGAACGTTGAGAATTGGCTTGCAACGGCCAACAGTGTCATTGAAGAGGCAGATAAATTTACAGAAGATGAAGCCACTGCAAATAAGCGTTGTTTCAAGGGGTTATGTCCTAATTTGAAGACCCGCCCTCGACTTAGCAAGGAAGCAGAGAGGCAGAAGGAGGCTGTTGTCAAAGTCCTGGACGCTAGACCAGTTAATAGTATTTCCTACAGCATCATTCCGGAGGATACCTTGCTTATGCCTAACAAAGACTTCGAGGCCTTTGAATCAAGAACGTCCATTCTGAATGAAATAATTGATGCATTAAAAAATCCCAATGTCAACATGCTTTTGATTTATGGAATGGGCGGAATCGGAAAGACGACGCTAGCTAAAGAAGTTGCTAGAAAAGCAGAGAGTGACAAGCTTTTCGATCAGGTGGTTTTTTCTGAGGTGTCTGAGAGTCGAGACGTAAGAAAGCTTCAAGGAGAAATCGCGGATAAACTAGGTCTAAAATTTGATGAGGAGAGTGAATCGGGTAGGGCAAGAAGACTCTATGATCGACTGAAGAAAGAGAAGAGGATCCTTGTAATCTTGGATAATATTTGGGAAAATCTTGATTTGTTGGATGTCGGAATTCCTCACGGAGATGATCACATGGGATGTAAAGTGCTGTTCACGGCAAGGAGTGAAGAAGTATTGTCTGGAGAGATGGAGTCTCGAAAAAATTTCCCAGTTGGATTTTTAAAAGAAGATGAAGCTTGGAGTCTATTCACGAAGATGGCAGGTGATTATGTTGAAGATAATGAATTGAAAGAGGTAGCAAGGGATGTGGCAAAGGAATGTGCAGGTCTACCAGTTTCCATTGTGACGGTTGCAAGGGCATTAAGGAGCAAGAGCATACGTGAATGGAAGGATGCATTGGAACAGCTAAGAAGGCCTTCTTCATCGAATTTTAAGGATGTACAGCCAGCCGCATTTAAAGCTATCGAGTTGAGCTACAATAAACTAGGAAGGGATGATCTCAAGAACATCTTTTTGCTAATAGGATATACAGCCATAGCATCTATTGATGACTTGTTAATGTGTGGTATGGGATTGGGTTTATTTCAAGGTGTGAATAAGATTGAAGTAGCACGAAATCGAGTACATACATTGGTGCGCACACTCAAAGCTTCTTGTATGTTGCTTGACCATATAAGCCAGAAGAAAGAGTTGTTTTCTATGCATGATGTAGTTCGCGATGTCGCCGTATCAATTGCATCTACTGAACGAAATGTGTTTACTGCTACAAATGAGCAGGTTGATGGTTGCAGGGAATGGTCAGATGGAAGTGCAATAAAGCATTGCACTTCAATCGTCTTACATGGTATCAAGAATAATTTGCTTCCTGAAGTACTGGAATGTCCTCAGCTCGAACTTCTTTTTATACGTGCTGATCGTTGGGAATTTTCATCATTAACAATTCCAAACAACTTTTTCGAGAGGATGATGCAGGTCAGAGTTGTCAACTTGACTGGCATGTTTCTACGGTCACTGCCTTCATCACTTGGTCTCCTGTCAAACCTTCGAACACTGAGTTTGTGCGGCTTCATCTTGCCCGATATAAGTGTTGTAGGAGGCTTGAAGAAACTAGAAATCCTTTGCTTAAGAGGTTCTTATATTAAGAAGTTGCCGGTAGAAGTAGGTGAATTGACTTGGCTAAAGTTGCTTGATTTGAGGGATTGTTGCTATCTAGAAGTTATTCCACCAAATATACTGTCAAAATTATCACATTTAGAAGAACTATATATAGATCAAAGCTTTCGTTACTGGGAGATGGAGGTGGGAGGGGTTAAGAATGCAAGCCTTGAGGAGTTGAAGCATTTGCCCAACTTGACCTCTTTGGAATTACACGTCTATGACGTCAGCACTCTGCCCAGAGGCCTGCTCTTGGAGAAGCTGGAAAGGTACAGCATACGCATTGGAGATGATGAGGAGAGCAACGGCAGTTGGTGTCGTGAATTCAGTCTCGACCTCAATGACAAGATTTGCTTGAAGGATTCGCTGATCGTGCAACTGCAGAGAATTGAAGACCTTGAATTACGTGGATTGCAAGAGCAAGATGTCGATTATATTCGTAATGAATTAGTCAAAGTGGGCTCTTCCCATCTCAAGCGTCTCCGTATGAGGGGTTTAGACCCCGCCCTCAGTTCGGCAGAGTCAGAGGTATGATCATTCCTAATTTAAATAATTGGTATGAGAGGGTTCTTTTCACCTGGGATTCTAATATCGTTTTGTCAATTTATACATTAGACTAAAGCTAGAAATTTCTAGTGCATCACAGTAATTAATTTTGAAAAGTCTTCAAACATTATATTATTCTCATTTTCAAAGCAACCAATTTTGGAAAAAAAATCTTTAATGTTTGCAATTTAATTAATATTTTAATCTTTTAGCTTCAGAATCTTACCATTTTAATTTAAAGAAAAAACCATAATTGCCCTTATATTGCACGAGCTTCGTGCTTTGTAATATCCTTCTTCTCTTTTCTCTCTCAAAAAAAAAAAAAAGTGAAGTTAACTGTCTTACATATTTTCAGTCCCCCTACAACCACCCAAGTTTGAATCATGGGAGAGTAAGGGACTAAAAAAATGAATTTGGGCTTTGTACGCTGTTTTACCTTTAAAAAAAAATATAAAGAGAACATTCATTATTTATCAAAATTAAATCCATAATTGCAAATCTAATTTTTCATATTTAATTTTTATTTTTAAATTAACTATATTAAATTTTTATTTAAAAAATCTTAATCATGGAATCCGAAATATCAAATTTAGATTTTGTGCTAAGTTTATTATACTAATTTTTAGAGATCTTGTATCTATGCATTAAGATTGTGCTCACAATTAAGTTTACACTCAATGTCAACAGAGACAACAGGAATCAGCTAATGATTTGCAGTCACATGAAATCATTTTGGAGGACAATATCCAAATTTCTAATACGCTTTTCACTGGGAAGGTCAGTTATTAATACGTCAATGGTCTCATTAATTCTCTATAATTTTTGTTTCTTTTCTTTGTTATATTCTTCTTTGGTCGCAAATATGGCAAAGAGTGATTAATAATTATATTTCACAATGATTCTAAATTTTTCATCCGTAGTATAGTAGGGTGTAACAAATTCATTCTTAGAGAAAGAAAATGTTCTTGACACAATAAGTGAATTAATAATAATTATTATTATAAACTTCATGTTATGGAATACTAAATATGTTGTAATCACTGAATATATTATATATTATATATATATATATAGACTAATAAGTTGATTGAAATTATGGTTAGTCATTTTCTTTAATATACGTCATTAGAATACATATAAATTATATTAGCCGCCGTCTAAATCTATACTTAATATGTTGTTCACTTTATAATATAAATTTTTTAAAAGATCTCAGTGAGGGATGCTCTAAGATAATGTGTCCACTCCTGCTCCTGCATGAGCGGAAATCACGTTGATTCTCTAGCATATGAGGAAATCATGATGATCTGCCAAACGTGATATCTGCTGATTGATTGTTGATGAGACTCTTCTCGCCTAATTTCTTAGAATTATATGTCAACCCGTGGCAATTAATGATAATTACTATTTGCAAGGGGAAATTATGTGATTTCCTTTGAAAATATTCCAAATTTTTATATAATCGAGGTGCCAGTAGTTAAATCCCAAGGAACTGCTCCCGCTGGATAGTAGGTCCTATTGCGAATCAACCAAAATTTAATATTACAAAATTCGTTACAATCAAAGAATATTTGCAATATGAATTATATTAGCCGCCGTCTAAATCTATACATTTAGTAAGGAATAATTTGGAAAACTTGATTAACGGTTGTTTGTATGAAAAACTGAAAAGAACTATAACCAGAGAAAGAGTAATTTTATTGATTTGTCCATCAACAGAAATCATTGTTGCTTGTAATTAACGAGTTAATTTTTTGATCGAGCAGGTTCGGTTACCAGAGTTAGAGAAGTTGCATTTGCTTTCAATAAATGTTGAAAGGATTTGGCAAAACCAAGTTGCAGTCATGTCTTGTGGTATTCAGAATTTAACGCGCTTGACCCTGTCCTGCTGTATGAATTTAAGATGTCTATTTTCATCTTCTACCGTTAGTAGCTTTGTTCAACTCCAATGCATTGAGATAGTCGGATGTCCTGTCTTGGAAGAGTTAATAGTTATGGACAACCAAGAAGAAAGGAAGAAAAATATTGTAATGTTTCCTCAGTTGCAATATCTGAAGATGTCTGATCTTGAAAAGTTCACAAGCTTCTGCACTGGAGATCTTGATATTCTTGAATTTCCATCCTTGAAAGAATTACGGATATCTAAATGTCCTGAATTCATGGTGAGAACTACTAGTATCTTCACGGAAAGGGTAGGTACAAGAATTTTATAATCAATTTTTCAATTCTTATGTATGCACTGTGAGAGTTTATATCATAGAGTTTAGAGTTATATTGCCTTTGCCTTCATCGCTTGGTTTCTTACTAAAACTCAAATTGTCAGCAACGTAACTCTCTTACGGATTAGTGTATAGTATTCATTCATAATTATTCTAGATGTTAGGCATACTATTATTACTATTTTTTTTAAAGGTTAAGATTTATTGAATAAAATATATTGTATAAATTAGTGGTAACTTATATTTCTTATCAATTGATTCATCTTGTATTTCTTTTTTTTCTTTTTTTTGGGGTTGTGATCGATCTCCCAGGTATTCCCTAATTTGGAAAAGTTGAAAGTTGATGCAAAGCACGTAGTGACAAATAAATATCACTTGGGTGATGAGCGGACGATTTTATCACTTGGTGACTTCCTCCAGAGACTTCACACAATGAAAGTCCTCCAAATAGGAGGATATAGTGCCTCGTTGCCGTATGAGAAGGTTGAAAATGGGATGTGGGTAGAAATAAGAGAAGCATTTCATCTGGAGCACATTTTGATAAGGGAGTCCTCTGTTACGAACAACTTGGTTATTCTACGTGTAAAGGGGTGTGACCATTTAGTCAATCTAGTGCCACCGTCGACATCCTTTCAGAATCTTACAAATATGGTGGTATCGCGTTGCAACAACTTGAAAATCGTATTAACATCCTTAATTGCAAAGACTCTGGTGCGACTTAGATATATGAAGATAAAATCATGCGATAGGATAACAGAAATAGTACAGGGGGATGATGTTGTAGCAAAAGATGAGGTTATTACTTTCAGAGAATTGAAGGAGTTGAAGCTTGTAGACTTAGAACGCCTGACAAGCTTCTGCTCTGGCAATTGTGCTTTCAAGTTCCCATCTTTAGAAAGATTAGTGGTGGATGATTGCCCCGATATGAAGATTTTCTCTGAAGGAAAATTAAGTACACCCAAATTACACAAAGTGGAGCGGCATGGTGAAGCATGTTGGGCTTGGAAGGACGACCTTAACACAACCATACAAAAGGTACATATTTCTCAACAATAAGCTTTTTCCCTCTCTTGCTTTTTCTCCACCTTCACTCTCACTCTAAATCCCTAACTTAATTTCCTCCTCCTGCTCCTGCTCCTAAAATAAGTTGGTGAGTTTACCTGGGATGCTTGCTGGGGTTTGGTCAGATGACAGTGGCTTGCAGCTGGAAGCAACTACTTGGTTCCGAAAACTGCTCCTACCACCAAGTGAGAAAGTCATACAATCTGGCGTTGTCGCGCGCTTTGTTGAGTTTCTTACTAGGGAAGACAATCCGCAGCTTCAGTTGGAAGCTGCTCGGGCTCTTACAAACATTGCTTCTGAGAATACTAATGTGGTGATCGACGGCGGTGCTGTTCCAATATTTGTGAAGCTACTTTCTTCTCCAAGTGATGATGTCCGAGAGAAGGCTGTTTGGGCACTGGGAAATATTGCTCGTAGCTCACCTAGAGACCGTGATCTTGTGCTCAGTGAAAAAGCTTTGATTCCGTTGCTGGCACAGTTAAATAAGCATGCTAAGCCTTCAATGCTAAGAAATGCCACAAAGACATTGTCTCGTTTTTGCCAGGGCAAGCCAGAGCCACCATTTGATCAGGTGAGGCCAGCTCTTCCTGCGCTTGCACAACTTGTTCATTCAAATGACAACGATGTCTTGAGATATGCCTGCGAGGCACTATCCTGTCTATCTGATGGTACGAATGACAAAATTCAAGCTGTGATCGAGGCAGATGTCTGTCCACGACTTGTTAAGCTCCTTCTTCATCCATTACCCTTCCCCTTCGGGCTCACTCCTCCCCTGTGGACTGTCAGATATATTGTGAAGGGAGATGGTTTCCTGACTCAGTGTACAGGCATTGCGAAAGAGGCATGCAGGACTATTTCAAATATTACAGCTGGTAACAGGGAACAGATTCAGGTGGTAATTGATGCTGGCGTAATTGGTCCCCTTGTCGATCTGCTTCAAAATGCTGAATTTTTTACAAAGAAGGAGGCCGCTCGGGCAATTTCAAATGCCATCTCAGGTGGTACTCATGAGCAAATCAAGTACCTCGTGAGAAAGGGGTGTATAAAACCATTGTGTGATCTCCTTCTATACGCTGATCCAGAGATCGTCACTATTTGCTTAAAAGGATTAGAGAACATTTTGAAGGTCGGGGAAGCTGAAATGAATACGGGTACCGCCAATAGATATTTTAATCATTATGCACGGTTGGTGGAGGCGGCTGAGGGATTCAAAAAGATTGAAGATCTCAAAAGACATGACAGCAATGGGATCTGTGAGAAGGCAGTAAAGATTCTCGAGATATACTGGTCTTGCGGTGTGATTGGAAGAGGACGATGATACAGAGGAGGAAGATGCACAAGGTAGTGACAACTAGTATTAATTATTAACAAAGGTCTATTATTATTATTATTTTTTCTCGAATCGGCTTTCAGACAAACAACACTCATCTTGTTTCTTTCATTTTATGATTTCAGGTTTAATGGTGGAAGATTCATCATGCATGTTTGTGTGCGCCTCTCGTGTTAAATGTATTCTGGATTGCTGCTGTGTTTGGACACAGTCAATGATGAAACTCGTCATTAGATGAACTTTAATCATTCTAATCATGCAATTTTTTTTTTTTTAATGAAGATGGTTGAGTATTGTAGTATATAGTAATAAAATTCATTGAAGCGTTATATTCAACATAAATATCATTGTACAATACTAGAAATTCATCGTCCACGATAACTATACTACTACAACAGTGAAAGGAATCGCAGTATTTTTCTTTTAAAAAAAATAATTTTTATTAGTTATTCGTGAAAACCAATAGTTTTACAATATTTAGTGATAAATTATAATGGGTGACGTTGCTGGTGTTAAATAGAGGATTGTATAAGAATTATTAAGATTAATTATACATGTGCCCTAACAAAGTGTTTGTGTATTTAATGCTTAATTTGGGTACATATGAAAATTTATGTAAACATAAATGATACCGTATATAAATAGAAAGCAAAAAAACTGTTCAAACAAGTATAAAGTTTTTCAAAGCACTGGATTATATATATATATATATATATATATATATAACAAATTTATATTATATTGACGTACACAATATAATACGAGTCAAATTTTGAAAATCTTAATTCACTTATAACTTTTTTTAATTTGGTATGTACATAAAGATTTTTATTATAAAACCAACCGTTAATTTGCAATTGTGAACCATGGATCTCATTCAATTATTATATATAAATTTTTTTATTACGATTCGTCAATTTTAAAATGAATATGTATGTATCAAATACTATTAGACGAAAGCATGCACGAACCACAAGGTGCACCCAACCCATGTAAATTTTTGTTTTGTTACGGATTTTAAAATTTTACACTTAAATCAAAACAAAGAAGAAAACAAATTCCGAGAAAAACTTATCACATGTTTTCCAAAAACTTTCACTTGTAGTTTGTAATGATATTAGTTTAAGGATGGCACATTGTTTCATTATCACAGGCATTTTGTGCCATTGTTTTTTTTTTTTTTTAAACCACCAGAGTGGTGGGGTTAGACGGAACCCTTACCTATAATATAAATCTGAAAATGAATTAGATACAAAGGAGGGGATATAAGCCAAAACCTCCTAGAGAAAATGAGATATAAGAAAAAGATAAAATCCTAACGTTTGACATGGGGGATTGCGTGGGCATCTAAGTAAAGAATACCAGATAAGCCTTTGGGAAGCTCTCGAGGAGATAAGAAACATCAGCTAGTCCGATGAGTGCGTGCCCAGTTGGCTAGAACATCAGCAGCATAAGTAGCCTCGCGAAGAACATGTCTCACCTGAATGGGGAATGACGTTACCAGACGGCACACCCAGCGCAGAGAATAAAAACATTCCCATCGAACAGGACCCTGAGGTGTGAATCCATGACATCACTATAGCCGAGTCTGACTCAACCTCGAGCACTGAGTACCCAAGCTGAATGGCAAGCTCCAAACCCTCGCACACCACCATGAGCTCAGCATATAAGATCGGCTTGTAAACCAAAAAGGATCCAAAAGCCGTTAAAACCACGCCCCGGTGATCCCGAAGAATACCCCCGGAAGCAGCCATCCCAAGGTTGCCCCTAGAGCAACCATCCACAGTCAGCTTAGCCACCCCTGAAGTTGGCCTCATCCAAGCAACTAGACGAATCGACCTCCTACGGGGAGCCGTCACTCGCAAGCTCTCCGCAATACGAGAACCCAAGACTCCCCTCAGTTGGGGAGGCTTGAATCCAAAAGCAGAACTAGCAAGCCTGAGATCAGAGTCGACCTGAAAGATAACCGCATCAGTGGAGAAAGATTGTGAATGAAACCAGAAAGCATTTAGGGCCTTCCAAATTTGCCACAAAATGAAGTAAGGCAGAAGGACCCGATGATGATTCTGAGAAGGGGCACAATGTTTCCAAAATAAAAGCAAAGTACGGGGAGACAGAAAATAAAGCTCACGCATCCCCATGATCCGCTAGTAATGAACCCAAATATGATGGGCCCGCGGGCAATCCATAAAAAGTTGCCGAGAAGTCTCAGCAACCCGCTGACAAATACATCGAGAAACCATGTAGAAACCCCTCAAGTATAAGGCATCATCAGTAGCTAGGAATCCGTGAAGTAGCTGCCAGAGAAAAAAGGAAACTCGTGACAGGATATGCCTCTACCAAATCATCGAGAAAAGCTCATCCCTCGGCCTCGAGCACCGTACAAGCTCCCAAGCAGTCCGCAAGTTAAACGTGCCATCGGGGGCAAGGTCCCAACGAATCAGGTCTGGATTCCCACTAGAAATAGGCACTAATAGGATCTGCTCAACAATAGATGAAGGCAAGACATCCTTTAGTTTGCCTTTGTCCCAGATTGTACCCTGCCAAAAGAACTAGACCGACACCGACAAAGCCGTTGTAGGGTTATAAAAAAATAAAGGGCAAGAACTCAGCCAACAATCATATCAGAAGCTACAATCTCCACTCCTAACGAGCCAACGCACATGAGGTTTAGTCGTGCAACGAATCTTATAAAGGTGTCTCCATAAAGGAGAGGCAAGATAGCGAAACTGGATAAGGCTTGGTTGCGTAGATCTGCAATACTTAGACTTCATATAGGAACTCTGCTAACAAAACCGCCACCAAAGTTTAATCTCAAAAGCCTCCGCCATATCATCAAAAGATCGTATATCGAGGCCACCCTCGTCAACTGGATAATAAACCTTTGGCCATCTACACTAGTGGATCCGGTGTCTTCCCTCAAAATCACCGCATAGGAATCGGGTGAATAATCGCTCTAGGCGTTAAACTACCGTTATAAAAGGACGGAGGACGTGAAATAAGTGCAGGGCCATAGAGGATAACACATGGCGAATGAGGACGAGATTCCCACCAAAGGAAAGCAGACGGTTAGCCCAGCCAGAAATCTTATCCTTGACCTTCCGGACCATGTCATCAAAATAGGAGATCTTGAGGTGCCCTGTAAAGATCAGGCACCCAAGATAAGTAAACGGAAGCTGACGTCACTGAAAGCACAGAGTGAACAATGGCCTGGCGGGAGGTCGAAGCTGGCTTCCCAATGTAGAAGTTACTCTTGTCCTCGCTAATCAACTGCCCTGAGATCGCCTTATAATGGTGTAAGAAATCCACAAGCCACTGTAAGTTAGATCGGCTCTCATTTGCAAAAATAACAATACCATCCGCAAAACTCAAGTGGGAGATAGAAGTAGGTGCAGTATAACAATACCGAACAGAGGGATATTGAGAATACAAATGATCTAAGCCTGGAGATAAAAATTCTGCAGCAATAATAAATAAGCAAAGGGAAAGGGGATCACCCTGCTAAAGACCACTCTGGGACTGGAAATATATGTTACTGACCCCGTTCATAAGCACTGAAAACTAAGGACCGTAAATCGCTCGCCAAATCAAAGCAATCCAACGCTTCGAGAACTTAAAACAGTGAATCATCTTAATAATAAAAGGCCATGACATACGTCGTATGCCTGCGCCATATCTAATTTCAGAACCACATTGTTCCCTCGAGTATGGCGATTGAGATCGTGAACGAACTCCTGAGCCAGGAGCATGTTATCATGAATCACTCGACCAGGAATAAAACCACTCTAAGTAGGAGAAATAATGTGAGGCAGGAGATGGGACAAGCAACTTAGTAAGGACCTTGTTGCTCACATTACAAAGACTAATTGGACGGAAATCAGCCCAAGAAGCCGGAGAAGCCTTCTTAGGCAGAAAGACCAATAAAGTACTTTGGAAACCTCTGGGCATGCCGAACCTCTAAAATAATCGAGGACAACATTTAACAAGTCATGGCAAATGATGTCCCAACACGACTGATAGAATCTGCTACAAAAACCATCCGGTCCAGGAGCACTATCTGGATCAATAAAAAATACCGCATGTCTAATCTCATCCATATACGGCTCTCTACATAACTCTACATCATCCTCTACAGACACAAGAGATGGAATAACTTCGAAGTCCGTCTGCTGAAATTGACTGGCATCTCCCGTTAATAAATCTTGAAAATAATCGACATCATAATCTACAATGGCGGAGGGCTCAGAAATCCACTCTGAGAAACAATCAACTCGAATCCTGTGAATATAAAACAACTGGCGCTTTTTCCGGATCATCGCATGGAAAAAATAGGTATTAGTATTGCCCTCTCGAACCCATCGAACACAGGACTGCTGACGCAAAAAAAAATCTCCTCACGAAGCAAAGCATGCTGCAACCAGGCCCTGGCCTCAGAAAAATTAGCTCTGTAATCGGCGGAGCCAGAAATATCATACAATCTCTCCTTCTGAGCCACGTCCTCCTCTGCTTGTTGGACCCGATAAAAAACGTTACCAAAGACATTTTTGTTCCAAGCTTTTGGGCAGAACTTTAACCGAGTGAGTTTTTGTTGAAAGGCTCTCATTCCAAAACCAACCACCGGAGCACCCCAAGACTGCCGCACAGTATCAAGAAAACCTGGATGCATGAGCCACACATGAAGAAATTTAAACCGTAAAGGTCCTTTAACAGCGTCCCGATCACCAAAAAAAAAGCAAAGGAGAATGATATGAGGCAGTACGATTCAGATGAGAGACCCGAAATACTGAGAAGAAAGCATACTAGTGAGTGTTGCAGACCACCCTATCAAGCTGCCTCCATGGGCGCCCATTAGTCCAAGTAAAAGGACTGCCAACAAAGCTAGCATCCTCCTACCCACAATCAAGCAACGCTAAATTAAAGGCATCAATAGCTCCCCGAGTCTGTAGATGCCAGCCAGAAATCTCCGAGACCGCCTGAATCATATTAAAATCTCCCCCCACGATTCAAGGTAGGTCATGACTATCCACAAAGGTCTTAAGAGCATCCCATAAATTCTCTCGCACATCCATATAACAACTAGAGTACACATATGAAACTTACACAGGATCAGGAAAAAAAGAGTGACTAACCCGATAATAAATCACCTTGCCCATGTCATGCAAAAGCTCCACCGAGAAAGGTGCGGACCAGAAAACCCAAATCTTCCCAGATTGGGAAGATAAAGCATGATCCATCCCAAGTCGCACCCGAAGAGCCTCTAAACGATCAACGGAAATAAATGGCTCCAACACACAAATCAAAGACAATCGATGTAATCGAACTAATTTCCGCAGGGGAAGCCCCCTAATATTCCAGATAAGAGAATTAATCATGGGGGGTGGGAATTTTGTGCCATTGTTAAAAGTGTTCATTTTCACACTTCGGAAAATTTTTGCGGAGTTTTTGCTAGCAAATAAATGTACCATAATGTTCTCACTCATAAGGTTTAATTTTGCGTGTAAATTAGTTGGTTGAAAATATTGCATGACCCAGGCGTGTATTATTTTTATTATTTTTTAATTTTATTAAGGCCAATCATTTTATACCATATAATTAAGTTTATATAAAATATTTTCTTCAAAAGAATTGTGAATCTATCATCATCACTTACATCCTAGGACTTCTCTCTAACTATAGTCAATAGTCCAATGTTACATGAATGTCCTCGGAAAACTTGGGAAAGTATCCTACTATCCTTACTCAACCTCGAGTAAAATTACTTTAATTGTCAAGTACTCGACTTACTCTATATTAACTTCTTTCGCTTAATCCATCTTTTTTTTTTCAGATAATTACTGGAAATTTCATTTCTTTACAAATCCGTTATTATGCATTATTTACTTTTAAATAGAAGAGAAATATTATAGCAAATATGGTAGGGGATCTATCAAGTATAACTAAAAAATCTATGCTAAATACTTACGAACATATACAAAGGAAAATTTCGATTCTTTATTGTAGACTTGAACTCTAGTGTTTGGCGATCTAGGCAATGCCTTGGATGACATAAGAAAAGAGAGCTTAAACTTTGTATTGTTGCATGGTAAACCACTTTTTAGCCCACACATTTTGGTATTCATATATTTTAAATAGGTCCATCATATTTAGAGGTGACAATTTAGATTAGGATGTGTTTATTTGATTCAAGTTAAATAGGTTTGAATTTTAAAAAAAAAATTGATTCATTAACAAATAAGTGAATTCAATTCAATTCGTTAAATAAATGAATTGAATTCAAGTTTGCGGTCACTAATTCGTTTTTATTTTGTAGGTTGTTAATTTTATGATTTTTTTTCTATTTTACTTTGCTTGATTTTTGTTATTAATTATTATTATTTTTTAAACAAATCCACATTTGATTGATTTATTATTAATTTTACATAAATAAATTAAACAAATTGTAAATGAATCTAAATTCAATTCAATTCATTTAATTTTGTATAATAAACGAATTAAATAGACATCCAATTAATAAATGAATTGAATCCAAATCCTAAGAGTATGATTTGTTTGATAACATACCGAATTCGAAGCCATTAAATTTTAACCAAATTTATTTACATTTCTATTCATTTATTTGTTTTATCATGATATTATGAACTTAGATATCAATACTGTCACATTCTAAAGTCCACATTTTCTTTGGTGTAATTTAGGACAAAATACTCAGTAAAAAAAAGGGCACAAAAATACAAAAGCCTCATTTAAGCCGGAACTGGAAACGGTCGGCCCAAAAATACGTGACAACACAACATCGCTGTCTTTCCTCAACCTTGTCCAACGATAAGGACATCGTTTAAAGGCTAAAGCTACAATGCCGGGCATTGAGGCCCGGCATTGTGCTGGCTTGTAAATGCAGTCGTTGGATTCAAGTAAAATGAATCCAACGGCTGACATTGAAAAGAAATAAAAAAAAAAACAAAAAAAGGGCAACCGAAGCAACCAGTTCCCAAAGGCTGCAAAATTTATATTTTTATAATTTAGGTGTTTCAACCGTGCCCAATCTCTCTCAATTTCTTGCCTCTCTCTCAGAAATCACAAATTTCTCTCAAATTTCTCTCTTCGATTTCTTGACTAATCAAATAAAATCGAAGCCACATCTCGCGCACACAATCCAATCCATTAACTTGTTGCTTTCATCTTGAGCTGTTCGCTTCCGATCCAGCTGTTTTCGTCGCTACCGTCGTTGCCTCCTTTTTCATTCGACTTTGTTTCCTGCACAAGTTAAGGATGGGCGGCTTTACTGGTCTCACGCTTGTGTCTTTATCCTCATGGGTACGTCCCCATTATCTGTGGCTTAAACATCTAGTTCTTAAAGTTTACTATAAGTTTGCTGGTACTGTTAAGTGATTGAAACTATTGTTGCAGCTTTCACCCAATTTTCTGTTTATTGTTTCATTTTTTCTACTTTTATCATTCTGGTAGCTTTTCTGTTCTTGAATGAAGCATCTTTAATTGGTACCTCCTAGCTTGCTTGTACCCCATCTAGCTTTGGCTTCTATCGAAAGCTTTTTTGCTTTTGTTGCATTCTATCATGTTTGATTTAAATACCCACTTTTGCTTATTTTTCATGGTGTTGTTGTTTTCATTTTAAAGTTTGTGCCTTTTTTTTTTGGGAGGTTGGTAATATTGTGGAATTGTATTTGATTTATAAGGTGATCCAGTTGATGGTATATTTTCTTTGGTTAACTAAATCTAGAAAATTAACTTTTGTGATCTTGGGTTGTGTTTGAATGCGACAAGATGGTGGGTGCTGTTTGCATGTGTCGATAGGAGCTCTCTTTTATGTTTGATTGATGAGAAAATGCAGGAAGAAGATAAAATGAATTTGGGATTTTAATAGTAAATTATTTCTATTGTGTATCTGATTTAATTATGGAAGAATTGGCACTTTGCAGGTTGCTGGTTTTGTTGTTGTCTCTGTTTTATGTTGCTCATCAACTGTTATGGTGGCTATTCTAACAAATATTCCTAGAAATGGTTCTAGGGTGTAACATGGATAACAAAGTTGTTATGTATCTTGTTTAGTTTGTGTGCTTCCTGTCAAACCTCAATTTATCATTCTGTTGGCAGCTTCTCATCACTGGAGTCTTAAGAAAATCAGTGGAGTGAAGCCATTAGGTTTGCTGAATTTGTACTACTTTATAGGTATTTTACTTGACTATCATATATCAAACCAATCTTGTTTCAGATACTAATTTGTGTAAAAATTTGGGATTTATAGCTTAATTTCTAGCAAGTGGTCAGTATGTTAGCTTTGACTCTTTATGAATTTTATTTCTTTTCTTTCGTAGCTTTATCTGGCAATGGAAGATTTTGCTGTTAGATTTTTTTTCTAGTTTTAGGCAGTTTTCTTGCTATTTTAGGGGGTTTTTTCTACTGTTTCTAGGCATGTTTACTATTGTTTTTGGATTTTTTAATGCTTTTTAAAGCACTTTTCACTGCTATTTTAGGGTATTTTTTATAAATTTATTGCTGCTTTGAGCATCTTTTTATGCCATTTTTGGGTTTTTTTTAATTGTTGTTTCTTGTTTATATTTGTTGTTTTGGTGCTTTTTTCTGCCATTTTTTTAGTGTAATTTGCTGTTGCTTCTTATTATGATTGATGGCTGTTTTTTCTTATTGACTAACTTGAAAATTTTAATTATTTCCAGGGGAGAATTCAGTTGGAGTGTTTTATTGGAAACTTTTTGATATTAGGACAATCTTTGGTTTACAAACTTTGATGAAATTATTATTAGTTTGTAACTCAATTCGACAATGCTTTTAGTTTTTGGGAGATTCTACTTATATGAATTTTGTTTTTCTATTTGTAGCTTATTTTTATAAATGAGTGCTCTTCATTGTCATTATTTTGTTTTTCATTAACAAATTTCTTTTAAAATAAGTGTACTAAAATTTGTTTTCACAAAAAAAGAGAAGAAAAGAAAAAAGTGTCATAGAATTTAATCCAAAATGATTGAAGATACACTAGGTTCTAAAATATTTGTTGATGTTGAATTCTCGTCGAGCTGTGAAGCGACCAGACAACCACGCCAACACTTAAATTAGTAGTTGTTGGGGAGTCGGTTTGTACTTCTATCTTTCTTATCGAATAGGCTCTTGGGACCTCAAGCTCTTTCTCCAAGGATGCTTGCGTTCATAACAACTAGTTAGGGGATGTCGGAGATTTTTCTAACATAAACCCTCCAATGCTCAACTCATCGGGGAAGACTTTCCTCAAGGAGTCGCCTTAGGCCGACTGAGGGGTGCACGTTCTACTTATGTGTACTTGGTCACGTTATTTTTACCCCCAAACAATACCCTCAAATGTTACATGAATTTGTTGCAATCTTTAGGATTGGGGATGTTATTGGTGATATTCAAATATTATGTTGTGAACTTTGGATGTTTAGTAGATGGATTTACTCTAGTAAGTTGTAATTTTATTGAAATTGACCATATTACTTGGAAGATTTTGCCTTAATTTTTCTTAGAAAATGATCATATTGATGTTGCCTTTTCTTTCTACCACATTTTCTTTTTATCTCTCAATTTTTTTGTCTTGCTGTATATTTTCATTCATAAAAGATTGTAAATTTCAATTGAATTCAAAATTTTCATGACTTAGTAATTTAAAATATCCACCATGATTAGATTCTCTAAAAAAATAAAAATAAAATGAAATGCACCTAAAAAAATATTATACAACAAATAAGAATAGACATTATCACTTGAATTATCAAATTATTTTCAAAACTATTATCTGACTAAAATAAGGAAAAAAGGTTGGATTAGATATGTAATTTTATTATAATTAACTAGATTTTTCTTTTCAAATCACAAGTTCTTTCCAAAGCCATCATTTTATCAATCATATAAAAAATAGTTAGACTATTAAACTTATGTGTGTAATTTCTTGAAAACATTTGTAATTTGTGTACCAATTTAATTAGATATATTCCTAAATATATTTATTGGGTAAAAGTTGCATTTAATTTAATTTTAATATATTTTCATTTGTTTCTTAATAGATTGGCTTAATTAAACTTAATTAATAATAAAAAATTTGAAAAAAATAAGTTTAGTTATAAATTATCACTTGATTTGTCAAGGAATTTTGAAATGCACTCTCATTTTATAATTAGTTATTTTATATAAACCTACCCTACAATATTTTACGTCAAACATGCAACCTATCACGTAAAGTATGCAACTTTGATGTCAAATATAAAACAAGCGAGAATATTCGGAAATATTCTTTATTTTGGCTTGATTCAAGACATGCAACATCTAATGTCAAACATGCAACCGTGACGTCCAACATGCAACAATAGACGTAAAACATGAAACCCGCAACAAGTCACGTTAAATATGCAATTTATCACGTAAATTATGCAACTTTGACGTCAAACATGAAACGGACGAGAATATTCGGGAATATTCTTTATTTTGGCTTTATTCAAAACATGCAACATCATATGTCAAACATGAAATCCAACCGTCGAACATGCAACAACTTACGTTAAATATAAAACTTGCAACACTTCACGCGAAATATGCAACTTATCACGTAAAGTTCGCAACTTCGACGTCAAATATGAAACAGACGAGAATATTCGGGAATATTCTTTATTTTGGCTTTATTCAAGACATGCAATAGCTTACGTCAAACATGCAACCGTGACGTCCGACATGCAACAACGGACGTTAAACATGCAACCTGCAACACTGCACGTGAAATATGCAACTTATCACGTAAAGTTTGCAACTTCGACGTCAAACATGAAACGGATGAGAATATTCGAGAATATTCTTTATTTTGGCTTTATTCAAGACATGCAACAGCTTACGTCAAACATGAAATCCAACCGTCGAACATACAACAACTGACGTTAAATATGAAACTTGCAACACTTCACGCGAAATATGCAACTTATTACGTAAAGTTTGCAACTTCGACGTCAAACATGAAACGGACGAGAATATTCGAGAATATTCTTTATTTTGGCTTTATCCAAAACATGCAACATCGAACGTCAAACATGCAAGCAGGACGTCCGACATGCAATAACGGACGTTAAACATGCAACCTGCAACACTGCACGTGAAATATGCAACTTATCACGTAAAGTTTGCAACTTCGACGTCAAACATGAAACAGACGAGAATATTCGAGAATATTCTTTATTTTGACTTTATTCAAGACATGCAACAGCTTACATCAAACATGAAATCCGACCGTCGAACATGCAACAACTAACGTTAAATATGAAACTTGCAACACTTCACGAGAAATATGCAACTTATCACGTAAAGTTCGCAACTTCGACATCAAACATGAAACAGACGAGAATATTCGGGAATATTCTTTATTTTGGCTTTATTCAAGACATGCAACAGCTTACGTCAAACATGCAACCGTGACGTTCGACATGCAACAACGGACGTTAAACATGCAACCTGTAACACTGCACGTGAAATATGCAACTTATCACGTAAAGTTTGCAACTTTGAAGTCAAACATGAAACGGACGAGAATATTTGGGAATATTCTTTATTTTGGTTTTATTCAAAACATGCAACATCGTATGTCAAACATGAAATCCAACCGTCGAACATGCAACAACTGACGTTAAATATGAAACTTGCAACACTTCACGCGAAATATGCAACTTATCACGTAAAGTTCGCAACTTCGACGTCAAACATGAAACGGACGAGAATATTCGGGAATATTCTTTATTTTGTCTTTATTCAAGACATGCAACAGCTTACGTCAAACATGCAACCGTGACGTCCGACATGCAACAACGGACGTTAAACATGAAACTTACAACACTTCACGCGAAATATACAACTTATCACGTAAAGTTCGCAACTTCGACGTCAAACATGAAACGGACGAGAATATTCGAGAATATTCTTTATTTTGGCTTTATTCAACACATGCAACATCTTACGTCAAACATGCAATCGAGACATCGGACATGCAACAACTGACGTTAAACCTGAAATACTATTTTTTTCATTTTCAATTTCTTTATTTTTTGCCATTTTATTTAATTATATTATATTGTATTATAGGGTTTGTATTATATTATTTAATTTCTTTATCTTTTGCTATTAATTATATTATAAAAAATTATTTTTGACATTTTATTTAATTTTTTTATTTTTATATTATATTTTTAATATATTTTTTAAAAAAATATGGTGCAACCGGTTTGTTAACTGGCTGCACCAAGTCTTTGGCTGCCAGATGGCAGCCAAAGACAGCCGGGCTCTCTTTTTGAGAGCCCGGCATGGTGCCGGCTACAATGCCAACGGCATTGTAGCCAAACCCTCGTTTAAATAAATAAATGCAATTGCTTGATAATACATTAATTAATCACCCAATTAAAATATTGCTTGTCATTCCCTCTCTTTAAAATTTAGTTGGTTGCTTTGGTCGCTCCATCCATTATCGTTAGTGACAAAGTCACCAACATTTTGTGCTCTTCGCGAGTACTAATGTTGTGTATTAATGAAAAGGGCCAAAATGATAAAAAAAAAAAAAAAAAAAAACAAACAAACAAACAAAAAAGCACTTGGCCAACCTCTCCGAAACAGTTCCCTGACAAAACTCTCTTCCTTAGCATCTTGTTAGATTCTTAAACTCAAAGGTGCCCTCTTTTATTATTTTAGTTTCTTAGTTAAATTTTGTTGATGTTGACAAATCTTTGTTGATATAAAAGAAAAACACTTTGTTATTGAAGCAAAAGAGAGCTCAGCTGGGTTGAGTTGAATTGAGTTCCAATTGAATTTCTTGATTTCAGCTCAGGATTTGCAATATGGGTTCTTCACTTCTGCTTCCTGCAACTTCAGTTACTGGCGTTAAATGGTCTCGGGTTCAAGTGAAGGGTCCACGATTCCACGTACGGGCTTCTTTGGACACGAATGTTTCTGATATGAGCGTTAATGGTAAATTTCTCTTCTTTTTGTTTTATTTGATTTGCTTGTTTGCCAAGCATTGATCTTTTGGCTTTTCTGGTTTCTAGGTATTTTGTTTTATGTTGTTTGGCGGATTTTTATGCGTTTATTGCTGGAAGCTCTTTTTGGTTTGCAGTGTTTGGCAATTATGAATTTTTGAGGGAATTGATGGAGAATTGGCGGTGCAGTTGAACAATTTTGGATTGAATTTGTGGCAGAATTGTTTATGGATTGGAGTTAAAGATAAAGATAACGTTTAAAATCTGGCTTTGGCGTGTTATTGAGTGGCTTGCGTAGCCTCTAGTGGAAATTTTATTAAAGGAATTGAAGAACAGACCGAGTATTTTGTATTCTTGAAATTTATTGGGAATTGAAATGCTTACTCAATTCTGCTTTGTGTCTCTTTTTGGATACATTTCATGTTTAGGAATTTAGTACCTTTAAACAAATATATATTTCCATTATCACTGTGGATAATTGGATGGTATACTTGGCAGCTCCCAAGGGTTTGTTTCTACCAGAACCGGAACATTATAGAGGACCAAAGCTGAAAGTGGCTATTATTGGAGCTGGGCTTGCAGGCATGTCAACAGCAGTGGAATTGTTGGATCATGGCCACGAGGTTTTGCTCATTTAGTTTTCAATCTTCTGAATGCTTTCATTGGCCTCTGAAGTACATTTTTCCCTAATATGTTTCAGTTTTACCATTCATCCTCTTGCCTAAACTCAAAAATTTCAAGTAAATTGGCTTCTAACCTCAATTTTTTCAAAGTAAATAGCAGAGGCTTTTATCAGCGTTTCGGAAAAAATATCAGCAGTCATAATTTTTCTTAGGAGTTGGCATTATTTCAATTCACAAACTTTATTTCATTTTGAACTAGTATGTGTTATTCTGATTTTGTTGATGGTGTAAGAAATTAGAAGAATTTTTATTCCTTTTTGTTAATTGTGAACCTGAATTAAGAGCTTACGGAGAAGATGACTTTGTCGTGTCTAGGATTAATCAAGTAACGACAAAGCAATCAGACAGATAATGCTGTGCATATGACAACCATATCCTGTCACACGAATAGCTTAAGTAATGCACGTGAATTGCACGAGCATCTACGGATTCAAGCTTTAGTTAAACGGCAGCAGCAAGTGTCGTTTCTAATTAAAAGGCTGTTATCAACGGTTAGCCTTGGCGGGAACTTTCTGGGTTTGTTTCAACAAACCCAGAACAAGAGCTGGCAAGCAGCACACTTATCTGGATCCTTCGAGAGCTGTATATAAGGTCTCCAAGGCCAAGTTTAGATAACCAACGTTCTTTGTAACAAACTCTCTAAGTCTTGTAATCTGTTAAGCATCAAAGAAAAGCTATGGCTTCTGTTTCTCAAGAGGATGTAGGCTACCCAGCCGAACCTCTATAATTCTCCTTGTGTCCGGTTTATTCTATGCTTTTAATCTCTATTTCTGTCTAAACACTCTTGCTTTATTTCTGATTACTATCTTGGGTATTCATTCTTGTTTCAATAAGATCAGTGTGTGGAGATTTCTTGGGGAAAGAATTAAGTTTAATCAAACATAATTCTCAACACTTTTTTTTTTTAACTTTTCCTTTCTTCCAGGTGGATATATATGAGTCGAGGTCTTTTATTGGTGGTAAAGTGGGTTCATTTGTCGATAAACGTGAAAACCATATTGAAATGGGCCTGCACGTTTTCTTTGGATGCTACAATAATCTCTTCCGATTGATGAAAATGGTAAAGCTTGCTTAGTTGTGGATATGCGTATTTGAATGATTATAAAAGCACACAAGCCATGCAAAAGAATTATGATTTGAGATACTTGAAACAAGAACTATCATTCCTCTTGACCATATCATTTGTAGTGATGATAACTGATTATAGCTTAGGGTTGTACCACTACAACTGATTATAGCTTAGGGTTGTACCAAAATTCGAAAATGTTGTTCAAATAACATGATGGATCAGAATCATAGATCCTCTTTAACTGGAGCCTGTGTTTATGATCTGATAGTTTTTCAAGCATTTCGACAGGTAGGTGTGGACAAAAATTTACTCATGAAGGATCATACTCATACATTTGTAAATAAGGGTGGTGAAATTGGTGGTATGGTTATTTCTTGATCACTTAAAACTACTAATAGTTTTGCTTGGTGGGTAGTTATGCTTGATGGTTTGACATCACCTTCTATTGGTTTATGGATTGTCAAATTCAATAATAACTCTGATTTGGTTCATGATTTTGATTTTCAACTCCAGAACTTGATTTCCGGTTTCTGATTGGAGCTCCGTTACATGGGATTCGCACATTTTTGTCTACAAATCAGCTTAAGGTAGTGCATATGGATTTTTGGTCGATTTTGATTTGTTGATGTTATCTTTTGCACTGTGATTGCAAAGCAGTATGATGAGGCAGTACTCCTTTTTTCATGTTGAAGCTTCTTGCCTCTTTTGGATTCTCTTTTGATGTACTTTGCCTGGTATATTGCTCAAGTGCAGACTTAAGATAAAGCAAGAAATGCTCTTGCTCTTGCTCTGAGTCCTGTTGTAAAGGCACTTGTTGATCCTGATGGAGCCTTGAAGGACATATGAGATTTGGATAGTGTAAGAATGATATCATATTTCCTTGTCTGTTGAATTTCAATCCCTGTTCCTACAAATTGTTATTTTACCTAAAACTTCATTTCTTCTTACACATAAGCTTCTCTGATTGGTTTTTGTCCAAGGGTGGTACACGGACAAGTATCCAAAGAATGTGGGATCCTGTTGCGTATGCCCTTGGGTTTATTGATTGTGATAACATCAGTGCTCATTGTACGCTTACCATACTTGCACTATTTGCGACTAAGACCGAGGCTTCCCTATTGCTGATGCTCGGGTTCTCCGGATGTTTATTTGAGTGGGCCCATAAGAAAATATATCACAGAAAAAGGGGGCAGGTACGTTTGTATTTACGGGTTCACACCATTGTAGTGATTTGTTAATCTTATTTGTTTTCTCCTATGATGAACTGATTTTCCCAACCTTGGGATCTGTTCTTGTGAGAACAGGTTCCATCTTAGGTGGGGATGCAGAGAGATACTTTATGATAAATCTGCTAACGGGGAAACATTTGTTAAAGCACTTGCCATGTCTAAGGTAAATTGTTTCACATGTGGCTCTAATTATTTTTTTATGCATCTACTAATATTCCCTCTGATGGAGGCATGGAGCTAATGCAATGACCTGACATTTGTAAATTTGTTGTTTATATCATCTGTAAGAAGCAGCTTCTTTGAGTTTATTCTTTTATGCTTACTGTCTTTCAAGTTCTCATTCTATTTCAGGCCACTGACAAGAAGGTTGTGCAAGCTGATGCAAATGTTGCAGGTTTATGGTTAAATCTTTGTTATTTATTTCTACTTCTACATTTTTTTTTAACTCCTGAATCATTTAGTTGAACGATTTTTCTTTATTCAACTTCTTATTTAATGGCAGCATGTGATGTCCCTGGAATTAAAAGATTGCTTTCATCATTGTGGAGGCTGGAGGGAAATGAAATTTTTCAACAATATTTATGAGCTCGTTGGAGTTCATGTTGTCACAGTGCAGCTTAGATACAATGGTTGGGTTACTGAGTTGCAAGACCTAGAACGGTCAAGGTGATGCTCTAATCTTTTGTGAGGTTACCGGAATTCAAACACAAGATGCTCTGTGAAGGCTTAAGAAATCCGCTTTCACTTCACTTCCCTTCACTAATGCATTGAAGAAATTTCCATTTTTTAATAGATCCTTGTTTTGAACATGTAGGCAATTGAGGCAAGCTGTGGGGTTAGATAACCTTTTATATACTCCAGATGCAGATTTCTCTTGCTTTGCAGATCTAGCACTTACTTCACCAGAAGACTACTATAGAGAAGGCTCCGGTGTGAAAAATTTCTTATCGTCGTCATTATTAGTTATTTTTTGTGCATGGAATCTGATTGACTTCCTTTTGCCAAGTGTCTTTGTATTCCATGTTGTTTACTATAACCATATTATCTTTCAGACGCGTTTTGACGCCTGGAGATCCTTATATGCCCTTACCAAATGATGAAATCATAAGGAGAGTGGCAAAGCAGGTTGGTAGCGTTCAGTGACACCTTCAATTCATATAATACGTATTAGGTTATGCTTTTTTGCTTTTCTTATCCTAGATGTTTATCTCACGTTTTTTAGTGACCTGAGTACCACAAAAGGTCATGCAACTTTCTGGATAATATACATGAGTCCATACTATCCATTCACGGTTCCTTTTATTAGGTTTTAGCTCCATTTCCATCATCCCAAGGTTTGGAAGTTATTTGGTCATCTTTCGTCAAAATCGGGCAATCTATGTGCGGTGAGGGACCTGGTAAAGACCCCTTCAGACGTGATCAAAAGACACCAGTGAAGAACTTCTTCCTCACCGGCTCATATGCAAAACAGGTAACTGTATATAATTGTTTCATTCTAAATATTGGAAAGAAAGAGATACGTCTTCTAAATGGTTTCACTCTCACTGGATTACATAGATAGTATGGAAGGAGCAACTTTGTCTGGTAGACAAGCCTCAGGCTACATATGCAATGCCGGGGAAGAATTAGTAGCACTGAGGAAGCAGCTTGCTGCCTTTAAATCTCTAGAACAAATGGAAGCTCCAACTACTACTAATGATGAACTAAGTCTTGTCTGATCACAATCTGTTTGAGGTGTTGCGGCAGGAGTAAGGTTTTTCCACATCTAAACGCCCTTCACTTTTACAGGATTACATAGATAATATAGAATGAGCAACTTGTTGCCTTAATTTGAATCTCAAGAACAAATGGAAAATCCAGCTTTTACTGATGAACTAAGTAAATGGTTGGCATGGTGGGGCTGGAGTAATGATTTCCAATATCTATGTAATTCCAATGAGATAATCAATTTTCGTAAAATTCATTATTAAGTTAATGGACTGGAGGCCTAACCAACTATGTATGACTATTTCTCTTATGAGACAGCAATTTTTGCTGTTGTTTTCATCTCATCATATGTACATCTGCTGCATGAGAAAGTGGGATACAGAAAAGACATGAACAAAACCCCAGGAGTCTAAGCTACAAATGGGCAGGGAATCTCCGACAAGCTCCGCAGCATTATAATGACTGTTCCCTTTGTCTGTCCGTGTATTTTTCCCAATCCATACAAAACAAAAGGAAACCCAATGCCCTTGTTCCCATGCCTTTTGAATTCTATTTCTTAAAATACCTCTGTTTAATTTATAAAATACTGATCCATAAATGAAAATTAATCTTTTTCTGATTAAATCTCACCCTGAAAAGAGTATTTCTTTCAAGTTTTTGTTCATAATACATGCAAATTTTAAAATTTTAAATTATTTTGTTCTTATTACATAATTTTTATCCCCATAATTCTTAATTCTTAAAATTTTTCAAAAAAATATTTTCCATTAAAATTTAAATTATAAATATAAATTATGAAACTGGATGGGTGTAAAAAAAAAAATTAAAAGGATAGCTTATTTAAGTGTTTAATTATTTTTTTTTATTTGAATGAAATAAAAAATTAATTTATCTTCAATTATTTAAGTAATTTCAATTAAAAAAGAATTTTATAAGGAATTTACACCTAGAGATAGCAGTTTTTGACATTGGGGCCGGCATCCTTATTGTAAGGACAATCTCAGAAATAGAAGGGGTAACAAACACATTTCACCCTTAGCAAAAAGGGTTACAAGTTGCTAAGAATATATGTGATAAATATTAATCTAAAATGGGAAGTAATGAAAAAGTAATGTATAACATCCCAAATTGGGTTTTTTTTTTTTTTTTTTCCTGGGGATCAATGACATAGCTAATGAAATAATATTATTCAAATGTTTATCAGCTAATTAAATTATCAAACGTAGATTACAAAACATACAAAAAATGGTCTAACATTATGAATCATCTAATAATTAAAACATTTATTACATGTAACCCGACATGTAAGTTTGCGATTCTTTGATGGTTTATTGTTCTTGATTCATTAATCACTGTGTGGTGTGCGATCTTGGGGAATCTAGATCAGCTTAGATCTGGTCTTAGGCTCAACAGATTAATACTAATGACATTGGCACGGTAGAGTAAGCTATTGCCATAGCATCTCCCGGGGATGACAGTATGTATTGGCTAATCCAATTGCATCATTCACATGAAACAATAGTGATGTGCTATTATTAAAATACCTGACCTTGCTAAGTTACATAATAATAAAACTTATATCAATTTAAGAGCAGTTCCAAAATTACTTGTAGTTTAAAAACTAATTATTTTTGTGTTCATGTAAGTTACATTACTATGTAACTTAGTCACACCCTAGTTTCATAGATTACATATTGATTACCTCTTGTTCAACTAAATTTATGTTACTTTTTCGTTAAATAGAATTTACAAACTTAGTCAACTTTCATTATTGATAATAGCGTTTCCGTTATATGAATGAGTACATTACGGAACATTTGCAACCTATAATGACCAAAAAGTGTTGTAACATGCGTAGAAGGACTTCTCGTACTGGAATTGATACATTAAGCTTCATGGTTATTAATAGAGTTCATTGAACTGCAGCTGAGAGTGAAAACAACAATTGTAGAACTCACAAAAATAGCAAAGAAAGGAAAATTTTGAAATTAAGATGCAAACCTTGTTGTCAATCACTTTTCTCCATTTTACGCTTCTTTTTTTTTTTAATAATTTGCTGGAAATTAATGTCAAAATATGAATAGTTGAGAGGAAAAGAATTTGCAGGAAAAAATTGATAAGAATCACACTTGAGTTTTGATGTCTATTTATGTAAACGTTAATTAAAACAAAGTCTTAGTTATTTAATTTCATTAATGATTGACACATCCCAATAAATCATTAAAAGTTTAAGACGACTAGAAGAAAAAATGCCTAGGACATGATTTGAATCCAATAATTATTATTTGAAACAATGCTTTGTTGTTAAGAAAAGAAAAAGCTATGTTGCATTAAAGATTAAGATAAAATAATTTTTTTATAAATTAATCAGAATAATACTTTACTCTTTACACTTTTAAGATAATTTTGTATAATCCCAGCACTACATAAATACATAGTTTCTTGAAATTATGTCTATCTTTTTTTATCATTGTTAGCATATTGTATTTGACATAGTTCATTAATTAATTATCATATATTTGTACTTTATATCACTTGCACTAAAGATAACTGAGTCAAAATAATATTTTTTTTATAATTTTACCTTTATTAAGCTATAGCCTCTTTACAGAAATAAAGTTAATTTGGCTCTAATATTATGATTATAGAAAAGTTTTACTGTATTATTTGATCAAAAGAATGTGGCATAAGGGCGAGAAAATAACCATAAAATTGGAAAAATTATATGATATTTCAATGTTAAGTGAAAAATTAACAATATATATATATTTTTTATCGTCATTGCGTGACACGCGTCATGTAAATTATACAAATAGTAATAATACCGCTTGTCAAGCTGGGGCCCGCACAAGTATGACCAAACCAAGAGAAAACAAATGCAAATTTCTCTCATTTTCCCGCCTTCCCGCCTCTCAATCAATAAAAAATGCTTTCGTTTTGCGAGTGTGTGTGAGCTTCAGCTTCAGAGGGAAGAAGCTCTGTGGCAGAGCAACTGAAAACGGACAAAGTAGATTATAGAAATGGACACTCCAGACAAGAAACAGATCGCTGTCGCTTCTGTTTCCAAAGTTTGAGGTCAATCTCCCCATTTTAATTTTTTTATTTATTTTTAATTCAGTTCGAAGAGAACGACTCAACTTATGGGGTTGTAATTTGGATTTGAGCATTTTTTTTTTCCTGATTTTTCATCTGGGCATTTGTTATTTTTCATTTTTGGTGCTTTTTTGCAAATTGGGTTCTGAGGTACTAGTGCTTTGCGTGACAAATAGCTTTGGTAAATTGCTCCAATTCTGTTTAGCGTTCGCGTTTTGTGGTGCTGATTTAATAGAATATTTTGGAATATGATGATTTTAGCTCAGGCATTTGTTCCTCTGTCCATATGTTGTGTACACAAAACAAAGGCCCAGTAATATGAATTGTTTATAGCATGCTATGCATAGATAATAATAATATTAGCCTCTTTAGAAAGATAACAATTTGTTGGACTTGAAAATTTGACATGTGTAGGGGTGGGCAAAGTCGGTTTGGATCGGTTTGAGACATATTCTCAAACCGATCCAAACTTATCGGTTTGAAATATTTTCAAACCGATATCAACTTAAAAATTTTTCAAACCGAACCGATCCAAACCGACTGGATCGGTTTGGATCGGTTTGGATTCTCAGTTTGAGTTTATTAGCTAAAAGCCCACTTTTTTTATTATTTTACCTAAATTATTTGTTATTTTTTTGTGTCCGTAATCCAAATTGATACCTCTTTTATATTATTCATATCTACTTTGACATCTACATAACAATTTAAAGATACATCCATACAAGTTTACGGTATAATACATCCTAATAAAGAAGTTCTTAACATATTCATTCAAAACAAACTCACAAAATTAAAATAAACTTGAACAACATTTGACAATTAAAATATTGTGCATCTTGTCCGTCAAAACTTATGGCCTAATTAGTTTTGATTTGTCAAAATCTGCATAAAATGATAAATATAATTAGTTAGATTGCTTAACTTAAAATATAATGTAATTATATAATATTTTTGGATTGGATCGGTTTGAATCGGTTTGGAATCATTCCAAACCGAAATCCAAACCGAGTGATGTCGGTTTGCAATCCAATAAACCGAAACCAGTTTTTTTACTAATGAAACCGATCCAAACCGACCAAATGGTCGGTTTGGATCGGTTTGGATCGGTTCGGTTAAAATATGCCCACCCCTAGACATGTGTATGAAAATACAATCTCTGACAATTCACAGGTGGCACTTGTTAAATCATGCTTAAACCCATGTCACAAACCCCTTAAATTGTGCATGTGGTGATTTGAGATGGGTTATTTTGCTTTTCTTTTATCTGCTTGGTTATTGGTCTTATTTTCTCTTAGTGATTTGTTGAGCTCTGCTGTTTCTACTTTAGATTTCTTGTCGTGATCATTTGCCACTGACAAGAAAATAAACTTTACTTTGTATACTGTTTAAAAATTTAAAAATATCCTTACTTAAATTTTTTAAGTTATTTAACTTTATTTGTTTAAAAAACTAATAAAATTATTCAACACTCGATTTTTAAGAGATCTAACATATACTAATAATATAATTAAAAATTAAGTTAAAAAATAATTTAACATAATTTTAGTTACTAATTTTTTTATTTAATTTATTTTCAATGTTGAATTTTACACCCAAAATAACTTGCAATGAGAACATAACAATAGAAAATGTTCCATAAATACTACAAAAAAAAAAAAAGAGAGAGAGAAGGAGAAGAAGAAGAATGGCCAAAGCCCCCCCCCCCCCAAAAAAAATTATCTTGTGCAATACTTTTGTTTATTTTTTTTGAAAGTATTACACATATTTTGTATTTAATTTTTTCTCAAAGTTAATTTCCTTATTATTCATCTACATATTAATTAAGAAGTTGGAAATAAAAATTTTTATATTTAAGTTATGAGAATAATAAATTGAATTAGGATTGGGCTATATAAGTGTTCAAAGTAATTATATAATGTTGACTTATAATATATTGTCCAGTAACTTATATGATAAGTAATTTTGTAATATATATTTTTATTAAAATTAGAATGTGTAAAATTATTTTTAAAGCACAAATAGCTGCTGCTGGGTCTGCCACCGTGAACATAGTGCCCAATTAAAGTTTCTTTCTATTTTAAAGACTTGCAGATTGGTCCCCATTTTCCCCAATTGATAACTAGTTTTGAACGGCAAAATACTACAACGAGACGGGAAGATGATACGAATAGTCTAATGGCTCAATAAAGACGGTTTAATGGACACATATTTTTTTTATGCTGTATGAGGTTGACGACATTGATGGACTGATTGGGGTTGGTTTATACACTTTCTTCTGGGTTAAGAGTATTGCTCGGTGAGAGTGTAGAAATTGATGCCTTTGATAATTTTTTTGTAGTTTTCGTGAAGGAAATATTGGAATCTATGGCCTCCATCCAAAACAAAGCGTTTTGCTTTTTTTTTTTACATAATTTTTTCATTGATTTTCCAATTAAAACAAGACAATTACAACGCATTTTCTTAAACAAATTAAAAAAAAAAACTTAAATTTTGGTCAAAATAATTCAAAATTAAATTTAAATTTTTTTTCACAAATTCATTTTATTCTTATTTAATTAATTAAATAACTTATTTTATTGGGAACTTTTCGTTCTAAATTTGTGCCTCAAAAGTTTACCACTTGAGACAGCGATCGTACCAGTTACATAGATTATAAAACCTGTAACATTATTGAGCACTAACCGACTCTAGAGGAGCGGACCCTGTTGCTCTTAGTCACTTGTAACAAGTTTCCAAGCTGATACGATGATAGCCATGCTTGTGAGTTTGATTGAGGAGGAGCACTAACCGATTTGACCGGTATCCTATAATGTCCACGTGTGAAGCTATTGAATGTCTGATCACTTTCCTTTGAATCCAACGGTTACTTCGGATAAGAACAAAAAAGAACGTCTAATATGGTGCAACTTTTGTACCGCAAACGTAGCCGTCTTCGGTTGTCATTATTAATTATAGCCATCTTGGAAAGCAAGTTGAAGGGTCATACAAGTTTGAAAATGCCGACAGCACTTGCAAGTTGAAGCCGCGTAACTCTATCAAGGAACAGAATTTTGTTTCATTATTTGCAGTTTTCCCCTTTTTTTTTTTTTTTTTTCAAAAGGGATTGCAGATTCAACGAAGATCACAAGTTTGAAAATTTGGTGATCTATAAGTCGGAATGTTCACACTCAATAATAATGTATCTTTATAGTTGACTGAGACGACAAAGGCTCAAGAGTGTGGAATACAGCTCTTAACGAAAGTAATCTTTAAAGATCTTTCAATAGAATCACTTTGAAAATACACCCTTACCCTTTCTTTTTTTTCGTCATGATCTAAAAGACGCTTCACTCTTTTGAAATTTCCCTAGATCAAGAAACCCTTTATTTTTTTAACTTCAATCTTCTGAAATCAACATCACAACTAATTCGCATATGTTTTGTTGTAATGTCCACTATTTAATCAAACTATACATATATGGTTAAAAAATATTTAGTTATGTCTAAAGATATAATATTTTGAAAAAATAATGTTCGTAGATAAAAAAATTATTGTCATCTCTATTGATCGAGCCTATATTAGTTAGTAATGATACTCCTTTGATGCAAACTTACTATGAGATAGATTGGTTTAATCTGTGAGGGAAGAGAGACATTATAGTATATATAGCTTAAGGGTCTACTGTGCTGGTTAAAAAGTTTAAGCCAATGCTTTAGCGTTTACTAGAGAAGAAGTATGAGTCTTCACTATAAAGGAGAAATATGGAAACATAATATAATATAAGGTTTTGTAATTTTTTAGCAATAAAGTATAGGATATAATATTTGTTATACTAAGTTCTTATTTCCCAATAATTAGAAAAAAAGAAAAAAGGCAATTGCTGTGAAATGAACAATCACTTGAGCCCTTCGCGGTCAATATTCGGAGAAGTCTATGTTACAGCTTCTGTAAGTAACAGTAGCCAATGGGGAACTTCCACGGCTGCTAGAGGAGAGAGAAAGAGGTCCCAAACTCCCAATGCAAGGTGATGGAAATGGGAAAGTTCGAAGCTGTTACTTGTAGCTTCTGCACGTTAGCCATGCCCTCAATATTCTGTCCTTTTAGTTTGACTGAGATGACAAAGACTCGAGTTTGTGGTCCACCGCATATTGAAATATCTTCTAAAATGTCTTGAAATTAATTATTTTTCTCCTTGTATTTTAAAATAAGAGATTTTTTACTTTTCTCTATTAAAATTATTATATATTACTTACTACTTTACAATTTTCATTATATCTAAAAATCCTCCTAATAACAAAAATTTAAAGAAAAAGTTGAGCACATAAAATATACATTTATTATAAGAAAAATTTAAAAATAACAAAAAATATAAGAAAAATATTTTTATTTTCAATTTTTTATTCACACCAAAACATATTTTTTTAATTTGTAGTACTTCAATTTTTATTTCAATTTTCATTGATATGATTTAATTAATTTATAATAAATATGAATAAAAATATACTTACTAACAAGGATGATACTGTAAAATTATGCTGCAAAAAAAGTTATTAGTTTTTATAAAAATAATCAAGAGTTAATGATATATATTAATTTTGAGTAGATGGGAGACTGATATTCTCTATTTATCTCTTTAAAAATTTATTATAAGTTTCTTGAAGTTACAATATTAAACAATATAATACATTTTTTGGAGGGCAAATCAATCTGTTGTGTGGAAAGAAAAAGGAAAATTTGAAAAATTAATGAACTATAGCACTAATTTTGAAATAAAAACTTTGATAATTTAATTTTTTTTAAAATACATGAGAGAAAAGAAGCTGTTAATTTCATCAAACAAGTTCTCACTATTAGGTAGCATTGTTGTAATTATTCATTATAGTTGTCATAGAAAGCTTGAAGGGTCACGAGTTTGAAAATGCGGATAGGATTTTGTTTGATTATGTGCATTCCCAGAGAACAAGGGAATGGGAATGCAGATTCAAATGGGAATTTAGATGAAGTTAAATTAATGTTAATCTTTTATTGTTTTTCAAATGGGAATGTAGATTCAATAAGGATCACTAGTTTGAAAATTTGGTGATCAATTGTGTCCTTTCACACTCAAAATTAATTTGTCCTTATAGTTGACTGACTGAGACGACGAAGACTCAAGTGTGGGATCCAGCTCTTAACGGAAGTAATCTTTAAAGTTCTCTCAACAGATTCATTTTGAAAGTATAACCTTACCCTTTCCTTATTTCGTCTTTTGATCTCGAAGACACTTCGCTCTTTCGAATTTTCTCTAGATAAAGAAACCCTTTGTTAACTTCAATCTTCTGAACTCAACAACTCTACAAATCCACATCTGTTCATTTGTTGTAATCTCCACTATTTAAAATAGGTCAAACAACCTATACATATATGGTTAAAAAATGCTAAGTCAAGTCTTAAAATATTTTGAAAAATAGTGTTTGTGGATACAAAATTTATTTCCATACCTACAGCCGATAATATACTTCGCATAATGAATTCGATCGAGCCTATATTAGTTAGTAATGATGCTCCTTTGATATCAAATGATGCGAAGTAATGGTACTCACTCACTCTGAATTCAAATTGGTTTAATTATCATTAATTTTATTATCTTGTATCATCATCATCATCATTATCACCATCATCATCAACAACAACTATAAAAATAAGAATAATAACTACAATAATATTTTAATTGAGAACAAAAGTGAAATTATGAAATTTCGATGAAGTACAATTGAGAGTTTAAATAATGAGAACTTGATTCCCAACACTCCCCGTAGAAAATAAAGTTCTTATTTTTTAATTTAAAAAATATGTAGGCTTCATATATTTTATTTTCATTTTAGTAAATAAAAAGTATCAATCATTCTTATTCTGAATTTTGATTTTTCAATATGAGGAGCAATATATTAATTTTAATGAAGAAAAACTAACAATTCTTTTATAGTTTTGGTGGGTTATATAATTCAATTTTTTTTTAAAATGCGAGAGAAGATGCCGTTAATTTCACGAAACAAGTTGCTCACTAGTCGCTATAGGGGAGACTATTGTCATTATTAATTATAGCTATCTTGGAAAGCAAGTTGTAAGGGTATTACAAGTTTGAAAATGCCGACTGGACTTGCAAGTTGAAGCCGCGTAACTCTATCAACTGTTGAAGGAACATAACTTTGTTTCATTATTTGTACTTTTTTAAATTTTATTAAAAGGGAACGCAGATTCAATAAGGATGACAAGTTTGAAAATTTGGTGATCAATAAGTCTGTTCACACTCAATAATGATTTGTTTTTATAGTTGACTGGAACGACAAAGGCTCAAGAGTGTGGGATTCAGCTCTTAACGGAAGTAATCTAGGTGTGCGTTTGGATTGAGTTAAATTTTTTTTTTTAAGTTTTAGCTTTTAATATATATATATAAACTCACACACACCACGTTACCTCCCTGCTCCCTCTTCTCCCTTCACACACCCTCGGTCGACGGTCTCACTCAGCCCCACATGGTCACGCTTTGCCGACGTTGTAGCTTCCCACCGATCAAGGTTTGACACTTAGTTTATACTGATATTTGGATTTTGGAGTGGGTTTATTGCTGACTTGCTCTTGGGTGTTGTTATTAATTAAATTGGATATTTTTAATTAATTAATTAACAATTGTTCAATTATTTGGAGTGAGTTTGTTGTTGTTGACTGAAAATTAAACAATTAGAGGCTGTTCGTGACAAATTGGAGAGGATTTGTTGTTGTTGACTGATAATTGAACAATTGGAGATTGTTATAATTATATTGGAGTGGGTTTGTTGCTATTGACTGATAATTGAATAATTGGAGACTGATATTAATTAAATTGGGGAGGATTTTTGCTGTTATTATAAATTAAATTGGAGATTGTTAATTAATTAATTTGTGTTTTTTTTTTAAATTTAGAATATGGCAATATGCTGAATTGCTAATTCATAGTTGTTATTATTATTGTTGTTGTTGTTGTTATTATTGTTATTGTTATTGTTGAAATATTGTTAATGATGGTTTGTAGTTGATATTTGTTATTAAGGATGTTTGGAATTAAGATTTTTGGATTTTAAGTGGTTGTTGGTAGAATTTTTGGATTAAATTGTTTCAATCCGTTTTAAACCGAACTAACCTGATTTGCCCACCCCTACTTCAAAGATCTACTAATAGAATTACTTTGAAAATACACCCTTACCCTTTCCTTATTTTTCGTCTTCCGATTTTGAGGACGCTTCACTCTTTTGAAATTTCCCTAGATCAAGAAACCCTTAATTTTCTTAACTTCAATCTTCTGAACTCAACATCACTACTAATTCGCATCCGTTTGTTTGTAATCTCCACTATTTAAAAGAGATCAAACAACCTATATCTACATAGTTAAAAAATATTTAGTTAGTCTTAAGATAAAATATTTTGAAAAATAGTGTTTGTAGATAAAAAAAAATTATTATCATGCCTATTGATCGAGCCTATATTAGTTAGTAATGATGCTCCTTTGATCACGAATGATGCAAAGTCATGGTATCAACTCACTCTGAGATCAGATTGGTTTAATCTGTGAGAGAAGAGGGACATTATAGTATATATAGCTTAAGGGTCTACTGTGCCGGTTAAAAAATTTAAGCCAATACTTTAGCATTTATTAGAGAAGAAGTACGAGTCTTCACTATAAAGGAGAAATATGGAAACATAATATAATATAAGGTTTCGTAATTTTGTAGCAATAAAGTATAGGATATAATATTTGTTATACTAAGGTATTATTTCCCAATAACTTAAAGATTATTTTAATTTAAAGTTTTGACTTAAAATTTTCACACAAATTTATAATCATTGATCTTCAAATTCAATACAAGAGAATGCGGATGAGTTGGCAACTTGAAAAATAAAAGAATAATAATTCTAATTTAAAAGATGATAAGGCAAGTAATGGTAAAAGCTCTGTTTTTTTTTTTTTTAATTTAACTTCAAAATATACCATATCTACTTTGTTTACCATCACAAGTAATCGCATATATTAACAAATAATCACAATTTATTTTTGAATTAGTGATATGTATATATGTATATTCAAAGGTCATTAGTAATTAAAAAAATAAATAAATATTTATATAAGATATTTATTGAAAATTAATTACATTCATTTTATGATGAAATAGTCTAAATATCTACCTTAAAACATTTATTTTTGAGGAGGATATATAAATCTCCTTAAGAAACTGCAGCCCAGCACTCCCTTTGCTCTTGAATTTTATTCCCAAGGATATATATCCACCGTTGGATTTCTATATGCTTATCCAACGGACACCGGTTACTGGCCTTAAAGCTGTAAAGCATAAGCTAAGATGATTAGTTCCAAAAGACATGACCCACAAATAAAAAGTAAAACAAGGCCACAAACAATAATTAAGCGAAAGTTCAATTATTCCTTCGCTATTGACGTCAATTTTCAATATCAGTCTTTCCTTGCATTCATTCATTTTCAATCGACAACCGCTTTTCCTTACTTCCGTCTGTCGATCACAACCACACTTTGCTTCTGTTTATTGCGTTCATTGTTGTTCTGTTATTCAGCATCTGTCATCAACTCTTTTGAATTTTCCATCTTCTGATCTCAACAATACTTGGCCTCTGTTTGTTGTAATCTTAAGTCTTGTTATTTGGTTTTCCTCTGTTCTCTATCTAGTTGTGTCCAGCTGTGCCGCTGTCTCTGTTTTATTCTCCATCCACTCTTTCTATTTTTTTCCTTTTAATTTTGTTCCATCTTGTTGTGGTCACTTGTGTTCAATCACTCAGTGTGCTTCCTAACTGGATCAATTGTTTTTCACAAATTCAGAAAAAAGAGAGATAGAGAGACAAGGACAAAGGATTGAAGATGGCTGAAATCATTCTTACTATTGTTGTAGAAGTTGTGAAGTGCTTGGCTCCTCCCGCATATCGCCAAATTAGCTATTTGCGTGAGAGTAAGTACACGAGCATCTTAGACAATCTCAAGACTGAAGTTGACAATCTGAAGTCTGAGAAGGTTAGTATAGAGCACCGGGTTGCTGAGGCTAAAACAAAAGGGGAAGCGATTGAAGAGAACGTTGAGAATTGGCTCGAAGGGGCAAATGATGTCATTGTTAAGGCAGATAAATTTACAGACGATGAAGCCATTGAAAATAAGCGTTGTTTCAAGGGGTTAATACCTAATTTGAAGACCCGCCGTCGACTTAGCAAGGAAGCAGAGAGGCAGAAGGAGGCTGTTGTCAAAGTCCTGGACGCTAGAAGATTTGATAGAATTTCCTACCGTACTGCTCCAGAGGATATTCGGCTTATCCCTAACAAAGACTACGAGCCCTTTGAATCAAGAATGTCCACTTTGAGGAGTATACTCAGTGCACTAGAAGATCGCGATGTCAACATGCTTGGGATTTATGGAATGGGTGGCATCGGAAAGACGATGCTGGCCGAAGAAGTTGCTAGGAAAGTCAAGAGTGACAAACTCTTTGATCAGGTGGTTTTTGTTGAGGTGTCTCAGAATCAAGACATACGAAAGATTCAAGGAGTAATCGCAGATAAATTAGGCCTGAAGTTGCATGAGGAAAGTGATGAAGGAAGGGCAGGCAGCTTATATGAAGGTATAAAAAAAGTGAAGAAGATCCTGATAGTTTTAGACAACATTTGGGAAAATCTTAATTTGGGGAGTGTCCGAATTCCTCTTGGAGATGGTTGTAAAGTATTGTTGACGGCCAGAAGTCTAAATGTATTGTCTGAGAAGATGGATTGTCGAACAAATTTCTCAATTGGTGTTTTAAACAAAGAAGAAGCTTGGAATCTATTCAAGAAGATGGCAGGTGATTATATTGAAGGTAGTGAATTCCAATCGGTAGCAAGGGATGTGGCAAAGGGATGTGCAGGTCTGCCAGTTTCCATTGTGACGGTTGCAAGGGCATTAAGGAACAAGAACATACAGGAATGGAAGGATGCATTGGAAAAACTAGGAAGGCCCTCTTCATCGAATTTTAAGCATGTACAGCCAGATGCATATAAAGCCATAAAGTTGAGTTACGACAAATTGGTAGGGGAGGAGCTGAAGAACATCTTTTTGCTAATAGGATATACAGCCATAGCATCTATTGACGAACTGTTAATGTGTGGTATGGGATTGAGTTTATTTCAAGGTGTGAATAAGATGGAAGCAGCACGAAATCGAGTACATACATTGGTGCGCACACTCAAAGCTTCTTGTATGTTGCTTGACCATATAAGCCAGAAGAAAGAGTTGTTTTCTATGCATGATGTAGTTCGCGATGTCGCCATATCAATTGCATCTACTGAACGAAATGTGTTTACTGCTACAAATGAGCAGGTTGATGGTTGCAGGGAATGGTCAGACGGAAGTGCAATAAAGCATTGCACTTCAATCGTCATACATGATATCAAGCCTAATTTGCTTCCTAAAGTACTGGAATGTCCTCAGCTCGAACTTCTTTTTATTAGTGATGATCCTTGCGAAACCTCACCAGTAACAATTCCAGACAACCTTTTCAAGAGCATGATCGAGGTCAGAGTTGTAAACTTGACTTACATACGGTCACTGCCTCCATCACTTGGTCTCCTGTCAAACCTTCGAACACTGAGTTTGTGTCGCTGCAGTTTGCCTGATATAAGTGTTGTAGGAGACTTGAAGAAACTAGAAATCCTTTGCTTAAGAGGTTCTTATATTAAGAAGTTGCCGGTAGAAGTAGGTGAATTGACTTGGCTAAAGTTGCTTGATTTGAGAGATTGTTTTGCACTAAAAGTTATTCCACCAAATATACTGTCAAAATTATCCCATTTAGAAGAACTATATATAGCTAGTGAACTCTTTGACTTTGCCGATTGGGAGGTGGAGGTGGAAGGGGTTAAGAATGCAAGCCTTGAGGAGTTGAAGCATTTACCCAACTTGACCTCTTTGGAATTACACGTCTATGACGTCGGCACTCTGCCCAGAGGCCTGCTCTTGGAGAAGCTGGAAAGGTACAGCATACATATCATCCGCATTGGAGATGATGAGGATGAGGATGAGGATGAGGGTTGGGAATATTGGGAGAGCACTGGCATTTGGTGTCGTGAATTCAGACTCGAGCTAAATGACAAGATTCGCTTGAAGGATTCGCTGATCGTGCAACTGCAGAGAATTGAAGACCTTGAATTACGTAGATTGCAAGAGCAAGATGTCGATTATTTTCGTAACGAGTTAGTCAAAGTAGGCTCTTCCCATCTCAAGCGTCTCCGTATGAGGGGTTCACGCCTCGCCCTCAGTCCGGCAGAGTCAGAGGTATGATCATTCCTAATTTAAGAAAATGGTATGAGAGGGTTCTTTTCACCTGGGATTCTAATATCGTTTTGTCAATTTATACATTAGACTAAAGCTATAAATTTCTAGTGCATCACAGTAATTAATTTTGAAAAAGTCTTCAAATATTATATTATTCTCATTTTCAAAGCAACCAATTTTGGAAAAAAAATCTTTAATGTTTGCAATTTAATTAATATTTTAATCTTTTAGCTTCAGAATCTTACCATTTTAATTTAAAGAAAAAACCATAATTGCCCTTATATTGCACGAGCTTCATGCTTTGTAATATCCTTCTTCTCTTTTCTCTCAACAAAAAAAGAAAAAAAAGAAAAAGAAAAAAAAAGTGAAGTTTGAATCATGGGAGAGTAAGGGACTAAAAAAATGAATTTGGGTTTTGTACGCTCTTTTACCTTTTAAAAAAATATATAAAGAGAACATTCATTATTTATCAAAATTAAATCCATAATTGCAAGTTTATTTTTCATATTTAATTTTTATTTTTAAATTAACTCTATTAAATTTTTATTTAAAAAATCTTAATCATGGAATCCGAAATATCAAATTTGGATTTAGTGCTAAGTTTATTATACTAATTTTTAAACATCTTGTATCTATGCATTAATTAAGATTGTGTTCACAATTAAGTTTACACTCTTAAATCAAGACACCTGCAATGTCAACAGAGACAAGAGGAATCAGCTAATGATTTGCAGTCACATGAAATCATTTTGGAGGACAATGTCCAAATTTCTAATACGCTTTTCCCTGAGAAGGTCAGTTATTAATAAGTCAATCGTCTTATTAATTCTCTATAATTTTTGTTTTTTTTCTTTGTTATATTCCTGTTTGGTAACAAATATGGCAAAGAGTGATTAATAATTATATTTCACAATTATTCTAAATTTTTCATCCGAAGTATAGTGGGGTGTAACAAATACATTCTTAGAGAAAGAAAAGGTACTCTGACACAATAAGTGAATTAATAATAATTATTATTATAAACATCATGTTATGGAATACTAAATATGTTGTAATCGCTGAATATATATTATATATATATATATATAGACTAATAAGTTGATTGAAATTATGGTTAGTCATTTTCTTTAATATACATCATTAGAACACATATAAATTATATTAGCCGCCGTCTAAATCTATACTAAATATGTTGTTCACTTTATAATATAAATTTTTTAAAAGATCTCAGTGAGGGATGCTCTAAGATAATGTGTCCACTCCTGCATGAGCGGAAATCACGTTGATTCTCTAGCATCTGAGGAAATCATGATGATCTGCCAAACGTGATATCTGCTGATTGATTGTTGATGAGACTCTTCTCGCCTAATTTCTTAGAATTATATGTGAACCCGCGGCAATTAATGATAATTACTATTTGCAAGGGGCAATTATGTGATTTCCTTTGAAAATATTCCAAATTTTTATATAATCGAGGTGCCAGTAGTTAAATCCCGAGAACTGCTCGCGCTGGACACTAGGTCCTATTGTTAATCAACCAAAATTTAATATTACAAAATTCGTTACAATCAAAAAATATTTGCAATATGAATTATATTAGCCGCCGTCTAAATCTATACATTTAGTAAGGAATAATTTGGAAAACTTGATTAACGGTTGTTTGTATGAAAAACTGAAAAGAACTATAACCAGAGAAAGAGTAATTTTATTGATTTGTCCATCAACAGAAATCATTGTTGCTTGTAATTAACAAGTTAATTTTTTGATCGTGCAGGTTGCATTACCAGAGTTAGAGAAGTTGGAGTTGGTGTCAATAAATGTTGAGAGGATTTGGCCGAGCCAAGTTACAGTCATGTCTTGTGGTAATCAGAATTTAACACGCTTGATCCTGCACGGATGTATGAATTTAAGATGTCTATTTTCATCTTCTACTGTTAGTAGCTTTGTTCGACTCCAAAGCATTGAGATAAGTAAATGTCCTGTCCTGGAAGAGTTAATAGTCGTGGACAACCAAGAAGAAAGGAAGAATAATATTGTAATGTTTCCTCAGTTGCAATATCTGGAGATGTCTGATCTTGAAAAGATCACAAGCTTCTGCACTGGAGATCTTGATATTCTTGAATTTCCATCCTTGAAAGAATTATGGATATCTGCATGTCCTGAATTCATGGCGAGATACAAAAGAACTACTAATATCTTGACGGAAAGGGTACGTACAAGAATTTTATAATCATTTTTTCAATTCTTATGTATGTACTGTGAAAGTTTAAATCATAAAGCTTAAGAGTTATATTGCTATTAAATTTTATTATTTTAATTATTATTATTTATGATTATTATTGTCATTATTATTATTATTAAAATTTATTACTTTTATTATTTTAATTGCTATTATACTGTAATTAATTCATTATTATTAATATTTATCTTGTTATGATTAAAATTAATGTTATTATTAAAATATATTAACTTTTTTATTTTCATTATTATTAATTAATGTTGTTATTATTTTTATTAATAATATTATTATTAAAACTTATTAATAATAATTATTATTATCATTATTAATATTATTATTTCAGTTAATTTTGTTGTTGTTGTTATTATTATTGTTGTTAAATTTTATTAATTTTTTGTTTTAATTAACATTATTTTCATAATTATTATTTTTAGTTTTATTATTATTATTATTGTTTTAATTATAATAGATACAAATAATATTAGGGACACAATTATCAAAGGGCATTTTAATAACTTATAATAGTTTATTCCAATTATAAAAAAAAGTAAACACATCAATGGGAATGTTGTTCATTCCGATTCCTTATTATGATTCTAGCTCATTTCGATTCTTATTTAATAAACGCACCATTAGAATGTGTTTAGAACACAGTATTGTATATTGTTATAATATTGTTCACATTAATTTATTACTTACCTATGTTTGGAAGTTTTAAAAGTTAGATTGTGGTCAATTATATAATTCACTACAATGTGCTAAAATTTTTCTTAATTGAAATATTAAAAATATATTTTTATTATATTTTTATTTTTACTATAATAATTAAAATATTAAAAATAAATTATATTATAATATTATTTTATTATATCATATTATATTTATATATTAATAATTAATATAAAATAATAATTAAATATAATTTTTAATAAATTTACATAATGAGAGTAGATCTAGAAATGATAGTAATAATTAAAAAAATATGAAATATTTATTAATTTGTGGAATAAATAAACGTATTTATCTTTTTGAAGTTAGGATGCAAACATAAACTTTATTTTATATTTAACAAGTTGTGACTCTTATAAACTAGTATTGAATCATGCATTGTAATTACATAATATCAATAATAAAAGTCCTCTTAAATTTCCTACTTCTTATTCATATCATTTAACAACTAAGCCAATAAATAAAAAAATAATAATTATGTTTTTTCCTGACATTTCAGAAAACAAGAGGGATTACAATGAAAATAACCTAAATAAATACACTCTGCCGTTAGATTTGCTTTTACCATTCTTGTCTTGGATCCAATGGCTAAATTACAAAATGACAAAAGAAGTGGTATGTTGCAACTGTTGCAACATAGGCGGAACCTCATTATTTATCAAAATTAAATCCATAATTGCAAGTTTATTTTTCACATTTAATTTTTATTTTTAAATTAACTCTATTAAATTTTTATTTAAAAAATCTTAATCATGGAATCCAAAATATCAAATTTGGATTTAGTGCTAAGTTGATTGTACTCATTTTTAAAGATTTTATATCTATGCATTAAGATTGTGCTCACAATTAAGTTTACGCTCTAAAATCAAGACATCTGCAATGTAAAACAGAGACAAGTGCATTAATTAAGATTGTGTTCACAATTAAGTTTACACTCTTAAATCAAGACACCTGCAATGTCAACAGAGACAAGAGGAATCAGCTAATGATTTGCAGTCACATGAAATCATTTTGGAGGACAATGTCCAAATTTCTAATACGCTTTTCCCTGAGAAGGTCAGTTATTAATAAGTCAATCGTCTTATTAATTCTCTATAATTTTTGTTTTTTTTCTTTGTTATATTCCTGTTTGGTAACAAATATGGCAAAGAGTGATTAATAATTATATTTCACAATTATTCTAAATTTTTCATCCGAAGTATAGTGGGGTGTAACAAATACATTCTTAGAGAAAGAAAAGGTACTCTGACACAATAAGTGAATTAATAATAATTATTATTATAAACATCATGTTATGGAATACTAAATATGTTGTAATCGCTGAATATATATTATATATATATATATAGACTAATAAGTTGATTGAAATTATGGTTAGTCATTTTCTTTAATATACGTCATTAGAATACATATAACTTATATTAGCCGCCGTCTAAATCTATACTAAATATGTTGTTCACTTTATAATATAAATTTTTTAAAAGATCTCAGTGAGGTATGCTCTAAGATAATGTGTCCACTCCTGCATGAGCGGAAATCACTTTGATTCTCTAGCATCTGAGGAAATCATGATGATCTGCCAAACGTGATATCTGCTGATTGATTGTTGATGAGACTCTTCTCGCCTAATTTCTTAGAATTATATGTGAACCCGCGGCAATTAATGAAATTACTATTTGCAAGGGGGAATTATGTGATTTCCTTTGAAAATATTCCAAATTTTTATATAATCGAGGTGCCAGTAGTTAAATCCCGAGAACTGCTCGCGCTGGACAGTAGGTCCTATTGTTAATCAACCAAAATTTAATATTACAAAATTCGTTACAATCAAAAAATATTTGCAATATGAATTATATTAGCCGCCGTCTAAATCTATACATTTAGTAAGGAATAATTTGGAAAACTTGATTAACGGTTGTTTGTATGAAAAACTGAAAAGAACTATAACCAGAGAAAGAGTAATTTTATTGATTTGTCCATCAACAGAAATCATTGTTGCTTGTAATTAACAAGTTAATTTTTTGATCGTGCAGGTTGCATTACCAGAGTTAGAGAAGTTGGAGTTGGTGTCAATAAATGTTGAGAGGATTTGGCCGAGCCAAGTTACAGTCATGTCTTGTGGTATTCAGAATTTAACACACTTGGACCTGCACGGATGTATGAATTTAAGATGTCTATTTTCATCTTCTACTGTTAGTAGCTTTGTTCGACTCCAAAGCATTGAGATAAGTAAATGTCCTGTCCTGGAAGAGTTAATAGTCTTGGACAACCAAGAAGAAAGGAAGAAAAATATTGTAATGTTTCCTCAGTTGCAATATCTGGGGATGTCTGATCTTGAAAAGATCACAAGCTTCTGCACTGGAGATCTTGATATTCTTGAATTTCCATCCTTGAAAGAATTATGGATATATGCATGTCCTGAATTCATGGCGAGATACAAAAGAACTACTAGTATCTTCACGGAAAGGGTACGTACAAGAATTTTATAATCAATGATCGTTTACTTGCAATTAACAAGTTAATTTTTTGTTCGAGCAGGTTCGGTTACCAGAGTTAGAGAAGTTGACGTTGGATTCAATAAATGTTGGGAGGATTCGGCTGAGCCCAGTTACAGTCATGTCTTGTGGTAATCAGAATTTAACACGCTTGATCCTACACGGATGTATGAATTTAAGATGTCTATTTTCATCTTCTACTGTTAGTAGCTTTGTTCGACTCCAAAGCATTGAGATAAGTAAATGTCCTGTCCTGGAAGAGTTAATAGTCGTGGACAACCAAGAAGAAAGGAAGAATAATATTGTAATGTTTCCTCTGTTGCAATATCTGGAGATGTCTGATCTTGAAAAGATCACAAGCTTCTGCACTGGAGATCTTGATATTCTTGAATTTCCATCCTTGAAAGAATTATGGATATCTGCATGTCCTGAATTCATGGCGAGATACAAAAGAACTACTAGTATCTTCACGGAAAGGGTACGTACAAGAATTTTATAATCAATTTTTCAATTCTTATTCTGTGAGAGTTTATATCATAGAGTTTAGAGTTATATTGCCTTTGCCTTTATCGCTTGGTTTCTTACTAAAAGTCAAATTGTTAGCAACGTAACTCTCTTACAGATTAGTGTATAGTATTCATTCATAATTATTCTAGATTAGTGTATAGTATTCATTCATAATTATTCTAATTTATAAAATATATTTTATAAATTAGTGGTAACTTATAATTCTCATCAATTGATTCATCTTGTATTTTTTTTTTTTTGGGCTCTGATCAATCTCCCAGGTATTCCCTAATTTGGAAGAGTTGAAAGTTGATGCAAAGCACGTAGTAACAAATAAATATCTATTTTCTGAAGACTTGCTTTGCAAACTAAAATATATTTTTGTGGAGTTGGATGATGAGCGGACTATTTTATCGCTTGGTGACTTCCTCCAGAGACTTCACACAATGAAACTCCTCCAAATAGGAGGACTTGATGCTTGGTTGCCGGAAGAGAAGGTTGAAAATGGGATGAGGGTAGAAATAATAGAAGCAAAATATCAACTGGAGCACATTTTGATAGAGGAGTCCTCTGTTACGAACAACTTGGTTATTCTACGTGTAAAGGGGTGTGACCGTTTGGTCAATCTAGTGCCATCGTCGACATCCTTTCAGAATCTTACAAATCTGGTGGTATCGCGTTGCAACAACTTGAAAATCGTAATAACATCCTCAGTTGCAAAGACTCTGGTGAGACTTAGATATATGGAGATAGCATCATGCGATAAGATAAAAGAAATAGTACTGGGGGATGATGTTGTAGCACAAGATGAGGTTATTACTTTCAGAGAATTGAAGGAGTTGAAGCTTTTACTCTTAGAAAGTCTGACAAGCTTCTGCTCTGGCAATTGTGCTTTCAATTTCCCATCTTTGGAAAGATTAGTGGTGGATGATTGCCCCGATATGAAGATTTTCTCTGAAGGAAAATTAAGTACACCCAAATTACACAAAGTGGAGCGGCGGGGTGAAGCATGTTGGGATTGGAAGGACGACCTTAACACAACCATACGAAAGGTATATATTTCTCAACAATCAACTTTTTCCCTCTCTTGCTTTTTCTCCACCTTCACTCTCACTCCAAATCCCTAACTTAATTTCCTCCTCCTGCTCCTGCTCCTAAAACAAGTACGCGAGTTTTCACAGGATGGTTGCTGGGGTTTGGTCAGATGACAGCGGCTTGCAGCTGGAAGCAACTACTTGGTTCCGAAATCTACTTTCGATTGAGAGGAGTCCACAAATTGATGAAGTCATACAATCTGGCGTTGTCCCGCGCTTTGTTGAGTTTCTTATGAGGGTAGACTATCCGCAACTTCATTTTCAGGCTGCTTGGGCTCTTACAAACATTGCTTCTGGAACTTCAGAGAACACTAAGGTGGTGATTGACGACGGTGCTGTTCCAATATTTGTGAAACTACTTGCTTCTCCAAGTGAGGATGTCCGCGAGCAGGCTGTTTGGGCAATGGGAAATATTGGTGGTGACTCACTTGGATGCCGTAATCTTGTGCTTCGCGAAGAAGCTTTGATTCCAGTGCTGGAGCAATTAAAGGACCACACTAAGCTTTCAATGCTGAGAACTGCCACATGGACATTGTCTAATTTATGCAGGGGCATGCCACAGCCACCATTTGATCAGGTAAGGCCAGCTCTCCCGGCGCTTGCACAGCTTATTCGTTCAAACGATGAAGAGGTCTTGACATATGCCTGTTGGACACTCGCGTATCTTGCTGATGGTACGAATGACAAAATTCAAGCTGTGATCGAGGCAGGTGTCTGTCCACGACTTGTTGAGCTCCTTGGTCACTCATCATCCTCAGTGCTTGCCCCTGCCCTGGGGACTGTTGGAAATATTGTGACGGGAGATGATTTCCAGACTCAGTATATAATTAACTGTGGTGCACTGCCATACTTTTTGGACATTTTAGTCCATAATCATGAAGAGATCATCAAGAAGAAGATTAGCTGGATTATTTCAAATATTACAGCTGGAAACAGGGAGCAGATTCAGGCGGTAATTGATTCCGGCTTAATTGGTCCCATTGTCAATCTACTTCAAAATGCTGAATTTGATACAAAGAAGGAGGCTGCTTGGGCAATTTCGAATGCCAGCTCGCGTGGCACTCATGATCAAATCAAGTACCTCGTGAGAACGGGGTGTATAAAACCATTGTGTGGTCTCCTTCAATGTGCTGATCCAAAGATCGTCACTGTTTGCTTAGAAGGATTAGAGAACATTTTGAAGGTCGGGGTAGCTGAAATGAATACGGGTACCGCCGTTGGAGATTTTAATCAATATGCCCAGTTGGTTGAGGAGGCTGAGGGATTAGAAAAGATTGAAAATCTACGAAGTCGTGACGTCAACGGGATCTCTGAGAAGGCAGTAAAGATTCTCGAGACATACTGGTCTAGCCGTGTGATTGGAAGAGGACGATGATACAAAGGAGGAAGATGCAAAAGGCAGAGACAACTAGTAGTAATTATTAACAAAGGTTTATTACTATTACTATTATTATTATTAATTGGAATCGGCTTTCAGACCGTAAAACAACACTCATCTTGTTTCTTTTATTTTATGATTTCAGGTTTAATGGTGGAAGATTCATGCATGCTTGTGTGCCCCTCTCCTGTTAAGTGTATTGTGGATTGCTGCTGTGTTTCGACACAGTTAATGATGAAACTCCTCATCAAATGATCTTTAATCATTCTAATCATGCAATTTCTTTTCTTTTTTTAATGGAGATCGTTGAGTATTTTAGTATATAGTAATAAAATTCATTGAAGCATTACATTCAATATAATATCATTGTCTGATACTAGAAATTAATGTGTCTTACCAAAGTGTGTGTATTTAATGCTTAATTTGGGTACATATGAAAATTTATGTAAACATAAATGATATCGTATATAAATAGAAAACGAAAAAAGTTGTTCAAACATATAAGTATAAAGTTTTTGAAAGCATTGGTTACAGAATAAAATATATATATAACAAATTTATATTTTATTGATGAACGTAATATAATACTAGTCAAATTTTGAAAATCTTAATTTACTTATAATCTTTTCTAATTTGGTATGCACAAAAAGATTTTTATTATAAAACCAACCTTTAATTTGCAATTGTGAACCATGGATCTCATTCAATTCTTATATATAAATTTTTTATTACGATTCGTCAATTATTCTAATTTGGTATGCACATGGTGCGCCCAACCCATGTAAGTTTTTGTTTTGTTACGGATTTTAAAATTTTACGCTTTACAACTATCTCTCGCGTAAATCAAAACAAAGGAGAAAACTTATCACGTGCGTGTTTTCTGAAAACTTTCACTTATAGTTTCTAATAATATTAGTTTAAGGATGGCACATTGTTTCATTATCACAGGCATTTTGTGCCGTTGTTAATAGTTTCTAATAATATTATATATATTTATAATAATTTTTTAATTATATATATTTATATATAATTAAAAAATTATTATAAATTTAATTAAAAAAATTATAAATGTGACATTACATAGTTACATAAACACTATAACATATCTTAGCCATTACCCAATAATAATATAAAATAAAAAATAATTAAATAATCAAATATACAAATATAACTTGTAGACATTGTAAAACAAAATAAAAGCAAAGTCACACACATTAGCAAAAGCAAAGTAACATAACGCCAAATCACCAACAATTTGCAAAGTCACCCAAAAGTAAAGTAACATGACGCTAAGTCACAAATAATTTGCAAACAAAAAACCCTAAGCTTCCCCGCCATGACACACACTAGCAACATTCAATACTGGTTGGATACACTCTCGACACGGATTTGAAGGACATCGGCCGCGCGATTACAGCGAGAGCAAGCCATCTTCTTTCCCAAGTCCACCGAGCCACTTCACATTCACTGGTTCCAGCTGAACAATTTCATTATCACAACCTTCAAGATTGCCACTCGACGACTTCTCCTAGTTCCCATCGTGGACGGCTCCGTAATCACCACTTTTCGACAAGCGCAACAGCCCTGGTAAAGGATTAGACTGTGTTTGGTTTCCGAAGCTTCGTCATTTCAATTAATTGTGGCTTTATTTCAATAATTAATTTCGGTGTTATATTAACGTATTATTGTAACTTTATTTGAACAATTAAGCTTGGTGTATTATATTTTGAAACTTTGAACGTATTATTGTAGCTTTATTTGAATAATTAGTCTCGATGTGTTATATTTTAAAATTTTAAATGTATTTTTTTAGCTTTATTTAAACAATTAATTTATTTAAATTTTATTCAATTTTAAATTTAATTGGTAGCAAAATTATTTTTATATTAGATTTTTTTTTTATTTCATTAGTTGGAGAGAACTAAAAATTTTTAATTCGAAAACTAATGCGCAAAATGGTGGATTGGATATGGATTGAGTCAAATCCGCATCCGATCCGCAGACTTATGGATTGGATATGGATTGAGTCAAATTCGCATCCGATCTGCAGATGTATGGATTGGATTTGAATTGAATTATATCAATCTGTGGATTGGATTGGATTGAAAAATTATAATCCGTAAAATTATGGATCAGATATAGATTGATGTCTAATCTGTAAAATCCGATCCGCGAACACCCCTATTGTCAAGTACTCGACTTAACTCTATATTAACTTCTTTCGCTTAATCCATCCTTTTTTTTTGACAGTTAATTACCAGAAATTTCATTTCTTTACAAACCCGTTATTATGCATGATTTACTTTTAAATTAAAAGAAGAGAAATATTATAGCGTATGTGGTAGGGGATCTATCAAGAATAACTTAAAAATCTATGCTAAATACTTACGAACATTTACAAAGGAAAATTTCGATTCTCTATTGTAGACTTGAACTCTGCTGTTTGGCCATCCAGCCAATGCCTTGGGTGACATAAGAAAAGAGAGCTTAAAATTCTTATTGCTGCATGGTAAACCACTTTTTAGCCCACACATTTTGGTATTCATATATTTTAAGTAGGTCCATCATATTTAGAGATGGCAATTTAGGTTAGGATTTGTTTATTAGATTCAAATTAAATAGGTCTGAATTTTAAAAAAATAATTCATTAACAAATAAGTGAATTCAATTCAATTCATTAAATAAATGAATCGAATCCGAGTTTGGGGTCACTAATTTGTTTGTATTTTGTAGGTTGTTAATTTTATGATTTTTTATATTTTATTTTACTTTATTTTTTTTATTAATTATTATTATTTTTTAAACAAATCCACATTTGATTGATTTATTATTAATTTTGCATAAATGAATTAAACAAATTGTAAACGAATCCAAATTCAACTCAATTTGTTTAAGTTTTTACAATAAACGAATTAAATAGATATCCATTAAATAAATGAATTGAGTTTGAATCTTAAAATTATGATTCGCTTGATAACACATCGAATTCAAATCCATTAAATTTTAACTAAATTCATTTACGATTCGATTCATTTATTCGTTTTATCACTCCCATAGATATTATGAACTTAGATATCAATACTGTCACATTATAAATTCCGCTTAAGAGGTTATGAGTGTCAGCAGATCTTTTAACAATTACACTTTTTCTTTGGCGTAATTTAGCACAAAATACTCAGTTAAAAAACAGCACAAAATTACAAAAGCCTCATTTAAGCCGAAACAAGAAACGGTCGGCCCAAAAATATGTGACAACACAACATCGTCGTCTTTCATCAGCCTTGTACAAAGATAAGGATGTCGTTTAATTAAATAAATAAAATTATTTGATAATAAATTAATTAATCACCCAAAGAAAATATTACTTATCACTCCCTCTCTTTAAAATTTAGTTGGTTGCTCTGGTCACTCCACTTTGGTATCGTTAGTGACAAAGTCACCAACATTTTGTGCTCTTCACGAGTACTACTGTTGTGTATTAATGAAAAGGGCCAAAAAAGAAGAAAAAAACAAAGAACCACTTGGCCAACCTCTCCGAAACAGTTCCCTGACAAAACTCTCTTCCTTAGCATCTTGTTAGATTCTTAAACTCAAAGATACCTCATTATTTTAGTTTCTTAGTTAAATTTTGTTGATGTTGACAAATCTTTGTTGATATGAAAGAAAAATACTTTGTTATTGAAGCAAAAGAGAGCGCCGCTCGGTTGAGCTGAATTGAGTTCCAATTGAATTTCTTTGATTTCAGCTCAGGATTTGCAATATGGGTTCTTCAGTTCTGTTTCCTGCAACTTCAGTTACTGGCGTTACATGGTCTCGGGTTCAAGTGAAGGGTCCAAGATTCCGTGTACGGGCTTCTTTGGACGCTAATGTTTCTGATATGAGCGTTAATGGTAAATTTCTCTTCTTTTTGTTTTATTTGATTTGCTTGTTTGCCAAGCATTGATCTTTTGGCTTTTCTGGTTTCTGGGTATTTTGTTTTCTGTTGCTTGGTGGATTTTTATGCGTTTATTGCTGGAAGCTCTTTTGGGTTTGTAGTGTTTGCCAATTATGAATTTTTGAGGGAATTGACGGAGAATTGGCGGTGCACTTGAACAATTTTGGATTGAATTTGTGGCAGAATTGTTTATGGATTGGAGTTAAAGATAAAGATAACGTTTAAAATCTGGCTTTGGAGTGTTATTGAGTGGCTTCCGTAGCCTCTAGTGGAAATTTTATTAAAGGAATTGAGGAACAGACCGAGTATTTTGTATTCTTAAAATTTATTGGGAATTGAAATGCTTTCACAATTCTGCTTTGTGTCTCTCTTTGGATACATTTCATGTTTAGGAATTTAGTACCTTTAAACACATATATATTTCCATTATCGCTGTGGATAATTGGATGGTATACTTGGCAGCTCCCAAGGGTTTGTTTCTACCAGAACCGGAACATTATAGAGGACCAAAGCTGAGAGTGGCTATTATTGGAGCTGGGCTTGCAGGCATGTCAACAGCAGTGGATTTGTTGGATCAAGGCCACGGGGTTTTGCTCATTTAGATTTCAATCTTCTGAATGCTTTCATTGGCCTCTGACGTACATTTTTCCCTAAAATGTTTCACTTTTACCATTCATCCTCTTGCCTAAACTCAAAATTTCAAGTAAATAGGCTTCTAACCTCAATTTTTTCGAAGTAAATAGCAGAAGCTTTTATCAGCATTTCGGAAAAAATATCAGCAGTCATAATTTTTCTTAGGAGTTGGCATTATTTCAATTCACAAACTTTATTTCATTTTGAATTAGTATGTGTTTTTCTGATTTTGTTGATGGTGAAAGAAATTAGAAGAATTTTTATTCCTTTTTTTTAAACTTTTCCTTTCTTCCAGGTGGATATATATGAGTTGAGGTCTTTTATTGGTGGTAAAGTGGCTTCATTTGTCTGTAAACGTGGAAACCATATTGAAATCAGCCTGCACGTTTTCTTTGGATGCTACAATAATCTGTTCCGATTGACAAAAAAGGTAAAGCTTGCTTAGTTGTGGATATGCGTGTTTGAATGATTATAAAAGCACAGAAGCCATGCAAAAGAATTACGATTTGAGATTCTTGAAACAAGAACTATCATTCCTCTTGACCATATCATTTGTAGCGATGATAACTGATAAAAGCTTAGGGTTGTAAGAAAATCCGAATATGTTGTTCAAATAACATGATGGATCAGAATCATAGATCCTCTTTAACTGGAACCTGTGTTTATGATCTGATAGTTTTTCATGGATGTCGACAGGTCGGTGCGGACGAAAATTTACTCATGAAGGATCATACTCATAAATTTGTAAATAAGGGTGGTGAAATTGGTGGTATAGTTATTTCTTGATCACTTAAAACAACTAATAGTTATGCTTGATGGTTTGACATCACCTTCTATTGGTTTATGGATTGTCTAATTCAATAACAACTCTGATTTGATTCATGATTTTGATTTTCAACTCCAGAACTTGATTTCCGGTTTCCGATTAGAGCTCCATTACATGGGATTCATGCATTTTTGTCTACAAATCAGCTTAAGGTAGTGCATACGGATTTATGCTCGATTTTGATTTTGTTGATGTTATCTTTTGCACTGTGATTGCAAAGCAGTATGACGAGGCAGTACTCCTTTTTTCATGTTGAAGCTTCTTGCCTCTTTTGGATTCTCTTTTGATGTACTTTGCCTCGTATATTGCTCAAGTGCAGACTTATGATAAATCAAGAAATGCTATTGCTCTTGCGCTGAGTCCTGTTGTAAAGGCACTTCTTGAATTTCAAGTGCAGACTTATGATAAATCAAGAAATGCTATTGCTCTTGTTTGTTGAATTTCAATCCCTGTTCCTACAAATTTTTATTTTACCTAAAACTTCATTTCTTCTTACAGATAAGCTTCTCTGATTGGTTTTTGTCCAAGGGTGGTACATGGATGAGTATCCAAAGAATGTAAGATTCTGTTGCGTTTGCCCTTGGGTTTATTGATTGTGATAACATCATTGCTCGTTGTATGCATACTATATTTGCACTGTTTGCGACTAAGACCGAGGCTTCCCTATTACAGATGCTCAAGGGTTCTCCGGATGTTTATTTGATTGGGCCAATAAGAAAATATATCGCAAATAAAGGGGGCAGGTACATTTGTATTTACGGGTTCACACCATTGTAGTGATTTGTTAATCCTGTTTGTTTTCTCCGATGATCAATTGATTTTCCCAACCTTGGAGTCTGTTCTTGTGAGAACAGGTTCCATCTTAGGTGGGGATGCAGAGAGATGCATTATGATAAATTTGCTAACGGGGAAACATTTGTCAAAGGACTTGCCATGTCTAAGGTAAATTGTTTCACATATGGCTCTTATTTTTTTTTTACGCATCTATTAATGTTCGCTCTGATGGAGGCATGGAGCTAATGCAATGACCTGATATTTGTAAATTTGTTGTTTATATCATCTGTTAGAAGCACTGACTTTGAGTTTATTCTTTAGTGCTTGCTGTCAAACACAAGATGCTCTGTGAAGGCCTAAGAAATCAGCTTTCACTTCACTCCCCTTTACTAATGCATTGAAGAAATTTCCATTTTTTAACGGATCCTTGTATTGAACATGTAGGCAATAGAAGCAAGCTGTGGGGCTAGATAACCTTTTATATACTCCAGATGCAGATTTCCCTTGCTTTGCAGATCTAGCACTCACTTCACCAGAATACTACTACAGAGAAGGGCAAGGTTCATTTCTCCAGTAAGAAACATTTCTTATCCTCGTCATTATTAGTTATTTTTTGTGCATGGAATCTGATTGACTTCCTTTTGCCAAGTGTCTTTGTATTCCATCTTGCTTCCTATAACCATATTATCTTTCAGATGCGTTTTGACGCCTGGAGATCCTTATATGCCCTTATCAAATGATGAAATCATAAGGAGAGTGGCAAAGCAGGTTAGTAGTGTTCAGTGACACCTTCAATTCATATAATACGTATTAGGTTATGCTTTTTTGCTTTTCTTATCCTAGATGTTTATCTCACGTTTTTTAGTGACCTGAGTACCACAAAAGGTCATGCAACTTTCTGGATAATATACATGAATCCATACTATCCATTCACGGTTCCTTTTATTAGGTTTTAGCTCTATTTCCATCATCCCAAGGTTTAGAAGTTATTTGGTTATCTGTCGTCAAAATCCGGCAATCTTTGTGAGGTGAGGGACCTGGTAAAGACCCCTTCAGACCTGATCAAAAGATACCAGTGAAGAACTTCTTCCTCGCCAGCTCATATACAAAACAGGTAACTGTATATAATTGTTTCATTCCAAATATTGGAAAAAAAGAGATATGTCTTCTAAATGGTTTCACTCTCACAGGATTACATAGATAGTATGGAAGGAGCAACTTTGTCTGGTAGACAAGCCTCAGGCTACACATGCAATGCCGGGGAAGAATTAGTAGCACTGGGGAAGCAGCTTGCTGCCTTTGAATCTCTAGAACAAATGGAAGCTCCAACTAGAAGAAAAAATGCCTAGGACATGATTTGAATCCAATAATAATTATTTTAAATTAATCAGAATAATACTTTACACTTTTAAGATGATTTTGTATAATCCCAGCACTACATAAATATATGTATTAGTTTCTTGAAATTATGTCTATCTTTTTTATCATTGTCAGCATATTGTATTTGACATAGTTCATTAATTAATTATCATATATTTATACTTTATATCACTTACACTAAAGATAACTGAGTCAAAATAATAATTTTTATAATTTTACCTTTATTAAGCTATAGCCTCTTTACATAAATAAAGCTAATTTGGCTTTAATATTATGATTATAGAAAAGTTTTACTGTATTATTTGATCAAAAGAATGTGGCATAAGGGCGAGAAAATAACCATAAAATTGGAAAAATTATATGATATTTCAATGTTAAGTGAAAAATTAACAATATATATATATATTTTTTATCGTCATTGCGTGACACGCGTCATGTAAATTATACAAATAATAATAATACCGCTTGTCAAGCTGGGGCCCGCACAGGTATGACCAAACCAAGAGAAAACAAATGCAAATTTCTCTCATTTTCCCGCCTTCCCGCCTCTCAATCAATAAAAAATGCTTTCGTTTTGCAAGTGTGTGTGAGCTTCAGCTTCAGAGGGAAGAAGCTCTGTGGCAGAGCGACTGAAAGCGGACAAAGTAGATTATAGAAATGGACACTCCAGACAAGAAACAGATCGCTGTCGCTTCTGTTTCCAAAGTTTGAGGTCAATCTCCCTATTTAATTTTTTTTTAATTCAGTTCGAAGAGAACAACTCAGCTTATGGGGTTGTAATTTGGATTTGAGCATTTTTTTTTTTCCTGATTTTTCATCTGGGCATTTGTTATTTTTCATTTTTGGTGCTTTTTTGCAAATTGGGTTCTGAGGTACTAGTGCTTTGCGTGACAAATAGCTTTGGTAAATTGCTCCAATTCTGTTTAGCGTTCGCGTTTTGTGGTGTTGATTTAATAGAATATTTTAGAATATGATGATTTTAGCTCAGGGATTTGTTCCTCTGTCCATATGTTGTGTACAGAATATGAATTGTTTATAGCATGCTATGCATAGATAATAATAATATTAGCCTCTTTAGAAAGATAACAATTTGTTGGACTTGAAAATTTGACATGTGTATGAAAATACAATCTCTGACAATTCACAGGTGGCACTTGTTAAATCATGTTTAAACCCATGTCACAACCCCCTTATATTGTTGACTTATATTTAAGTTATGAGAATAATAAATTGAATTAGGATTGGGCTATATAAGTGTTCAAAGTAATTATATAATGTTGACTTATAATATATTATCCAGTAACTTATATGATAAGTAATTTTGTAATATATATTTTTATTAAAATTAGAGTGTAAAATAATTTTTAAAGCACAAATAGCTGCTGCTGTGTCCACTACCGTGAACATAGTGCCCAATTAAAGTTTCTTTCTATTTTAAAGACTTGCAGATTGGTCCCCATTTTCCACAATTGATAACTAGATTTGAACGGTAAAATGCTACAACGAGATGGGAAGATGACACCAATAGTCTAATGACTCAATAAAGTCAGTTTAAATGGCGGTTTAATACCAACAAAGTGTTGGCTCCTCTGGCAACTGGAGCCCCCTTAAGTGGTTTGACTGGGTTTGCTCCCCAGTTCGAGTCGCAGAGAAGTCGCATTTGTTGGGAGCACTAGCCACAACGTGCGAGCGGGGAGCTATAGTCTGGGTTGTGGTACGGGCTTAAAGGTGCCTCCCACAGTTGGGGCCCTACCAGGATACCTCGTGGTTTAACCAAAAAAAAAAAATGGCGGTTTAATGGACACATATTTTTTTTATGCTGTATGAGGTTGACGACATTGATGGACTGATTGGGGTTGGTTTATACACTTCCTTCTGGGTTAAGGTAGCGTTTATTTTTTGGATTGGATTGGGAATCCTGAGGAGTGGGAATCCTAGGATTGAGAGTGTGGAGTGGGAGTGAGAGTAGGTTGTTTACTTACACTTGAATAGAAGTATGGAATGGAGATCAGAATTCAATTTATGTGTTTACTTTGTCTTGGATTGGGAGTAAATAGTTTCAAATTACAATTTTATCCTTATTTAAAGAATTATAGTTTTTAATTACAAAACTAATAAAAAATATATTTAATGAATAATATTTATTTTATTATATTTGTAAATTTATTATAATTATTAATATTCTTAATTATGAACAATAAATTATTAATTTTAATTTTAATATAAAATGAAATGTTATTTTATTTTATTTAATATAATTATATTAAATTTATTATTATATAAAATAATAAAATAATATTATTTAGTACAAAATTAATATTTTCTTAGAATAAACTATTTATTATTATTAATATTAAATAAATATAGTACTATTATTTTTAAAATAAATATAATAATATTATATTTATTAATTCTCTATTAATATAATAATATTATTTTAAAATAATTTTAACTTAGAATCAATGTAAATTATTATTTAGTTAAATATAATATTATTATTCAAATAAATATAATAATATTATTCAAATAAATATAATATTATTTATTTTATTTTATTAATTATAAAACATAAAATTAAAAAAAAGGGTAGAAATGGGAGAGGTGGGGGTGGATTCCCACTCCCACCTCCCCCAATCGGAGTCCCACTCCCACTCCCCACTTCAAAAATGGATGGGGCCCACGGAGTGAGATTCCTAATCCCTCCCCATTTTGAGTAAGTAAACGCTGGAGTGGGAGGAATCCACACTCCTCACTCCCACTCCAGCAAGTAAACACAGCATAAGAGTATTGCTCGGTGAGAGTGTAGAAATTGATGCCTTTGATAATTTTTTTGTAGTTTTCGTTAAGGAAATATTGGAATCTATGGCCTCCATCCAAAACAAAGCGTTTTGCTTTTTTTTTTTTTTACATAATTTTTTCATTGATTTTCCAATTAAAACAAGACAATTACAACACATTTTCTTAAACAAATTAAAAAAAAAAACTTAAATTTTGGTCAAAATAATTCAAAATTAAATTTAAAATTTTTTTACAAATTCATTTTATTCTTATTTAATTAATTAAATAACTTATTTTATTGGAAACTTTTCGTTCTAAATTTGTGCCTCAAAAGTTTACCACTTGAGACAGCGATCGTACCAGTTACATAGATTATAAAACCTGTAACATTATTGAGCACTAACCGACTCTAGAGGAGCGGACCCTGTTGCTCTTCGTCACTTGTAACAAGTTTCCAAGCTGATACGATGATAGCCATGCTTGTGAGTTTGATGTGGAGGAGCACTAACCGATTTGACCGGTATCCTATAATGTCCACGTGTGAAGCTATTGAATGTCTGATCACTTTCCTTTGAATCCAACGGTTACTTCGGATAAGAACAAAAAAGAACTAGGGATGGCAAAATCCTCCACGGGTTGGGGCCCCATGGAGCCCCACCCCAAATGGGGAAATTTTTTAATAATTTTTGGGGAATGGGGTGGGGAGTGGGAGAAAAGTAATCCCCAAATTGTTAACGGGGTGGGGTTTGGTATTGCACTCCCCACCCCACCCCCACCCCAATCCCCATTATATATAAATATGTTTTTAATTCTTATTTAATAATTTGTATTTTATCAACTATAATGTCAATTAATAATTTTTTTTTAATTTTTATGTAATATAAATAGAATATGAATAAAAGAAAATTCTACAATATTTTTCAACTTTAAAACATTAATATATTTTCTTTTCTCTTTTAAGGTGCTGCTTTCTTTAAATATTTTTCACTTTTAATATCATTTTAAGATATTGTTTCAAATTTTTAGAGATTTTTTTTTAAAATTAAATACTTTATAATATTGTGATGATTTTATCTTAAGTCTCTAATTTTTAATTTACTGAAATCATATTTTTATATTTACTATAAAATATGTAAATGGGGAATGGGGTGGGGATGGGGGAATCATTCCCCACGTGGGGATTCCCCATCCCCAACCCACTAAATTTATTGGGGAATGGGGTGGGGAATGGAGGCAAAAAATTTTAATGGGGTGGGGAATGGGGTAGGCATCCCCACCCCCACCCCGCCCCATTGCCATCCCTAAAAAGAACGTCTAATATGGTGCAACTTTTGTACCGCAAACGTAGCCGTCTTCGGTTGTCATTATTGATTATAGCTATCTTGGAAAGCAAGTTGAAGGGTCTTACAAGTTTGAAAATGCCGACAGCACTTGCAAGTTGAAGCCGCGTAACTCTATCAAGGAACAGAATTTTGTTTCATTATTTGCAGTTTTCCTTTTTTTTTTTTTTTTTTTTCAAAAGGGATTGCAGATTCAACGAAGATCATAAGTTTGAAAATTTGGTGATCTATAAGTCGCAATGTTCATACTCAATAATAATGTGTCTTTATAGTTGACTGGGACGACAAAGGCTCAAGAGTGTGGGATCCTGCTCTTAACGAAAGTAATCTTCAAAGATCTTTCAATAGAATCACTTTGAAAATACACCCTTACCCTTTCCTTATTTTCGTCTTGATCTAGAAGACGCTTCACTCTTTTGAAATTTCCCTTGATCAAGAAACCTTTAATTTTTTTAACTTCAATCTTCTGAACTCAACATCACAACTAATTCGCATATGTTTTGTTGTAATCTCCACTATTTAATCCAACTATACATATATGGTTAAAAAATATTTAGTTAATGCTAGGAAATTGGTGGGTGAAGCAGACACGCAGATAAAATAAAATTGGAAGAAAATAAAGAACAAGCACACTAGAGGACACCAGAAATTACGTGGTTCGGCTTTTAGCCTACATCCACGGGCGAAGACAGAAGGAAATATTTTACTAGTGAAAAGGAGTTACAAGTATTGTAGTATTTTAGCTCACTTCCCAAAACTCCAATACACCCAAACTCTCAAAATCACTATAACAAGAGCTTATAAATTCAAGCTCTCTAAACTCTCTCTCAACTGCTAAATTACTCTCAGAATGGAATACTTAAGCTCTTCATTTGCACTTCTATTTATAGCAAAATGATGGCTAAGAAAGTCAAAACCGTGTTCCTCATTTTCTTCTTCAAACATTTCTTTTTCCATTTTCCTCTTCAAGCATTTCGGCCCATTTTCAACATTTCTAGAAGAGGGCCCATTTTCAACATTTCTAGAAGAGTGGTGCCCCATATTCAACATTTCTCCCACTTGGAGATTAGATTGAAAAACAATCAATCTCCACACCGTCCTTTCTGCTTCGCCATAATCATGTTGCCTACGTTTCTGCTAGGCCACAAGATGATCTACTCCAGACAAACTTATCAGTATTTATCGGCTTGGTCAAAACATCTGCTAGATTCTCCTTCGTATGGATTTTCTGTAAATCCACACTTCCATCTTCCACTACTTCTCGAACGAAATGATACTGAACTCCTATGTGCTTTGTCCTGGAATGAAAGGCTGGATTCCTTGCAATGTGCAAGGCACTCTGACTGTCACAAAACACAAGAATTTTCTGTTGTTTGTGCCCGAGCTCCTCCAATAATCTTTGTATCCAAATAGCTTCCTTGCAAGCTTGTGTAGCTGCCATGTACTATGCTTCTGTTGTAGATAAAGCCACAACTGTCTGCAGTTTCGAAACCCAGCTTACAGCTGCTCCCGCAAGTGTAAACACATAACCAGTAGTGGATTTCCTTTTATCAAGGTCTCCTGTAAAATCTGAATCCACATAGTCCCTGACAGTAAACTCTGATCCTCCATAACATAATGCAACATCTGAGGTTCCTCTGATGTATCTCAGAATCATCTTCACAGCTATCCAATGCTCTCCACCAGGATTCACCATGTATCGACTGACTGCTCCCACTGCTTGTGCAATGTCCGGTCTTGTACATATCATAGCGAATATCAAACTTCCCACTGCTGATGCATACGGTACTCGAGACATCTCCTTCCTCTCTGCTTCATTGCTAGGACACATACTTGAGGATAATTTGAAATTAACAGGAAGTGGGGTAGAAATTGACTTACAATCTTGCATGTTGAAGCGCCGCAAGATTTTCTTCAAATAATTCTTCTACGAAAGCCAAATCTTCCTGTTATTTATGTCTCGGTGAATTTGCATCCCTAGAATCTTGTTTGCTGGTCCCAAGTCCTTCATTTCAAACTCCCTAGCCAATTGTGCCTTCAATTCTTGGATTCGATCTTTGTTGGGACCTGCTACCAACATGTCATCCACATACAACAGCAAAATGATGAAATCATTATCTTTAAACCTCTTGTAATATGCACAATGGTCTGAACTGAGTCTGTTGTATCCAAGGCTCATAATGAAGGAATCAAATCTCTTATACCAACACATCGGTGCCTGTTTGAGACCGTATAGAGATTTGTTCAACCTGCAAACCAAGTTCTCTTTTCCTGTTTCTGCAAAACCTTCTGGTTGGAGCATATAAATTTCTTCTTCAAGTTCTCCATGAAGAAATGCAGTTTTAACATCTAACTGCTCTAGATGTAGGTCAAATGTAGCACACATTGCCAAGATTATTCTGACTGTTGTGAGTCGAACCACCGGAGAAAATATCTCGTTGAAGTCAATACCTTCTTTCTGAGCATATCCTTTCACCACCAGTCTTGCACGATACCGCTCCACTTGATCATTACCATCACGTTTGATCTTGTAGACCCATTTGTTTCCAATGGATTTTCTTCCGTGTGGTAGTGGTACAAGTTCCCATGTCTTGTTCTTGTATAGAGCTTCAATTTCTTCCTGCATTGTTGTCTTCCACAAAGCAACATCTGAACTGTTTAAAGCTTCATGAAAAGTTGGAGGCTCTCCATCCTCTGTTAGAAGACAGTACGCAACGTTGATCTCTGTGACATACTCTGAGTGCCACGTTGGCGGTCGTCTCTCACGAGTTGACCGACAAACTTCTGGAGTCTCGGAGTCGACTGGTTCTTGTTCCTCGTGCTCTGGTGCTACTTCAGAAGAATCTGAATCTTCTAGATTATTTTCCACATATACTGGAACAGTCTCTGACTTTTCTTTTGTAGTGCCATCATCCTCATCTCTCCTTTGCAGTTGATCTTTTACAAAGATAGCATCTCTGCTGATGACGATCTTGTGGGCAGTGGGGTCCCACAGACGATACCCCTTTACTCCATCAGCATACCCCAAGAAGATACATCTTCTAGATTTTGGATCCAGCTTTGTTCTTTCTTGGGCATTGTACATTATGTACACAGGACATCCAAATGCATGTAGGTAAGAATAATCAGCTAGCTTTCTAGTCCACATCTCCATCGCTGTCTTCAGCCCAATAGCTGTAGATGGCGATCGATTTACTATATAACAGGCAGTTTTGGCTGCTTCTTCCCAGAATGAATTGGGTAGACCAGCAGTCCTCAACATAGCTCTTATTCTTTCTGTAAGAGTTCTGTTCATCCGCTCCGCCACTCCGTTTTGTTGAAGAGTGTATGCCACCGTGAACTGCCTCTGAATACCTTTTTGCTTACAGAAAGCAAGAAACTCGCCATCTGTATACTCTCCACCATTATCCGTCCTCAAGCACTTGATCTTTTTACCAGATTCAAGTTCCAACCGCGCTTTGTATTCTTTAAACACTAGAAATACATCTGACTTTTTCTTAATTTGATATACCCAACATCTTCTGGAATAATCATCAATGAAAGTCACCATGTACTTTGCACCTCCCATGGATATATCCGGTGATTCCCAAACATCAGAATGAATCAAGTCTAGAATGCATTTACTTCTAGCAATAGATCTACTGAATTTTAATCTATGCTGCTTACTTGTAACACAATGCTCGCAAAATGGTAAACTTACCGATTTGAGCCCCGGAAGCAATTTTCTCTCAGAGAGAATCTTCAAACCTTGTTCTGACATGTGGCCAAGTTTGAGATGCCACATCATCGTTGACTCTTCTCCATTTGATGCGACACACGTATCAGCCTCCTGTAGTGTTTCTCCTTTAAGCATGAATAGATTAGCACCGATCTTTTCTGCCTTCATCAATACAAGTGCTCCTTTAACGATCTTCATAATTCCATTCTCCACATGAGTTTTGCACCCATGATTGTCTATTTGTCCCAAAGACAATAGATTTTTCTTCAGGCCGTTGACATGTCGTACCTCCCCAATTGTGCGAATTGTACCATCAAACATTTTTATTTTGATAGTACCAATACCAGCGATCTCCAATGCATGATCGTTACCCATATATACAGATCCTCCTGAGATAGGTTCATATGTGTGGAACCATTCTCTCCTAGAGGTCATGTGCCAGGTAGCTCATGAGTCTATAAGCCAGACATCAGAAAGTCATTTTCTGCCTTCTGAAACAGTTGTTGCCTCGCTGTAGAGTATTTCGCCATCATCTGAGGTACTTGCTACACACCCCTGAGCATTTGATGACTCAGGTTCTTTACCCTCTCTTCTCTTCTGGTTACTTCAACACTCCATTTTTACGTGCCCTTTCTTGCCACAGTTGTAGCATTTAACATTCTTCTTACTTCTGGATTTTGATCTACCATGATTTTGACTCCCACTGGGGCCACGTTCCGTTGATCTCCCTCTCGTCACTGATAGCGCCTCCGCTTGCTGCGAACTTGCTTGTCTGTTTTCCTTATTTTTCCGCCTGCTTTCCTCATTTAATATGGAGGCTGCAACATCGTCGAAAACTAGACTGTCCACTGGATTGTTGTTCGTCAGGTTGATAATGAGTTGATCATATGAATCTGGTAGACTTTGAAGTAGAAGCTCTGCACGTTCATTTTCCTCTATATTATGACCCAACGTTGTGAGTTGTGAAAATAGAGTCTTCAAGGTGTTGATGTGGTCGGTCACCATTGTAGATTCCACCATTCGAAGAGTATAGAGTTTTCTCTTCAAGAAGATTTTGTTGTGTAGTGATTTGGCCTCGTACAATTTTGTAAGAGTATCCCATATTTCCTTCGCTGTGTTTTTCTCTGCCACACTAGATAATACTCCATCTGCAAGTGCCAAGTGTATATCAGAAATGGCGTTGCCATCTATCTCGTTCCACTTGTCATCAGTTATCTCCATGGGCCTTTCTCCAATTGCTGCCAAGCAATTATTTTTCCTCAATACAGCTTTCATCTTCATTTTCCACAACGAAAAATTATTTCCGTTAAATTTCTCAATTTCATACTTTGCCGCTATTTTGTTGATAAATACTGCACACAAGCTAGTATACCACCTTGAATAGTTGTGAGTATGTGTGAGAATGCACACCAGGAAAGTTCCCAGGAAAGACTTGAGGGGTCACAATGGTCCCACTTAAAACCCAGACTCCTTAAGCTCTTATCGCCTTTGTGACAGAACTTTCCTAGACATGTACAAAACCACACAGTTGCTTTACTCACACCACTATTCCCTGCTTTGCACCGCAAAATTCTTGGATCGCTTCCACCGTTTCACGTGAATAGTACCGTATACGTGAACAGTACCGTATACGTGAATAGTATCGTGTACGTGTATAGTGCCATATACGTGAATAGTACCCATTACGTGAATAGTTCCTGACTCCAAAAAATACAACCAATAGCTCTGATACCACTGCTAGGAAATTGGTGGGTGAAGCATACACGCAGATAAAATAAAATTGGAAGAAAATAAAGAACAAGCACACTAGAGGACACCAGAAATTACGTGGTTCGGCTTTTAGCCTACATCCACGGGCGAAGACAGAAGGAAATATTTTACTAGTGAAAAGGAGTTACAAGTATTGTAGTATTTTAGCTCACTTCCCAAAACTCCAATACACCCAAACTCTCAAAATCACTATAACAAGAGCTTATAAATTCAAGCTCTCTAAACTCTCTCTCAACTGCTAAATTACTCTCAGAATGGAATACTTAAGCTCTTCATTTGCACTTCTATTTATAGCAAAATGATGGCCAAGAAAGTCAAAACCGTGTTCCTCATTTTCTTCTTCAAACATTTCTTTTTCCATTTTCCTCTTCAAGCATTTCGGCCCATTTTCAACATTTCTAGAAGAGGGCCCATTTTCAACATTTCTAGAAGAGTGGTGCCCCATATTCAACATTTCTCCCACTTGGAGATTAGATTGAAAAACAATCAATCTCCACACCGTCCTTTCTGCTTCGCCATAATCATGTTGCCTACGTTTCTGCTAGGCCACAAGATGATCTACTCCAGACAAACTTATCAGTATTTATCGGCTTGGTCAAAACATCTGCTAGGTTCTCCTTCGTATGGATTTTCTGTAAATCCACACTTCCATCTTCCACTACTTCTCGAACGAAATGATACTGAACTCCTATGTGCTTTGTCCTGGAATGAAAGGCTGGATTCCTTGCAATGTGCAAGGCACTCTGACTGTCACAAAACACAAGAATTTTCTGTTGTTTGTGCCCGAGCTCCTCCAATAATCTTTGTATCCAAATAGCTTCCTTGCAAGCTTGTGTAGCTGCCATGTACTATGCTTCTGTTGTAGATAAAGCCACAACTGTCTGCAGTTTCGAAACCCAGCTTACAGCTGCTCCCGCAAGTGTAAACACATAACCAGTAGTGGATTTCCTTTTATCAAGGTCTCCTGTAAAATCTGAATCCACATAGCCCCTGACAGTAAACTCTGATCCTCCATAACATAATGCAACATCTGAGGTTCCTCTGATGTATCTCAGAATCATCTTCACAGCTATCCAATGCTCTCCACCAGGATTCACCATGTATCGACTGACTGCTCCCACTGCTTGTGCAATGTCCGGTCTTGTACATATCATAGCGAATATCAAACTTCCCACTGCTGATGCATACGGTACTCGAGACATCTCCTTCCTCTCTGCTTCATTGCTAGGACACATACTTGAGGATAATTTGAAATTAACAGGAAGTGGGGTAGAAATTGACTTACAATCTTGCATGTTGAAGCGCCGCAAGATTTTCTTCAAATAATTCTTCTACGAAAGCCAAATCTTCCTGTTATTTATGTCTCGGTGAATTTGCATCCCTAGAATCTTGTTTGCTGGTCCCAAGTCCTTCATTTCAAACTCCCTAGCCAATTGTGCCTTCAATTCTTGGATTCGATCTTTGTTGGGACCTGCTACCAACATGTCATCCACATACAACAGCAAAATGATGAAATCATTATCTTTAAACCTCTTGTAATATGCACAATGGTCTGAACTGAGTCTGTTGTATCCAAGGCTCATAATGAAGGAATCAAATCTCTTATACCAACACATCGGTGCCTGTTTGAGACCGTATAGAGATTTGTTCAACCTGCAAACCAAGTTCTCTTTTCCTGTTTCTGCAAAACCTTCTGGTTGGAGCATATAAATTTCTTCTTCAAGTTCTCCATGAAGAAATGCAGTTTTAACATCTAACTGCTCTAGATGTAGGTCAAATGTAGCACACATTGCCAAGACTATTCTGACTGTTGTGAGTCGAACCACCGGAGAAAATATCTCGTTGAAGTCAATACCTTCTTTCTGAGCATATCCTTTCACCACCAGTCTTGCACGATACCGCTCCACTTGATCATTACCATCACGTTTGATCTTGTAGACCCATTTGTTTCCAATGGATTTTCTTCCGTGTGGTAGTGGTACAAGTTCCCATGTCTTGTTCTTGTATAGAGCTTCAATTTCTTCCTGCATTGCTGTCTTCCACAAAGCAACATCTGAACTGTTTAAAGCTTCATGAAAAGTTGGAGGCTCTCCATCCTCTGTTAGAAGACAGTACGCATCGTTGATCTCTGTGAAGAAGATGCGTTTCTAGAGTCACTACACTCCATATTCAGCCTTCTTCAACACAAAAAGTTAGCAATAGTTAGTTTCTACAACAAAAAAAATCAGTAAAAACTTAACCAAGATTCCACAATTGTCGACTATTCCCTCCCCCCAACCAGAACGAAACATTGTCCTCAATGTTTTAAAGGAAAGAAGTAGAGTTTAGAAGACATCACCTGGGTGGTGCAACACAAAAGAAAATATTCACAAGCGGAGAGTTAAATCTAATTTGTACTTCTTACTGCGGCTACTGTTACCATCATTATTTGGGCGCTCCAACACAAAGGTCCAGGGGTCTGGCTCCGGTCTATAAGCTTGTAACAGATCAAGTAGCTCATTAGCAGTGTGAGCACAAATAAAAAGTTTTTTCGCATGGGAAGGAATGAAGTAGTTTTTTATTGCATGGTTAAGAAATGCGATAAAGCCATCATAAAAGTTATTGACATTTAACAAACCGATGAGTTTCTGGTGGATGTGCAGATGGGCCCAGGATGCTAGTGTGATAAGTGCCTCTAGTGTTGCAAGATCTCCTGGAAGGAAAATAAAAGCATCAGCATGATTAAGCATTTCAGTTATTCTTTCTTGCATACCTGAGACAACTAACTCTTCTCCAGTTGATGAGTCAGACGAACTGCCCAATGGTTTTAGGACTCTTGGGATGATGCCTAACACTTGACTTCCTCTGATAAAAGCTGCTTCTGAGACCATTTTTTATAACCCTCGGTTACCTCCTCCATACACCAAGTGTAATTTTCTCGCTGCTATGCTTCGACCAAGATCTATGGCTGCCTCCACGAACTCTTTATGTTTGCCATAGGTAAATCCAGAAAGCACACAAATGTTCTTGAATTGTCTATTGGGAGTAGCGGCCATTGTGATACTTCTCAAAAACAATTTGTGAGTGCTTGACAAAAAAGAAATCACATTTAAGAGTCTTGGTGATAGTGGGTCATAGTGGTGTATGAGGTAACATGTCAGTGTCAAATAATGCGTAAAGCACGTGGATCGCGAGTCAAAAAGGAAACAGTAAAAAGGAAAAAGCAAATAGTAATAAGGAAAAAAGCAAACAGTAAGGAGGAAAAAGTACAGTAAAGTAAAAGGATATTTACACGTAGTTGCGACTGTGGCTCACATCTTCCTCTGGTTTTACGTCCAGAAACGGCTTGAACGCCCTCTATGAGTCGAGGATAGGCTTCCTATCCAGTTTTCTTACAAACTGGCAAACATGGTCGTTTATAGTCAGATTCCCGAGACTGTATCGTGCATGCTCTTTCTGGAATAATAGCCATAACTGGAGAATCGCTCCTTGCACATATCCACTGGGATGCGTTTCAAGAGACAAAAGGATATCATCCAATGACTCCTTATTCAAGCCATCCCTAATGAATTGAATCTTGTCTTCCCTGTTATCAGACATCATTCCTAAAGAACATGGGTTTTTATTGCAACTCATTCTGGCACACTTATGACAAGCAACAGAAATTCGTCGAGCTCGTCGTTTTCTTGCATAATTTCCTTTACCACAACCAGACATGTATGCAATAAATTTTGGAGGTAACTCACCTGCCGATCGTACTTTCGCCTCGATTAACCAACGGATATCAGCAGGTATGTTATTCCTCATGAGCAATCGCATGCGTTCGGACCGAGCTTTATAGATCATAAGGAGGGCATTCTGAGGAAGTGAAGGGAATCGCTTGTGAAGCTTCGCTAGAATCTCGTTTCTGTCCATACTTTTGCCTCAGAATGTCAGTTATTATGGGAAACTGAAGTAACCGACTTGATTGTCACAGAGTACCGTTATCCGCCACTTCACCGGGGTAACAAACTAAAGCACACAAACAGAAAAACAAATTAAAACACACAAAGAAAATTAAAATCGTCCTCTTATTGAATTTACCTCAAGCTCCAATTGGATGTCGTAAACACTTCTCTCAATGTCTCTGAGTTGGCGTTCTAAACCCTCAACATAGGCTACTAACTCTGGTGGTTGTAAAGCCCAAATGCGTTGTGTTTTACAAAATTGAATCTGCTTTTTGAGATGAGTTTTGACACGCTGAAGTGGTTTAAGAATGTTCAGGAGGAACGGTCTAAGTATGGTACTCATGATTAACAATGATAAGAAAAAAAAACTTAATGGTAAAACAAACACACTTATGCAAAAATAATTTCAATTAGCAAAAGAACAATAAAAAGAAAGAAAGAAAAATCAAATCAATAAAAAGAAAAAATCAATTCAAATCTGGTGGGTCACTCAAATTTATTTCGGTGTCTTCTCCATGTGGTTGGTACTCTAGATATGGCTTTAATCTTTGACCATTAACTTTAAACGTGACACCGTTCTTTGGGTCCTTAATTTCAATTGCCCCATGTGGAAAAACAGTATGAACAATAAAGGGACCAGACCATCGAGAGCGTAGCTTACCTGGGAATAGGTGCAAACGAGAATTGAATAAAAGCACTTTCTGACCTGGAGTGAACGATTTTCTCATAATTTGCTTGTCATGAAAGATTTTCATCTGTTGCTTGTAAATCTTGGCATTTTCGTATGCGTCATTGCGAATTTCTTCAAGTTCTGCCAGTTGTAATCTTCTTTCTGAGCTGACTTGCTGCATGTCAAAGTTGAATTTCTTGATGGCCCAATACGCACGATGCTCGAGTTCCACAGGTAGGTGGCAAGCTTTTCCATACACTAGCCTGTAGGGTGACATCCCAATCGGGGTCTTGAAAGCCGTTCTGTATGCCCATAATGCATCATCAAGTCTTAATGACCAATCTTTCCTGTCTGGCCTCACCGTTTTTTCTAATATGTGCTTTATTTCTCGATTGGATATCTCAACTTGGCCACTGGTTTGCGGATGATACGGGGTCACCACTTTGTGTGTGATTGAATACTTTGTCAAAAGAGCTTTGAATGCTTTGTTACAAAAGTGGGCACCACCATCACTGATTATTGCTCGAGGGAATCCAAAGCGCGAAACAATGTTGCTTTTCAAAAATCCTATCACCACCTTGTGATCATTGGTTCTACATGGAATTGCTTCTACCCATTTTGAGACGTAGTCAACACCAACCAATATGTATTGATGGCCAAAAGAAGGGGGAAAGGGTCCCATGAAGTCGATACCCCATACGTCAAAAATCTCAACCACTAAAATTGGATTTAGTGGCATCATGTTCCTTCGTGTAATACTCCCCATTCGTTGACACCTATCACATGAAGAACAAAAAGTGTAAGCATCTCGAAATATAGTTGGCCAATAGAAACCACATTTTAAAACTTTAGTCGTTGTTTTCTTAGCACTGAAATGGCCTCCACAAGCTTGTTCATGGCAGAATGAAAGGATATTCTGAATTTCACTTTCTGGGACACATCGTCTAACAATTTGGTCTGCACAATACTTGAACAAATACGGGTCATCCCAAAAGAAATTCTTTATTTCTGCAAAGAATTTAGCCTTGTCTTGCTTGGTCCAATGCTCTGGAAGTTTACCTGTAACAAGATAATTAACTATATCAGCATACCAAGGTAATACTTCCACATTCATTAATTGTTCATCTGGGAATGACTCATTCAATATTAATGGCTCTGTAATTGTGTCAAAATGGAGACGAGAGAGATGGTCCGCCACAACATTTTCTGTCCCTTTCTTATCTTTGAATTCCAAGTCAAATTCCTGCAAAAGTAACACCCAACGAATTAGTCTAGCTTTTGCATCTTTCTTTGTGAGAAGATATTTAAGAGCAGCATGATCTGTGAATATAATTATTTTACAACCAATGAGATAAGATCGAAATTTCTCTAATGCAAACACTACTGCTAGCATTTCTTTTTCAGTAGTTGAATAATTCAACTGTGCATCATTCAATGTCATACTAGCATAGTAAATAACATGCGGAATTCGATCAACTCTTTGTCCTAATACTGCTCCTACTGCATAATCAGATGCATCACACATGAGCTCAAATGGTAAGCTCCAGTTTGGGGCCTGAATGATGGGTGATGATGTCAACAACTGCTTTAATTTTTCAAACGCCATGAGACATGAATCATTAAAGATAAAAGGTACATCCTTAGCAAGTAAATTGCATAAGGGTCTAGAAACTTTGCTAAAATCTTTAATGAAACGTCTATAGAAACCAGCATGTCCAAGGAAAGATCTTACTTCTCTGACTGTTTTAGGTGGAGGAAGATTAGAAATGAGATCCACCTTGGCTTTGTCAACCTCAATACCTTTGCTCGAAATGATGTGACCGAGAACAATACCTTGTTTTACCATAAAATGGCACTTCTCCCAATTTAAGACTAAGTTCTTCTCAATACATCTCTGCAGAACTAGTGTTAGATGATGTAAACATTGATCAAACGAGTCACCAAAGACAGAAAAATCATCCATAAAGACTTCAAGGAATCGTTCAACCATATCAGAAAAAATGCTCAACATGCATCGTTGGAATGTAGCAGGTGCATTACATAATCCAAATGGCATTCTCCTATATGCAAAAGTGCCAAAAGGGCAAGTGAAAGTAGTTTTCTCCTGATCTTTTGGTGCTATGGGAATCTGATTATATCCTGAGTAGCCATCTAGAAAGCAATAAAATTCATGGCCTGCTAATCTATCAAGCATTTGATCAATAAATGGTAAAGGAAAATGGTCTTTACGTGTGACAGAATTCAACTTTCTATAATCAATGCATACAAGCCATCCTGTAGTTACTCTAGTTGGTATCAATTCATTATCAGCATTGGTAACTACTGTGACTCCTGACTTTTTGGGGACAACTTGTACAGGACTGACCCATGAACTATCAGAAATTGGGTAAATGATACCTGCGTCTAATAGCTTAAGGACTTCAGTTCTAACAACTTCTTTCATATTAGGATTTAACCGACGTTGCATTTCCCTAGTAGATTTAGCATTTTCATCAAGGTGAATGTAATGCATGCAGTCTACGGGGTTTATACCTTTTATGTCTGCTATGGTCCATCCTAATGCTCCTTTATGCTCTTTTAAAACATCCAACAACTTACCTTTTTGTTCGTCATTTAGGGATGATGAGATGATTACCGGCAGAGTACTTTCTTCTCCCAAAAATGCATATTCCAGAGTGTTGGGCAATGGTTTGAGCTCGAGTTTCGGTGGTGATTCTGATGATGGGATGAGTTTCTTTTCTGATGGTGCTAGTTGTTCAACTCTTGACTTCCATTTATTAGTGTCCATGGATGGTGTTGAGTCAAGTAGAGCGTTGACCTCATCAACCGATCTGTCAATATCAAAATCAAAACCAAAGTGAGTTAAGCATGTCTGTAAAGGATCATCACTAAGGTTTGAAATAAAAGTGTCATCAACTAATGCTTCAATTAAATCCACATCAACAATTCCATCATCTGCACTGTGAGGTTGTTTGGCAATGTTGAAAATATTTAGCTCCATAGTCATGTTGCCGAAGGACAACTGCATATTTCCAGTCCTGCATTGAATGTGAGCATCCGCAGTTGCCAAGAAAGGTCGGCCTAGGATAATGGGGATGTGCTTCCTTGAATCCTGTATTGGTTGAGTGTCAATTACAATGAAATCAACAGGAAAATAAAACTTGTCTACCTGGATAAGCACGTCCTCCACAATACCACGAGGTATTTTCGTGGACCGATCTGCAAGCTGTAACACCACTGGAGTTGGGTGTAATTCTCCCAGTCCAAGTTTCAAAAATACTGAGTAAGGCAACAGATTTACACTAGCTCCTAAATCCAACAAAGCATTCTCAATTGTGTGGTTCCCTATACTATATGAGATAGTGGGGGAGCCTGGGTCTTTGCATTTTAAAGGAATTTTATGTTGGAGTATAGAATTAACGTTTTCTGTTAAAAATGCCTTCTTTTGAACATGCATGTTTCTCTTTTTAGTACAAAGGTCTTTAAGAAACTTGGCATAAGATGGAACTTGTTTAATAGCATCAAGCAAAGGGATGTTAACACTTACCTGTTTGAAGATTTCAAGAATCTCACCTGTGGATTTTCCCTTCTTTCCTTTCGCTAACCTCTGAGGAAATGGAGCTTTCGGAACGTATTCTCGTGGGTTGGTTTCTTCTTTCTCCTCCGGTGGTGAGTCTTCAACATTCACAGGTACAATTTGATTTTCTTTTGTCACAGGCATCTCCACTTTGTTGTCGACTTCCTTTCCTTTTCGCAAGGTCATGATTGCTTTGACCTCTCCATGCTGCTGTGGTGAACTAGTACTTGCTTCATGTACTCCTTTAGGATTAGGCACTGGTTGACTTGGAAATTTACCTTTATCAACAGTCATTGCCAAGGTCTGAACTGAAGAAGCAAGTTGTCCCACCATCTTCTCGAGGCTTGAAACTGATTGGGCTTGTGAGTTGAAGCCCGCTCTCAACTCATTTCGTAGTCCATCAATGGTGCGGTTCTGTTGCTCAATCGTAGAGTGAGTAAGATTCTTGAGATTCTGGAATGAATCCTCCCATGGTCTAGGTTGAGAGTAGTTCTGGTTCTGATTGTATGGTCTAAATGGGGGCTGAGAGGCTTGAGGAACTTGAGGAATTGGCGGAGCTGGAGCTGCTGGTCCATTCTGTTGGAATCCTTGAGACCATGAAAAATTGGGATGGTCTCTCCATCCAGGGTTATATGTGTTGGAGTATGGGTTGTAATTCGATGGTTTTCTGATTACACCTATGGCATTGGCTTGATCGGAGTATGAGTCATGGTCATGTGGTTCTGTTGATTTAGCAGTCGACAACGATGCTATTTGTCGAGCAAGACCTTCAACCATCTCCTTGACTTCTTTGATTCCCGAAGTTGACTCGCCAATTTGAACCTCATTTACTCCCTTAATTCTTCTAGTATTCCTGAGTGATCGACTCCGTTGTTGGGAATTATCCGCTTGTCGCTGGAAGAATTCCCAAATCTCTGATGCACTTTTTGATATTAGCTCTCCTCCACTTGTTGCCATTAGCCATTCTTGCACATTCGGCAATAATCCCTCCAAAAAGTATTGGCATTGATGCCATTTCTCGTACCCATGATGTGGACACTTCAAGAGTAGCCCATTGAATCGCTCCCATGTCTCGAAAAACTGCTCGTCCTCTCTCTGAGTAAACTCTGAGATTTCCCTGCGAATAGCATTGGTTTTATGCACTGGGAAATATTTATTCAAAAATTTAGTTACCATTTGTTCCCATGATGCAATGCTATTAGCAGGCAAAGTATTTAACCATGAACGAGCTCTATCCTTTAAAGAAAATGGGAATAATCTAAGTTTAACATCATCGTCTGAAAAATTTTCATATTTAAAAGTTTGACAAATGGCATGAAAATCATTCAGATGATTATATGGGTCCTCATTTTCTAGGCCATAAAATGTGGGGAGACAATTTAGCACACTAGGTTTTAATTCAAAACTCCTAGTAGCTACATTTGGGTATCTTATACATGATGTGCTCAAATTAGCTAAAGGACTAAAATAGTCCTTGAATGACCTCTCCTGTGGTGCTTGTAAATCCATTCCAAATTTATTAATGTGCTTTTGTGTGCGAAGTGTTTTTTCTAATTCAAGGTCTATAGGTTTAAGATTAGGTAATAATGACCTACGACCATGCATGCAAAACAAATAAAATAAAAATAAAGATGGGAACAAAACAAATAAAAATAAAGAAGAGGGAGAAATTACGATACTAACCTTATTGCGCTATTACAACCTTTCTATAAAAATACACAAAAACAAATACGTGAAATAAATTAACTAAAAATTAAATTAATAAAATAAACAAAAATTACAAAGAAAAAATAAATTGAAAATTAAATTACAGAATTTTAAAGAAGAGAAAAAGAAAAGAAATACTAACCTTTAAATGTAGATTTACTTTTTTTTTTAATAAAAAATACAAGAAAACAAATAAAAGAAATTATTCACAAAAATTAATTTTATGAATTAAAATTACTTACCTCCCCGGCAACGGCGCCAAAAACTTGTTGTGCAAATTTTAATGTACTCGCAAGCGCACAAATCTATTGTAGTATAGACTAATGGTGACGAGTGTCGATCCCACGAGGAGGTGGATTTTAATTGTGTATAGAATTAATTTTGTAAATCGGGGATTGGATTTGTGGTGGAAATGATTTGGAATATGCTAAAACTTAAATTAAAATGGCGAGAATAAATTCTAAAATTGGAATTGTAATGGCGAGAATAAATTGAAGATAGATCTATTGAAATGAAGCACTTGGGTATCCGGATCCGTATCAACATGCACCATGGGCTAAATATTCCTTATTAATACCAATTAAATCATGAGGGGGAAATCCACACCTCATGAACCACACTCTAATCAATATGGTGCTAAGGGCTTATCGTGCCAAATAATAATAACCTTGTACTAGAGGGCCGGTGAAACCAAGGCGGTACTAGATAAGATTAGTATTATTTGTCGACGAGAAGTCAAAACATCCACAAAAACTAGAGGGGAAGAGAAAATAAATTTACCAAATTAAGCCCATGGCATATGTTGAGACTTCACCTTCAACCCAAGCTTGAAAGGAAATTAGCTACTCATAATTGAACTAGGGGCAAAATGGGAATTTATTAAAATACGAAGAAAATACAAGATGGAGAGGGAATTACAGAAAATGGATCCCAAAAATGGATTCAGAGATATCAAATTAGGGGGGAGAGGCCCCCTTTTTATAGATACATGGAGTAAATCATGGCCATCGGATTAAAAACAGTTTGAACGCTCAGGATTGCGCCACGTCATCAGTCAACAGTCCACGGTTTGACCACGCGGATGAACAGTAACACGGTTTGACCCGGATGAACAGTAATGCGGTTTGATTGAAAATAATCCTGTGTGATGTATGTACCGTACGCGAGATTTTTCATCCACTGATATGCTGCCACGTCAGCATCAACAGTACATAAGAATTTTAGCCCAACAGGATCGTGACACCTCATCAGTCAATGCCACATCATCGGTCAATGCCACGTCATCGTCCGTCTATGTGAACAGTGTCGTGAACAGTAACGTATACAGTACCGTACACGTGAATAGTACCGTACATGTGAATAGTGCCATTTTTCCTTTTATGCTCCTCCTAAGGTTTTCGATCGTCCTGAGTTCAAAAGTGATGTCCGTTTTGCCGTCTGATCTCTCCTTTATTGTGAAATGACTATAATGCCCCTAAAATACATAAAATACTTAATTAAAATAAAACACATGTAATTAAATCACAAGGAGGTTAAATACATAAAAGTAAGGGTTGTTAGTAAGACTTGAAATGTAAAATGACGGTTTTCTCCTTTATAAATATACATTTTCTAACACTCAACAAATACCACTTTGACAGTTGCTGGTTTAATAACAGGACTGAAGGTTTCAAATTAGTTTACACCTGCTATTTGTTGGAATCCTTTAGCAACTAGCCGTGCCTTGTATTTAGCCACACTTCCATCAGTATTGTACTTAATTATGTAAATCCATTTATTCTCAACAACTTGCTGATTAGCTGCTCTTGGAACCAATGTCCATGTATCATTTTTTATTAAAGCATCAAACTCCTCCTTCATGGCTTGTAGCCATTTTGAGTCATTTAATGCTTCATGTATAGTGTCTGGTTCTTTGTGAACAAGATCAGCAATATACACTTTGGGTTTGAAGATACCAGCTTTTCCCCTAGTTATCATTTGGTGTGTATTCTGAGGTGTATGAGAATGTGTAATGGGATTATTGAACTGTTGTTGAGGGGAGTTGTGAGTATGGGGAAGTGATGAATTAGGTACAGGTTCATAAACTGAGGATGGACACATAAGAACAGGTGAAGAGTTACTGATCGTACCTTGCTGTGATTCTAGATTAACTTCTTGCTGTGTAGGATGAACTGAAGTGCTTGTACCAATGCTTTCTGAACTCACTGAGATTGCATTATTAGTGTTGTCATTGAGAAATATTGGTAGGATAGGTGAAGTAGAAAGATGATGAACTTGTTGAGGAGTAATAGAATATGAAGACTGAGAATCAGAGGCTGAATGTTTAAGAAAAGAAGAGTCTGTGGTATATGGAAAAGTGAACTCATCAAAGACAACATGTCTGGCAATATAAATTTTTCCTGAAGCATGTAAGCACTTATAACCCTTATGTGATGGACTATACCCAATGAATACACATTTGCTAGAGTGATAGGCAAATTTATGTTTGTTGTAATCTCTTAAATAAGGGTAACATGTGCAGCCAAAGCATCTGAGCATATCATAATTAGGCTTATGCTTGAAAATCTTTTCATATGGGTTTGAAAATTTCAGAACAGGTGATGGCAATCTGTTGATAAGGTAAACTGCTGTATGGAAGGCATCCCACCAGAATTGAAAAGGTAAATGAGCTTGAGCCAGCAGAGTTAATCCTGATTCTACAATATGCCTATGTTTCCTCTCAACCAATCCATTTTGATGATGTGTATAAGGACATGAATGCCTAAAGATAATACCAGATTGGTTTAGAAATTCTGTAAAAGATCTATACTCCCCTCCCCAGTCAGATTGCAGAGTTTTAATGGTGGTGGTAAACTGATTTTCCACTTGCAACTTGAAGAGTTTGAAAACTTCTAATGCATCTGACTTAACTTTTAAAAGGTATATCCAGGTATATCTGCTGAAGTCATCAACAAAGCTTATATAATATCGATATCCATCCCTAGATAGAGTGGGTGAGGGTCCCCATAAGTCTGTGTGTATGAGCTCAAGAACTTGGGTAGTTTTAGTGTCTGTGCAGGGAAAATGAAGCCTATGAACTTTGCCCTTTTGACATGCTTCACATGTTGTTTGATGCATTTGATGAATTTGATATGTAGGAATGGAAATGTACTTGTTAATTTTGAGCATATGTAATAGCACTTGAACACTAGGATGACCAAATCTTCTATGAAAAAGTAAAGCTTTATTGATTGATTTAGTATAATGTAATACAGCAGTCTGATAACAAGTTTTCAAATTTGCAGTTCCACTAACGACATCAGTGTGACCAGCAGAATCAGAATGATAAAAGGACAACATTGAAAGTGGTTTATTAGAAGACATATGGGAATGAAAAGAAGAAGATGACTGAGTATTTGAAGAAGATGAATTTATTAACAGCCTGTATAATCCTCTCTCAGCAAGGCCCTGCATCAGTATTTGCCCCTTCAGAGTATCCTTCACAACACAGATATTTCCAAGAAATTCAACAGACAGGTTATTATCAGCAGTAAGTTTAGAAATGCTCAAAAGGTTCTTAGTAATTGAAGGAACAAGCAATATGTCTTTTAGTGCTATGGGTGTGTGTTTGTGTTTGTCATTTGAACTTTTGAAATTGAGAAAAGCATCACCAATATGAGTTATATTCAGACCTTGTCCATTGCCAATAATGAGTTGATCTGATCCACTGAATTGCTCCCTGATGTGCATATTTGCCATGTTGTTTGTCAAATGATGTGTGGCTCCACTGTCTAAATACCAACCCTCATCAGCTGGTCTTTCATAGTTAGCAACATAGGCAGCTCCAGGAGCAGAGAAAGAGTCCAGTGAGTGATTCATTGAATTCAAATCAGACATCTGATGACTAGAGTAGTCTGGATAATATTGTGTTTCAAAAGGTCCAGCAGCACTTGGATATCCAGCAGCACTTGGACATGATTCAAAATTTGCCATATATGCTGACCTTTGACCTCTCCCTCTTCCAAAGTTTCTGGGTGGAGGCACATAATTCTCAAACCTATACCAACAAGCATCTGCAGTGTGCCCAGACTTATGACAAATTTGACATATTAATACATTATCTCCAGATCCATTTTCAGCACCAAGGTTAGCATTAGAGATGTTTCTATTATAAGTGGTTGGTCTATATGCCTGCATGTGCATTAGTTGTCCCCTACCAGAATTATAAGCACCAGGACCATGACCACCATTGACAAATCCTCTTGAATTTGTAAACATTATTCCCCTTCCTGCACCAAAATTTCTATTTCCAGCATTGAAGTGTCCCTGATATCCATTATAACCTCCTCTTCTATTATAGCCCTTAGTTTGAGGATAATTCCCATTCATCATGCCATAATTGGCATTAAACACACTCTTAGCATTTTGACTTTGTTCCATTCTAGCTTCATGCGTTAATAGCAGTGCATATGCATCATCATATGACATTTTATTAGCAGTAATTATTGATGCAAGATCTAAGTATCCTGGACCTAATCCATTCAAGATTTGTATCAGTAGATCTTTTTCAGAAATAGGACTTCCAGAACATGCGAGTTTATCAGCAAGTGCTTTAACCTTCAAGCAGTATTCCTCAACAGTCATATTTTCTTTCCTAAGAATATTTAGTTCATAACGAAGTTGCATGAGCTTAGCTTCAGATTGAACTCCAAATTGTTTTTCAATGCATTTCCAAGCTTCAAATGCACTATCACAGTTAAGAATTGAGCTGAGAATACCTTCGCTAATTGAGGATAAGATCCAGCCAAGAAGAGTTTGATCCTGTGCTCTCCAATGAACAAAAGCTGGATTTTCTACTTTCTGTATAGATCCATCAACTTCCGTGTGAGTAATGTAACGATCTGGTGTCACTTGATTATCAGAAATTAGATGCTCAAGTCGATTTCCTCTAATCGAAGTAAGAACTTGCTTGCGCCATAGCATAAAATTCGATCTATCTAGCTTGACTGGAGAACTAAAGGAAAATGATATCTGAGTTGATTGATTTGAAGTAATATGATTTGGATTGAAGATTGTATTGCTTGAACTAGCCATGAGTGGCTCTGATACCATAAAAGAATTATAAAAGAGAGTTGTTTGTTTCTAGAGAAAATATTAAACGAAGGATTCTGAAATACTCTTGAGCAGAGTTTGTTATTTTCCTTAATTACAGAGTAATACAATTCGTGAGTATTTATACTAACATCTAGTTAATCACAATCAATGTAACTAATTAAGGAAGTTATTAGCTAATACTCATCACAATACATTTTGCACTTCTAACGAACTGAAACTAACTATGCTGAGCTGGCAACTGAGCTGCTACTATACTCTGTATCCTGCTTCAACTTAAGCTTTTCCTTCTTCTGCTTTCCATTGCTTCTTTCTCCATAATGAGCTATCTTCACAGTTTGTTGTAATCTTAAGTCTTGTTATTTGGTTTTGCTCTGTTCTCTATCTAGTTGTGTCCAGCTGTGCCGCTGTCTCTGTTTTATTCTCCATCCACTCTTTGTATTTTTTTCCTTTTTATTTTGTTCCATCTTGTTGTGGTCACTTGTGTTCCATTTTAAGGATGTACAGCCAGCTGCATATAAAGCTATCGAGTTGAGCTACAATAAACTAGGAAGGGATGATCTCAAGAACATCTTTTTGCTAATAGGATATACAGCCATAGCATCTATTGATGACTTGTTAATGTGTGGTATGGGATTGGGTTTATTTCAAGGTGTGAATAAGATGGAAGCAGCACGAAATCGAGTACATGCATTGGTGCGCACACTCAAAGCTTCTTGTATGTTGCTTGACCATGAAAGCGAGAAGGAAGAGTTGTTTTCTATGCATGATGTAGTTCGCCATGTCGCCATATCAATTGCATCTACTAAACGAAATGTGTTTACTGCTACAAATGAGCAGGTTGATGGTTGCAGGGAATGGTCAGACGGAAGTACAATAAAGCATTTCACTTCAATCGTCTTACATGGTATTAAGCCTAATTTGCTTCCTGAAGTACTGGAATGTCCTCAACTCGAACTTCTTTTTATACGTGGTGGTGGTCGTGATGATCCTTGGGAAACTTCACCAGTAACAATTCCAGACAACTTTTTCAAGAGCATGATCGAGGTCAGAGTTGTAAACTTGACTGACATGATACTGCCTTCATCACTTGGTCTCCTGTCAAACCTTCGAACACTGAGTTTGTGTAGCTGCGGCTTGCCTGATATAAGTTTTGTAGGATACTTGAAGAAACTAGAAATCCTTTGCTTAAGAGGTTCTGATATTGTGAAGTTGCCAGTAGAAGTAGGTGAATTGACTTGGCTAAAGTTGCTTGATTTGAGGGATTGTTGTTTTCTGAAAGTTATTCCACCAAATATACTGTCAAAATTATCACATTTAGAAGAACTATATATAGGTCGTGAAAGCTTTGTTGATTGGGAGGAGGAGGTGGAAGGGGTTAAGAATGCAAGCCTTGAGGAATTGAAGCATTTGCCCAACTTGACCTCTTTGGAAGTACACGTCCGTGACGTCAGCAGTCTGCCCAGAGGCCTGCTCTTGGAGAAGCTGGAAAGGTACAGCATATATATTCGACGTTATTTTTCGAGGAAAACCGGCATTTGGTGTCGTCAATTCAGAGTCGAGCTAAATAACAAGATTTGCTTGAAGGATTCGCTGATCGTGCAACTGCAGAGAATTGAAGACCTTGAGTTAAGTGAATTGCAAGAGCAAGATGTCGATTATTTTCGTAATGAATTAGTCAAAGTGGGCTCTTCCCATCTCAAGCGTCTCCGTCTGGAGGGTTCAGACCTCGCCCTCAATCCGGCAGAGTCAAAGGTATGATCATTCCTAATTTAAATAATTGGTATGAGAGGGTTCTTTTCTCCTGGGATTCTAATATCGTTTTGTCAATTTATACATTAGACTAAAGCTAGAAATTTCTAGTGCATCACAGTAATTAATTTTGAAAAGTCTTCAAATATTATATTATTCTCATTTTCAAAGCAACCATTTGAAAAAAAAAAATCTTTAATGTTTGTAATTTAATTAATATTTTAATCTTTTAGCTTCAGAATCTTACCATTTTAATTTAAAGAAAAAACCATAATTGCCCTTATATTGCACGAGCTTCATGCTTTGTAATATCCTTCTTCTCTTTTCTCTAAACAAAAAAGAAAAAAAAAGTAAAGTTAACTGTCTTATATATTTTCAGTCCTACAACCACCCAAGTTTGAATCATGGGAGAGTAAGGGACTAAAAAAATGAATTTGGGCTTTGTACGCTCTTTTACCTTTTAAAAAAAATATTAAGAGAACATTCATTATTTATCAAAATTAAATCCATAATTGCAAGTCTAATTTTTCATATTTAATTTTTATTTTTAAATTAACTCTATTAAATTTTCATTTAAAAAAAATCTTAATCATAGAATCCAAAATATCAAATTTAGATTTAGTGCTAAGTTTATTGTACTAATTTTTAAAGATCTTGTATCTATGCATTAAGGTTGTGCTCACAATTAAGCTTACACTCTAAAATCAATACACCTGCAATGTTAGCAGAGACAGGAGGAATCAGCTAATGATTTGCGGTCACATGAAATCATTTTGGAGGACAATGTCCAAATTTCTAATACACTTTTCGCTGACAAGGTCAATTATTGATAAGTCAATGGTCTTATTAATTCTCTATAATTTTTGTTTTTTTTTTCTTTGTTGCATTCTTGTTTGGTAGCAAATATGGCAAAGAGTGATTAATAATCATATTTCACAATTATTCTAAATTTTTCATCCGAAGTATAGTAGGGTGTAACAAATACATTCTTAGAGAAAGAAAAGGTACTCGACACAATAAGTGAATTAATAATAATTATTATTATAAACATCATGTTACAAAATACTAAATATGTTGTAATCACTGAATATTATATATATATATATATAAGTTGATTGAAATTATGGTTAGTCATTTTCTTTAATATACGTCATTAGAATACATATAAATTATATTAGCCGCCGTCTAAATCTATACTAAATATGTTGTTCACTTTATAATATAAATTTTTTAAAAGATCTCAGTGAGGGATGCTCTAAGATAATGTGTCCACTCCTGCATGAGCGGAAATCACGTTGATTCTCTAGCATCTGAGGAAATCATGATGATCTGCCAAACGTGATATCTGCTGATTGATTGTTGATGAGACTCTTCTCGCCTAATTTCTTAGAATTATATGTGAACCCGCGGCAATTGATGATAATTACTATTTGCAAGGGGGAATTATGTGATTTCCTTTGAAAATATTCCAAATTTTTATATAATCGAGGTGCCAGTAGTTAAATCCCCGAGAACTGCTCGCGCTGGATAGTAGGTCCTATTGCGAATCAACCAAAATTTAATTTTACAAAATTCGTTACAATCAAAGAATTTTTGCAATATGAATTATATTATCCGCCCTCTAAATCTATACATTTTGTAAGGAATAATTTGGAAAACTTGATTAACGGTTGTTTGTATGAAAAACTGAAAAGAACTATAACCAGAGAAAGAGTAATTTTATTGATTTGTCCATCAACAGAAATCATTGTTGCTTGTAATTAACAAGTTAACTTTTTGATCGAACAGGTTGCATTACCAAATTTGGAGAACTTGGAGTTGTATTCAATAAACGTTGGAAGGATTTGGCAAAACCAAGTTACAGCCATGTCTTGTGGTATTAAGAATTTAACACACTTGATCCTGCACGGATGTATGAATTTAAGATGTATATTTTCATCTTCTACTGTTAGTAGCTTTGTTCGACTCCAAAGCATTGAGATAGTCAGATGTCCCGTCTTGGAAGAGTTAATAGTCGTGGACAACCAAGAAGAAATGACGAATAATATTGTAACGTTTCCCCAGTTGCAATATCTGAAGATGTCTGGTCTTGAAAAGTTCACAAGCTTCTGCACTGGAGATCTTGATATTCTTGAATTTCCATCCTTGAAAGGATTATGGATATCTGCATGTCCTGAATTCATGGCGAGATACAAAAGAACTACTAATATCTTGACGGAAAGGGTACGTACAAGAATTTTATAATCAAATTTTCAATTCTTATGTATGTACTGTGAAAGTTTATATCATATAGCTTAGAGTTATATTGCCTTTGCCTTCATTGCTTGGTTTCTTACTAAAAGTCAAATTGTCAGCTACGTAACTCTCTTACAGATTAGTGTATGGTATTCATTCATAATTATTCTAGATGTTAGGCGTACTATTATTACTATTTTTTTTAAAGGTTAAGATTTATTGAATAAAATATATTTTATAAATTAGTGGTAACTTATATTTCTCATCAATTGATTCATCTTGTATTTCTTTTTTTTTTTTTTGGGGTTCTGATTGATCTCCCAGGTATTCCCTAATTTGGAAAAGTTGGAAGTTGATGCAAAGCACGTAGTAACAAATAAGTATCTATTTTCTGAAGGCTTGCTTTGCAAACTAAAATATCTTTCTGTGGAGTTAGGTGATGAGCGGACTATTTTATCACTTGGTGACTTCCTCCAGAGACTTCACACAATGAAAGTCCTCCAAATAGGAGGACATGGTGCTTGGTTGCCGGAAGAGAAGGTTGAAAATGGGATGAGGGTAGAAATAAGCGAAGCATATAATTGTTATGATCTGGAGAACATTTTGATAGAGGAGTCTTCTGTTACGAACAACTTGGTTTTTCTACGCGTAATGGGGTGTGACCGTTTGGTCAATCTAGTGCCATCCTCGACATCCTTTCAGAATCTTGCAAATCTGGTGGTATCGTGTTGCGAAGGCTTGAAAATCGTATTGTTGCGAAGGCTTGAAAATCGTATTAACACCCTCAATTGCAAAGACTCTGGTGCGACTTAGATATATGGAGATAGAATCATGCGATGAGATAACAGAAATAGTACTGGTGGATGATGTTGTAGCACAAGATGAGGTTATTACTTTCAGAGAATTGAAGGAGTTGAAGCTTTTAGACTTAAAATACCTGACAAGCTTCTGCTCTGGCAATTGTGCTTTCAAGTTCCCATTTTTGGAAAGATTAGTGGTGGATAATTGCCCCAATATGAAAATTTTCTCTGAAGGAAAATTAAGTACACCCAAATTACACAAAGTGCAGCGGCGGGGTGAAGCATGTTGGGATTGGAAGGACGACCTTAACACAACCATACGAAAGGTATATATTTCTCAACAATTAGCTTTTTCCCTCTCTTGCTTTTTCTCCACTTTCACTCTCACTCCAAATCCCTAACTTAATTTCCTCCTCTTGCTCCTGCTCCTAAAATAAGTATGCGAGTTTACCCGGGATGGTTGCTGGGGTTTGGTCAGATGACAGCGGCTTGCAGCTGGAAGCAACTACTCAGTTCAGCAAACTGCTTTCGATTGAGAGGAGTCCACAAATTGATAAAGTCATACAATCTGGCGTTGTCCCGCGCTTTGTTGAGTTTCTTATGAGGGAAGACTATCCGCAACTTCAGTATGAGGCTGCTTGGGCTCTTTCAAACATTGCTTCTGGAACTTCAGAGAACATTAAGGTGGTGATTGACCACGGTGCCGTTCCAATATTTGTGAAGCTGCTTGCTTCCCCAAGTGATGATGTCCGCGAGCAGGCTGTTTGGGCATTGGGAAATGTTGCTGGTGACTCATCTGGATGCCGTGATCTAGTGCTTGGTGAAGGAGCTTTGATTCCATTGCTGGCAGAGTTAAATGAGCATGCTAAGCTTTCAATGCTGAGAATTGCCGCAAGGACATTGTCTAATTTATGCAAGGGCAAGCCAGAACCACCATTTGATCAGGTAAGGCCAGCTCTTCCGGCACTTGCACAGCTTATTCATTTAGATGATGAAGAGGTGTTGAGTGACGCCTGTTGGACACTCTCCTATCTTTCTGATGGTACGAATGACAAAATTCAAGCTGTGATCGAGGCAGGTGTCTGTCGACGACTTGTTGAGCTCCTTGGTCATCCATCATCCTCAGTGCTTACCCCTGCCCTGCGGACTGTTGGAAATATTGTGATGGGGAACGATTTCCAGACTCAGTGTATAATTAACTGTGGTGCACTGCCATACCTTTTGGACATGTTGGTCCATAAGCATGAAGAGAGCATCAAGAAGGAAGTCAGCTGGATTATTTCAAATATTACAGCTGGAAACGGGGAGCAGATTCAGGCGGTAATTGATTCCGGCTTAATTGGTCCCACTGTCAATCTACTTCAAAATGCTGAATTTGATACAAAGGAGAAGGCCGCTTGGGTAATTTCAAATGCCATCTCAGGTGGCACTCATGAGCAAATCAAGTACCTCGTGAGAGAGGGGTGTATAAAACCATTGTGTGATCTGCTTCTATGCGCTGATCCAAAGATCGCCACTGTTTGCGTAGAAGGATTAGAGAACATTTTGAAGGTCGGGGTAGCTGAAATGAATACGGGTACCGTTGGAGATTTTAATCAATATGCCCAGTTGGTTGAGGAGGCTGAGGGATTAGAAAAGATTGAAAATCTACGAAGTCATGACGACAACGGCATCTCTGAGAAGGCAGTAGAGATTCTCGAGACATACTGGTCTAGCCGTGTGATTGGAAGAGGACGATGATACAAAGGAGGAAGATGCAAAAGGCAGAGACAACTAGTAGAAATTATTAACAAAGGTCTATTACTATTACTATTACTATTATTATTATTATTTGGAATCGGCTTTCAGACCGTAAAACAACACTCATCTTGTTTCTTTTATTTTATGATTTCAGGTTTAATGGTGGAAGATTCATGCATGCTTGTGTGCCCCTCTCGTGTTAAGTGTATTGTGGATTGCTGCTGTGTTTCGACACAGTTAATGATGAAACTCCTCATCAAATGATCTTTAATCATTCTAATCATGCATTTTTTTTAGGTAAAGTTTATTTCATTTTGAATTAGTACACAGAAGCTTTTATCAGCAGTTCAGAAAAATGAATAGCAGTTATCATTTTCTTTAGGGCAGGCATTATTTCAATTCACAAAGTTTATTTCATTTTGAATTAGTTTGTGTTTTACTGATTTTATTGATGGCCCCGCCCCCCTCTTCCAGGTGGATATATATGAGTCAAGGTCTTTCATTGGTGGTAAAGTGGGTTCTTTTATTGATAAACATGGAAACCATATTGAAATGGGCCTGCACATTTTCTTTGGATGCTACAATAATCTGTTCCGATTGATGAAAAAGGTAAAGCTTGCTTAGTTGTGGATATGTGTGTTTGAATGATTATAAAAAGCACACTAGCCATGCAAAGGAATTATGATTTGAGATTCTTGAAACAAGAACTATAATTCCTCTTGACCATGCCATCTATAGTGATGATAACTGGTTATAGTTTACTTGTTGTAGGAAAATATGAAAATGTTCTTCAAATATCACGATGGATCATAATCATAGCTCCTCTTTAAATTGACCCTGTGTTTATATTCTGATAGTTTTTCATGGATGTCTACAGGTCAGCGCGGACAAAAATTTACTCATGAAGGATCATACTCGTACACTTGTGAATAAGGGTGGTGAAATTGGTGGTATGGTTATTTCTTGATCACTTAAGACTACTGATAGTTTGTTTGGTGGTTGGACACTCTGAAATTGGTTTATGGATTCTCTGGTCCAATAATATCTCTGATTCAGTTCATGATTTTGATTTTTAACTCCAGAACTTGATTTTCGGTTTCCGGTCGGAGCTCCCGTACATGGGATTCATGCATTTTTGTCTACAAATTAGCTTAAGGTAGTGCATATGGATTTATCTTCCATTTTGATTATGTTGATGTAATCTTTTGCAATCTGATTAGTCAGCAGTATGATGAGACAATATTTCTTCTTTCATGTTGAAACTTCTTGCTTCTTTTGGATTCTCTTTTGATGTACTTTGCCTCATGTATTGCTCAAGTGCAGACTTATGATAAAGCAAGAAATGCTCTTGCTCTTGCTCTGAGTCCTGTTGTAAAGGCACTCGTTGATAGTGTAAGAATGACATCTTATTTTCTAGTTTGTTTTAATATCAATCCTTGTTCCTACAAATTGTTATCTTACCTAAAACTTCATTTCTTCTTACAGATAAGCTTCTCTGATTGGTTTTTGTCCAAAGGTGGGACACGGACGAGTATTCAGAGAATGTGGGATCCTGTTGCTTATGCCCTTGGGTTTATTGACTGTGATAACATCAGTGCTTGTTGTATGCTCACTATATTCGCACTGTTTGCGACTAAGACTGAGGCTTCCCTATTGCGGATGCTCAAGGGTTCTCCAGACGTTTATTTGAGTGGGCCCATACGAAAACATATCACAGATAAAGGGGGCAGGTAAATTTCTATTTACAGGTTCACATCATTGCAGTGATTTGTTAATCTTGTTTGTTTTCTCCTATGATGAACTGATTTTCCTAACCTTGGGGTCTGTTTTTGCTAGAACAGGTTCCATCTTAGGTGGGGATGCAGAGAGATACTTTATGATAAATCTGCTAATGGAGAAACATATGTCAAAGGAGTTGCCATGTCTAAGGTAATTGTTTCTCACATGGTTCTAATTATTTTTTTATGCATCTATTAATATTCCCTCTGATGGAGGCATAGAGCTAATGCAATGATCTGACTGTTGATGCTTAAATCTGCTCGCCTTTTGGCCGACCAGATTCCTCCACCAACGTTCGTGTTATTAACTGTTGCTCGAACCACTGGGGTTGGAATCACCCTCATCTCTCCTACTAGACCTGCGTTCACCAAAAACGGATCAGAGACGCCGGTGGTTTTGCCGGCGTAAACCCTCCGATGCCTAAGTTAGCACAAGGTATTTACGGGAAAACAATGTAATTTGGATTCAAGAATGGTTTCTAACTTGTTTCGAAGTTTGTAAAAAAGGCCTAATTGCAATTTGGCAGCGTTTTCCCTCTCTTCATTTTTCTGTCCCCTTCTTCATCGATTTCTTCTTCTTTTATAGCCGCTGTCCCCACGTTCCCGTTTGCCCTTCATCCCACCTTTTTCGGGTAGTGGTAGCCTCTCATAGGACTCTAACTGCTGCATTATGGGCAAATGTGGGATCTCGCGTCTCCCGCAGCGGTTCTGGGAAAGCGCAACTACCGTGATTCTGTGAGATCGTGTTTCCGCTTTTTGGGGGACGGGTACCGGCTCGGTATATGGCTCTGGTCAGTATTCGTCTCTGATCGGCTCATGTTACCCCCTGTTCTGCTCGTACCATTTGGCTGAGGTGATTCATGCTGGGGTGGAAATAGTATCATGGCCGACCTGGTGCTTTTATTTGCTTAACACCAGTCCCCCAGTTTCTGGTCTTGTGAGTGAAATGAGTCAAGAGTAGAAACTGATAGTCGGCTCTTACCAATCCGGGGGTTTCTCCTCTGGTCTTCTGTCTACCGGGACGGACCTGAGGTATCATTTTTCTTCAGGGGAGATTTTGATCTGGGCGTGGGCCTAAATGAGCATGTTCATTGCGTATCTGGGCTTGCATCTAGCCTGGCCTCTTGTAACGGTTGGTGACGTGGCATCTCCAGATTCTTCGTATTTGAAATTTGAAACGACGGACTATCTGTCCTCGATGTACGGTGAGTGAGCTGGCGTCTCCATCACTTAAATGCTTTCATTTCCCCCTTTCCGTTTCAAATCCCTAGACTTACATCGTCATCGTTTTGTTACTCGTCTCTCCGTCGTTAACCTACCCCCTTTCTGAACTTTACTCACACTTCCTGTGTCCGGAGTTTCTACTTGCTGGTTTTTTCTCTGTCACGGCAGCGCTATCAGGGCCAGTTCATTTCAGGTACTGCTTTTAATCTCTTCTCTGGTTGTTGTTGATTGGGTTCCGTGTTGCCCCCTTTTGTACCCGTATATTCGAGTTTTCTTTGTTTTCTTTTGGGGTTCCGATATGTCAAACCGGAAAAGAAAGTTAATTGTTGATGAGGGTGATGAAGAATCAGGGGATTTAGGCCTCAACTTGTCAATACCCACCGATTTCTTAGGTCCCTCCAGTAGTGTAGGTCCTCCCCATGGCAGGGATACCCTTGAGTACCCACGCCCCTTGGTTGTCTCTTTCTCTCCCGAACTAGAGCTTGTAGGGAATAGAGGTGGACCTGCGTCGGGATCTGGTGAGAACCACAGCTCTGGTGGGGTTGGGATCCCTGAAGGAGTTGGCGATGGTGAGGGGAGCAGTTCCGGACCGAGCGGACCTACTAAGAAAAGGAATCTTGGCCATAGGGTGGAGGCTGATTCCTACCCTATTGATTACATAGCTTGTGCCACCACCCAAACTGACTTATTCAAGCTTAGGAACCTCTACGACATTCCTGAGGAGGTTCTCCTTGTAGTTCCTGGGAAGGGTGACGTTCCTAGTCCGCCTCCGCGGGGGTATGTGACAATGCACCTAGAGAGTTTCAAACTAGGAGCTCGGCTGCCCCTTCAGCGTTATTTTGCCAAAATATTGGGGGGTATGCACCTGGCCCCAGGTCAGCTACACCCGAACGGGTGGAGGGTTCTCTCGGTAATGTTTGTATTGTGGGAGAGGTGCGGGTCGGAGGAGCCTTCCCTTGTTGAAGTGAAACATCTGTATCAGCTGCGGAGCAACCCAAAGGAGGCGGGCTGGTACTACTTCATGTCTAGTTCTGCGAAGAGAAAGCCAATCACTGGTTTCCCCTCCTCGTGCAAAAATTGGAAGAACAAATTCTTCTTTGCTGGGGGAAAGTGGTGTTCAGCACTCCGTTCGTTGGGTGGTGATATTTACCTTCCAACGCAGTTTGTCACCCCAGGTCGTTCATTTTTTGCCTATATTCTTTCTCAAATTGTCACTTATCGAGTTCTTTAACCTCTTTTGCTATTTCAGAGTCGTGGGGTTTGATCGGGGGGCTTGAAGATCGACCTTTGCTTCAGGTGGAAACTGCTCTGTTGAACGCGTCTACCTGCCAAGACCTCCTGTCGCCAACAAACCTGGTCGGTTCGGGCCTAGTGGACATAGCCGCTGGAATGGATAACAAGATCCTCAGCGCGATGAGCAGGAAGCGTGGTCGGGCTCCGAGTAGCTCCAGCAACCTTCCTCCTCCTCCAAAGAAACCCAGCGTCGGTCCTTCCAAGGCGCCTGTTCCTGCTCTGCCCCCTCCTCCACCTCATAAGAGTGGTGGGGAGAAAACCTCCGACAAGAGTCCTGAGGTCAGCTTGCAGTCTGGGGACCGATCTTCTCCTCTCCCATCTCGGGATCAAGGTGACTACCTGAGCCCATATCAGAAGGATTATAAAAAATCGGTTGGGCCCAAGATGGTGAAGGACATCGAGAGCATGAGCCTCTCTGAGTTAGCTGCTTCTGTTCAGAGAGTCTCCTTCAGGCTGGCCACAATGGTCTCGTGCTACAAGACCAAGTCCGCGCGTCATGAGAAGAAGCTTCAAGCTGATAATCAGGAGTTGAAAAAGAAAGCTGAATCTGCTGACCGCTCCAGGGAGAAACTAGCCGAGCTGAACAAGCAGATTACGGAGCTGGAGGAGAAAGTTGCAGTTGCTGAGTCTACTGCCTCCAAGTTTGAGGGTGAGTTGGGTGGCCTGAAGTCGGACCTTCAGGTAACTCAAAGTGAAAGAGATACTTTGAGGACCGCCCTTGAGGGAGAAATCAAATCCCTGAATGAGCAGCTGGCTGAGGAGAAAGGCAAATCCGCTGATGTGGGCGATCGGTTGGATGCCGAGTATGACTCGGGGGTTGCTTTCTCCTATAAGTGTATCATGTATGTGCTTCAGGGGGAATATCCCGAGCTGGACATGAGCAAGTTAGAGGCTGGAGTGCAGCGGTATATGGCAGAGGTCGGCCAGGCGGACAAGGAGCAGGGTGAGCAGGATCAGGTGGAGGCTCCTTTGGATGGGGTGCAAGAGGGGGAAGTTGGGGGACGCACTTTCGAAGTGGGTCAAGGGTCCATGCCTCCTCCTCCCGGCATTGCTGATCTCCCACCTCCTAATGTTGCTAATCCCTTACTTCCTGAGCTCGCTGATCCTTCAGCTGCTGGAGCCGTTGACTCTGCTAAGCTTTGAGCCTATTTTTGTATAAACTCTAGATTTGCATTTGTTTTGTAAACAATTGAACATTTATAAATTTTTAGATGCTCTTTATTTGCTTTCTTGTCCGGTTTTTGCTCATAGATTGTTTCTGAAAAACAATTGGACAACTTATCTGATTTTGCCTGCTGGTTCCTTAGTGGACTGAGCAGGAGTAGGCATTTACTTGCCTTAGTAAAATTTCCGTAAAACTGGTTGCTAGTCTTCCTTGACCGAGCCGAACTAGGCACTTACTTGCCTTAGTAGGATTTTCGTAGGATTAGCTGCTGGTCCTTCGTTGACCAAGCAGAAGTAGGCACTTACTTGCCTTAGTAGAATCTTCGTAAATTTAGCTGCTGGTCTTTCGTTGACCGAGCCGAACTAGGCACTTACTTGCCTTAGTAGGATTTTTGTAGGATTAGCTGCTGGTCCTTCGTTGACCAAGCAGAAGTAGGCACTTACTTGCCTTAGTAGAATCTTCGTAAATTTAGCTGCTAGTCTTTCGTTGACCGAGCAGAAGTAGGCACTTACTTGCCTTAGTAAGATTTTTTGTAGAATTAGCTGCTGGTCTTTCGTTGACCGAGCAGAAGTAGGCACTTACTTGCCTTAGTAGAATCTTCATAAATTTAGCTGCTGGTCTTTCGTTGACCGAGCAGAAGTAGGCATTTACTTGCCTTAGTAAGATTTTTTGTAGAATTAGCTGCTGGTCTTTCGTTGACCGAGCAGAAGCAGGCACTTACTTGCCTTGGTAAATTTTTGATGGGCTTATTAGCCGGGGGATTTCATGCTGAATTCATCTTTATTGAAATTTGAATGCGTTACAAAAATACAAAATATATGCATGTGCACCAAGCCACCATGCATTTGACAAATATAACTTATCAAATTGAAGATTTAGTAGAGTATTTTGCTTACTGGAAATACTTCTTTAAGTGCTCGGCGTTCCACGACCTCTTCACGTCTCGCCCATCTGGGTATGCTAGCTTATAAGCTCCTGGTCCCGTTGCTCGTATTACTCTATACGGGCCTTCCCATTTTGGGCCAAGAGCTCCATGGTTGGGATCCCTAGTGTTTTGATTCACCTTCCTAAGTACCCAATCTCCTGCTCGGAACTACCTCACGTGTACATTCTTGTTGTAATAACGCGTGACCCTTTGCTGACACTGGGCCACTTTCTGTGAGGTCCCTTCCCTTTTCTCCTCAAGTAGGTCCAGGCTTAGGCAGATCTGCTCGTCATTTTGTTCCTCAGCGAAATATTCCGTTCGATGTGTCCCCACTCCAATCTCTGCTGGGACTACTGCCTCATGACCAAAAGCTAAAGCGAACGGGGTTTCCCCTGTAGCAGTTCTGTGAGTTGTCCGGTAAGCCCACAATACCCCTGGTAACTCGTCAACCCAAGCTCCCTTCTTCTCTCCCAATCTGGTTTTCAAGAGCTTCTTTATCACTTTGTTGGCTGCTTCCACTTGTCCGTTTGCCTGGGGGTGTGCGGGGGTGCAGAACTTCAGGTCCACCCCCAAATTTCGGCAAAACTCTCTGAAGTTGCTGTTGTCAAACTGTCTCCCATTGTCTGTAATGATGGCATAGGGGATCCCATATCGGCAGATGATGTTCTTCCAGATAAAATCCGTTGTCTTTCTCTCCGTGATTTGCCTAAGGACCCCCCACCTCTATCCACTTGGTGAAGTAGTCTACTGCTACAATTGCATGGGTTGCCGCTCCTCAGCCTTTCGGTAATGGGCCAATCAGGTCGATTCCCCATTGGGCAAAAGGCCATGGGGATGTCATTGTGGTCAGCTTTTCTGAGGATTGAACAGGAACTTCGGAGAAGCTTTGG